>NC_043762.1:4476453-4836453 GCF_902148845.1 Salarias fasciatus
GCGGAAAAACGAAACCTAACAGCCGGAGCGCATTACGTCATTCCTCTCAAATTCTCCCCAAAAAACTCTGGTGCCGGACCGGCACTGCGACTTTCAAGTGACAATTTAGCGCTGTTAGAGGTACTTGCAATGAATATGTCAGGGCACATTGTACACATCATTAAAAATGTGTCACATATTTATGGTGGAAAATAAGTATTTTTAAAGGTGAAAAACTCCTTAATGCACCTTTAAGTTATACAGAAACTTTCAGGATGGTGGGCATTTCATGACATTTCCAGCTGATTTTCAACTTGATTTTAGCAGTGTCATCCTTTTTTCCTGCGGTTAAAAAAATATGCACGAAAAATTCAACTTTTGAATGAGAATGTGTCAAAAAGGATCTGCATGGTTGTAAAAAAAATTGCATTTTTGAAAAAAATAGAAGTTCAAATGCACACATCTTGCTTTCAGATGCAAAGCATAAAACCCTACAGCCTCTGAAGTCACACATGCAAATTCTGTTCCTGTCTGCACCTCTATCTGATTGGAAGGCGACAAATGGAACTGTCCAATCAGGGAGCAGACAGCTCTCTGTCCTCCTGCCCTGCTGCAGACTCTTAGGGTGGAGTAGAGTTTCAACGTGGATGGAGGCGGGAGTCCGTCTGCCACTCAGGAGGGTTATAATTTTTAATTACTGTGGGACTTAAGTTATATTTAATGTGAGAAGTGAGTCTGCCCTGAACAGCTACCTTAACGTGGTGGAGAAGTTTGAGTGCTTGCATGATCCCAGGGTCACCTATGGCAAACAGGTCCTGGGTGACAGGCCAGACTTAAGAGGAGTTCAAAAGCCCCTGTGCTCAGATTTAAAACAAAGACTGTGATGTTGCCTGGGATGGCACAGCCGGGGCCCCACCCTGGAGCCAAGCCCAGGGTTGGGGCTAGAACGCAAGCTCCTTGTGGCCCGAAGGGGCTATGTGGGCCCGATCTCCACCCTGCTGAGGAACATAGGAGCCGGGTGCAGTGTGGATTGGGTGGCAGCCGAAGGCAGGGTGTATTGCGACCTGATCCCCAGAAACAGAGACTAGCTCTGGGACATGGAATGTCACCTCGTTGGGGGGGGGGGGGGGGGGCTGAGCTTGTGAGGGAGGTTGAGAGATACCGGCTAGATATAGTCGGGCTCACCTCCACACACACGGGGCTCTGGAACCCTCCTCTCAAGAAGGGCTGGACTCCACTTCTCTGGCGTTGCCCGTGGTGAGAGGCGGCGGGCTGGTGTGGGTCTGCTTACAGCCCCACAGCTCAGCCGCCATGTTGGAGTTCACCCCAGTGAACCAGAGGGTCTCGTCCCCTTTCGGTCGGGGACAGGTGCTTCACTGTTGTCCCAGCTTATGGGCTGAACAGCAGTGCAGAGTACCCGACCTTCCTGGAGTCCCTGGAAGGGGTGCTGGACAGTGCTCCGACTGGGGACTCCATGGTTCGACTGAGGGACTTCAACGCCCACGTGGGCAGCGACAGTGAGACCTGGAGGGGGGTGATTGGATCGCACGGCCTCTCTGATCTGAACCCGAGTGGTGTTCTGTTATTGGACTTCTGTGCTAGTCACAGTTTGTCCATAACGAAGACTATGTCCGATCACAGGGGGGTCCATAAGTGCACTTGGCACCAGGACACCCTAGGTTAGAGGTCAATGATCAACATTGTTGTCGTGTCATCTGACCTCCGGCCGCGTGTCTTGGACACTCGGGTGAAGAGAGGGGCAGAGCTGTCGGCCAACCACCAGCTGGTGGTGAGTTGGATTTGCTGGTGGAGGAGGCCGGACAGATTTTCCAGGCCCAAACATGTTGTGAGGTTCTGTTGGGAATGTCTGGCGGAACCCTCTGTCAGCAGGGTTTTCTCTCCCACCTCCGGGAGAGCTTCCCCCAGATCCTGAGGGAGGCTGGGGACCTGAGTCCAAGTGGACCATGTTCTCCACCTCCACTGTTGAAGCAGCTGCTCGGAGCTGTGGTCGGAAGGTCTCCGGTGTTGCCGAGGCAGCAACCCCCGAACCCGGTGGTGGACAGCGGAAATAAGGGCTGCCGTCAAGCAGTTTATTCAGCTAAAGGTCACTAGCCACCATCGTCTGTCCACCTTTTAAAACACCTGTTATATTAATATGAACTGCATCTGATACGTTTCCTGAATCCTCGGTTTCTGAGTTTTGTGTCCAACAGTACGGTTTGGGGGAAAATGTGTGGCATTTACTGTTTAAGAGCTAATGTTTCCTCAGTGTTGGTCAGAAAGACTCACAAGAAAGCTTGAATGAATGTGACAGGGGTTCTCTGCATAATGAGAATGAGCTGTCACAAGGATTTCCACCAACGTTAATGACTTGGGTACAGTGATGCTCAGAAACAACCATCTTGCCCACATATCCTCTGCATGCAGCCACAATCCCAGTTATTACTACTGAATTTTGCATCCTTGAGTGGTACTGAAATCTGATCTGGCCAACAAACAATGAAACCAAATCATCTCCATAGGATGGCTGTTGTACCTGGATACAGATGTTATGGCGTTAGCTTGCTGTTCCCAGTTTATTCTGATCTTTGTGCATGTCTTAACTTAAGGACTCTTCAGTTCAGACACACTGGATGTAACTCGGATGACACATTCATGAGACATGAGAGAATTTAGAGGTGACGATGGAACGAAGCTGCCAGACCTCTTTGGGTGAGAGGATGGAGATGTAGTCCTCGTAGATGACCCGAGCCTTCTCCTCGATCACACTTTATTGGTCTCTTTGCAGAACTCCTCGCAGGCTAACCAGAAGAGCATGTTCTCCTCGCTGAACTCAGTGCGGAGAAACTGTCGGAAAGAGTTCCTCCCCGCCGGGCAGCACATCAGCTTATCGAACGACTGCCCCAAGCACGCACCTCCTCGGCCGTGGGCTTCGGACTGTGGGCACGAGAAGACGACAGGAAGGAAGTTCAGCATTCATCCAGCTCACAGGAATGTCTGTGGAAAGGTGTAAACTGACCAGTCTTCACAGTCTGCGGTCCCTTCCCTGACGTCATAAGAAGCCTTCCGGTTCCTCTCATCCCGATCTTCATTCCTGGAGAGAAACACACACAGTATGAACACACTGCGGCGTGCTGATCAGAGACCACACATCGTTTCATTTCATTCACTCGAGCTTAAATGACGACTCACTATCGAACGGAAGCTACATTTTGCAGGTAAACTAGTGACAAAAGCAGCAAAATATTCAAATAAATATCTACGACTTCAACTTATTCCTGCAGAACATAAAATAAACATGAAACACTATTTTCTGTTGCTCAATACACTTCTTGAGCCTCCATCACACACCTATAAAACCATGATGCCTGCTCCAACAGAGGATCCTGCAAACCACATTTCACTGCTTTTAACTTTGCTTCTATTCTATTCTATTCTATTCTATTCTTTGAAGAACCTGAAACACTTATCAGGTCACCTGATAGCGTGACTCTTCCAACTTCACACAGACAAACCATCAAACAATCAAATGAAACAGGTGAATAACATAGCCAAGATGAGCGTTTTAATATTTAAATGTGAAATAAGTAACGTTACGGCCTTTACACGCTGGCTGACGGACAGGCTGAACAATCGACAGGCTGACCGACTTCTGGCTGTCTGACTGGCCCTAAGTAAAACTCCCTGGACCTGGATGAACTCGCTGCTGATGTTTATTGTAAGTCAGTTTCATGTGGAGACATGCTTCGGCCCTGTGAGAGAGTGAAAATAAGCCCTAACAACCAGCTAAGGGTGAAGAGATCTGTTCAGTCTTTCATAAGAACATTAGCATCTCAATAAGGGGAGCTTCAGACCCACATGCAGCACAGCCAGCAGCGCTTTAAAGCCAAACAGGACAGAACCATCACTGGTCTCCAGAACAGAAGAGAGAGCACCAGCATCACTTTAAGCTCAGACGCTGACTTCATGATCATTCTAATGTGGTGATTTGAGCAGAGAGACACGGGAACTCAGCCTGAGACTGTGCGACAGCCAGCAGTGCCCCCCTCCTCCCGGCATACCCCCCTCTGTGGATGCTCAGCAGATGAAATCTGTCTTCTTCTCACACCAATTAAAGCAGCTTCACCAACACATTCCTGTGAAGTCATGTAAATTATTAAAGAAGAATATGTGAATATGAAGAGATTCCAGCTTCCCAGTCAGTATTCAAGGCTTTGACTGGCAGCAGTCAGCTTGATTCCGACTGTTGCTGAACAAAACAGCAGCTTTAAAACTGAAACTGATCCCAACATCTTTATCTCCCACAAACACAGGAAAACATGAAGAACTAAAGGTTTCCCTGTCATGAAGACATATTTCATGAATCAAGATAAGCTGTCGTTACATGAACTTTAGGAGCTGCAAAACGCCTCATTTCAAATGTTTAATGAATTTGATTTGATGAAGTGTAGTGAAGGGCAGTATGGTGGAGCAGTGGTTCAGAAGGTCTGGGTTCCAACACCAGCTGTGTGGAGTTTGCATGTTCTTCCCCTGTGTGTGCATGGCTTTCCTCCCTCAATCCAAACAGCCTTGATGAATGAAATGTGGTGAAAACCTTTTTTAGTCGAGGTGAATGAGGACTTGCTTCCTCCGGGACCTACCAGGAGCAGCTACAGCAGCAGCACCAGCAGAAGCAGCAGGCGTTGGAGCCCCGCGGATTGGCCTGGCCCGGCTGGTCCTGCTGGGCCGGTGCGGTTCCCCCCGCCGCCGACTCCTGCTGCACCGACATCTGCCTCTTTCGCATCTCCATCCGCTCTGATCCCATGGGCTGCAGACAGGAGGGGGTGTGGGGGGGGGGGGGGGGGGGGGGGCACAGGTCAGGAACCACGTTCAGCTCAGACTCTGTGCTGGTTCATGTGAGACGGTCAGGATTGAGACCGGAGCTGTTTGCTGAGCTCTCATGGCCACATTCACACATGTGCATCCCCACCCGCCCGGCCGCCCGCCGCCCCCCGCCTGCCGCCCCCGCTGATCCCTGTGCCCAGGCTGCAGCATGTGCCGGCACGCCGGGGTGAAGCCATGATGTCACGTTCACACGGGGAACCCAGCCTCCATCTGATGTCACCTTCGTACGTCCAGCCACTCACAAGGAGTGAAAAATGAGTATTTTTTTTTTTCTTTTTAGAAGGATTTAAACTTCAGGCCGTCACCAGTCCCAAAGATGAGACAAACACCCAGAGCTGCAAAGATTACAAATCTCCACAACACAACTCTGCAACCTTTGTGACCAACAGAGAGTTCTGATCGTTCTGAAGCAGATTCAGTTCATCTGGAAACACACACGTTCAGAATCAATCATTCCGTTTATATAGACCGAGTTCAATCACAAAAACTGTCTATTATGAAGTGACCAACCTGCAGTTTAGATCAATATTTAATTTTTTTTTAATTAGTTCTGGGTTGTTAAAGGATCTGGGCATTATGTGAAGCTTGTTTGATCTGTTCTCAGTCATTTTTAAAAATTCTTCTTTGTTGCGACCTGTTTCAGTGATCTGATCTGATGCTCTGCTCCACAACTCTTCAGCAGTTTCTGAGGAAAAGCAGCCGGTTGTCGGTGAACGTAAATGAATTAGACTTCCTCTGTTTGGATTTAATCCTGGTTATCTTGCCAATAGGCCTATTGAAAGGCAGAGTGCAGGAGACAGAGCAGACTCAGATCTCACTGGATCGACCTTCCTTTCCTTTAAAAGGCACATTTGACCAGTGAGAGGAGAGTCTGCTGTGCAAATGGAAAAACTCTCAGCTCCCATACAGAGGGGCTGCAGAGCCACATGTGGCTGCAGAGCATCCATCACATCCAGGCCTGCTTGGACCGCAAGACAGGCTTCTTCCGTTCGGATTGGAGCAGATGTGTCACGGCCAGGTCAGACGCTGCCAGATCCTGTCACATCATTTATGTAAGCGGGCTGTCGGCGCTACCTGACTGCTGATCCGCTGTGCAGAAATGTCTGAAGATCTGCTGCGGAGCGGGGGGAGGACGGACGGACGGACGGACGGACGGACGGACGGATGGATGGATGGAGGTGTGAAGGCGCAGCCTGCAGACCTCCATCGCATCCAAACCCGTGTGTGCGCAGCGTCGGCTGCTCGGAGAAAACGCGGTTCCGACCCGGAGCTCGACCGGCGGCTTCGTGTTTCGTGCGTCTCCGCCGAATCGGCTCTTTTTTTTTTTTTTTTTACGCATCGGGGCGCTACGAGAGCTGACACCATCACACTACGGCCACGGACCAGGGGGGGTGGGGGTGGGGGGGGCGCATCCATTCAAAGGATAAATCACGATAACGCCACATTATCGTGCAGAAAGAGAGAGAAGGAAACGCACTGTTCCTCTTACTGGTCTCACCGCGGCGCGGATGAGAGATCCGAGCTGGGCTTTAATGGCTCCTGGAAGACAAGAAGCAGGAAAAAACAGTGCACCGAGCGAGCCGCATGCACGTCAAAATCAATGGAGAGTGGCACCGTGAAGAGCCGCGCACGGTGCGCGGTGCACGGCCGCAGAGAGCCCGCCGAGAGCCGGACCAGCCCGCGCTGCGAATACTCACAATTTCACCATGTATGCAAAAGCCAGAAGAGGGGATTCTCTGCCTTGATTACATCCGATGGCACATCAGGGCTTTTCTCCCCGACCGGCTTCTCCAAGTCAGTACGCATGCGTCTTCCCTCCAGCTCATAGCGGAGCAGAGAGGAGGCAGATGAGGGTCTGGAGCCCCCCACCAAACTGCCCCTCTCAGCGCGCACAGCGCGACGCTTCAGCAGCCTCACGTCCGCGCGCTGCTGCCAAACCCCTGGGACGGACCCAAAGCGGCCCAGCAGAGCGCAGGCTGATGTTTCTGGCATTTGACAACATTTTAAAGCAAACTGACATGGACAATAAGGATCTCCGGGCAGTTTGCACGCCACGCCACTGTTTGTGCAGAGTTTTTAATGAAAATACATGTGGACACTAGGGGAAAGGTGCAACTGAACACCAAGCCCCTGTTCTGTCCTCCATGGATCACTCAGTGGCTTCATGGAAGAGATGAATGTCAGTGGGCGGTAGGAGAAGACATGTTCAATTCTAGCAAACTCTGAACCCTCCATGCTGTCCATCATGAATCAGTCAGCACAAAAACAACACATTTTACAACAGTTTTCATGTCAACAAACAGCTAAAACACAATAAAAGTCTCCTCTTCAGATGTTGCCTAAATAATGACTATTTTAAAATAAATGTTGAGCATCTCAGGTCTCAATGTGTCACCCAGCAATTAAAACTAATGGCGAACACATAAGAGTCGAAATGGCTGGAAAGATGATGCAGCCAAACTCAGCAAACATGTTTTGTGGCACCAGGTGAATTCTGTTTGGTGTGAAATGTGTTTTGGACATAAATTTCAGAGTTCTGTGATTGAGAGTTCAGGAAAACACCTGAAGACAAAAGAGGTATCCACCATCCATCCACACCCACCCATCCATCCACCATCCACCCACCATCCACCACCCACCCATCCATTCATCCACACCATCCACCCACCCACCCATCCACCATCCACCCACCCATCCACCATTCATCCATATGTGCATCTCATCCATCCATCCATCCATCCATCCATCCATCAGTTTCTGCTTTCCAGGCCACGCAGAGACATAGTCTCTCCAGTGTGTCCGGGTCTTCCCTGGGGCCTCCTCCGACTGGGACATGCCCGGAACTCCTTCGTCCTGAACAGATGCCTGAGCCACCTCAGCTGGTGGCTGCTGAGCTCCTCCCCCTATCTCTAAGGGAGCGCCCAGCCACCCTACGGAGGAAGCTCATTTCAGCCAGAACTTGTCAATACGAAGTTCAAGATGTCTATGTCACAGCCAGCATTAGTTGATAAATGACGCACAAGATAATGATGGACACGTCAGCTCGATGTAGACATTCAGACAGTTCACAGGCTGGATATATGTCAAGTCTAACGGCCTGTTTGTCACAATGAGGGAAGTGATCATGACAGGCAAGAGGACCTGTCATTCAGCCAGGAGCATGTGCAGCTGAGGAGGAACCTGCTGTGCTACGAGGACCGGGAGAAGGACGGTACAGACTCTACCGAAGCTGACGGTGCAGGAAACTGACATGACCGATGATTGTAAAAATTCATCTCAAATATCAACACCGATGTTTTCACCGCGATAAGTTAACACAAGTAAAAATAAATACGTTCAGCTGACTTGAAAAAAGGTGGAAAGTTAAAGCAGACACAAATTCTCTTCCAAGTTAATGTTTATTATATATCTGCAAGTAATGATGACTTACAAGAAAGTTCTTCCTACTTGAACACTGAAGTTATTTACTTTCTTGTTTTACTCTGAACAAAGCGTTCTTCCACTAATCCTGTCTGGAGGATGCCTGATTGCGTCAGATCCCAGAGCTAGGCAGGGTAGAGCCTGGTCGGTACCTGGATGGGAGACTGTGAGGGAACACCAGGAAGCCTGGGGCTGCAGTGAGAGAGGGAGTGGTTGGAGTTTGAGTTCACTGGAAAACAAAATGCTATAAAATCAGTGCAGTGCTGTTGTGAAAACAAGATGATGCTTGCCGTTGAAAAGACGTCCGTAACACCCACATGTGGGTTTCATATAGCGGTCCTGGGGATGGATACTACACGTTTAGCCTTCTGGCTTTACAGTCTGAACCTTGGATGTGCAAAAACGATGAAAAGGATGTGTCTTTGCTGAGTGGAGAGTCACTAACATTTGTCTTTTCCTTGAAGTCTGCGCTCTCTTTCTTTTTCCCTCTAACCTCTCCACTGTCTCTCTCTCTCTCTCTCTCTCTCTGTCGCTCAAGTCTGGTTCTGCAGGTTTCTTCCTGTTAAAAGAGTTTTTTCTTTCCACCATTTGTATTATTTGCTCTGTGATAATGTTGCTCTTTCGCTGCAAAAGTTCCTTGGAATGTCTGTGGAGTTAGAGAAATAACATTGAATTGAACTGAAATTGCAATTGGATATTTTTTTTCTTTTTTAAAAGGAAAGAAAGAAAGAAAGTTATCTTCAGTGTTAGTGATGAAGTTGCAAGATTAGCAGATATTCATGAAGTAAAAACCTCTGGTAGAGTAAAATGCCCAAATGGTTCAAAACAACTTGAAGTACTTCAACTGCTGAACTGACACTTTGATGATATATTGAATGTTATAATTATTATGGGTAAATTCTTCACTCGCAAATGTCGTTTCTTAAAGACCAAGCCGTCGTTTTTTACTTTTCACAAAGAATTGTTATTCTTTCTCTCTTCTGTGTCCTTCATGTAAAAAACAAAACCTGTAAAACTGAAAAGTATTATTGATGATCTGGACCTTTTAAAAACCCCTAGTAATGTATGTAGTATGTTCTGGTTTTTTTTTTCACTCCTTGTGTCCTTATCCATATTTAACTTGTGTCTTGTTTTTTGTTTTCACATCCTTATTTCTAATGTTTAACTCCTGTCCATGCTCATTCGAACTGTACCAATTGTACTGCTATTTGAAAAGAATTGCCAATTTTGTTGTAAATTTCAAATCTTTGTTAATAAAAAAGACAAAAAAAACTTCAACTGCTGAACATCGAGATCAGTGGTTCTCTAATGAGGTTACTACGACCCCTGGGGGTACTTGAAGGTATTTCAGGAGATACCGTGAGATTCAAAAAGGAATGTTTTAAAATGAGCAACAAAGCAAAAATCCTAAAATATAATTTCATGAGAATAAACCCAGAGTTTCCTTCAGATCATGATGACCCTACCTGGCACATTCCACACGTTTACAATGAAGTTCATGAATCCAGATGGTTCTCTCAGATAATGCCAATAGAGAGCACTTCAGATGGATGATTACCTCCGTATGTACAAATCTTTATTTATTATTGAATCATGATTTGTTTTAGTTTAAGTATATTGATATCAAGAAACACCACCACAAATAAGCAACGTTTTAAACGTGATAAAAATGTAATAAATCAGAAACGTTTGACATTGTGCTGTATTTTATGTCTTGATCTCTTTTTTCAACCAAAACTGCTTTGCCCTGGTCACAGGGTGCTTGAATGAAAAAAATGTTCTTGGGGATAGCGTCAGTGAAAACAGGTTGAGAACCACTGTTCTAAATGGACAAAATTAGATTAAAACAGATGAAACTTCCAAAATTAAAATCTCAAAGTTACCTCTGTATTTCTTCTGACTTCCAAACTTTACTGTGTAGAAAAAAAAAAAAAAATGATCAGATGTTCCTGCTGCTGTTAAATTGCCCACTTTGGAACAAACTGACCTCCTTCCAGCAGGGCAAATACCAATATAAAGTTTGTTTGTTTTTTCTTGAAAAAACAAAAAAACAAATGAAATATTGTGAAAATGAGTTTGTAACGTGACAAAATGACATCTGTCGGTTTATTTTTCCAGAGGAAATCACTACAACAGTCTTTTTCTTGACTTTCACTAACAATTTTATATTCAGTGAAGCTTGCTGGAAAACACTAACGTGTGTGAGGAAACTTTGACTCTTTTCTCCAGACATGAAGAGGACATCTGGGTTTTAATGTACACTTCAAACCCTTGAAATATAATTTAATCAGATGAGCTGGGTTGTGTTTTTTTCTTTTTTTCCAGTTCAGTCTGTCCTCTCATCTCATGTCCTTCATCTTATTGAAAAGAACCTGCAGCGAGACAACAGCGCCATCCGAAGGCAGGCTGGAGCCACAGCAGGTCTGATCCACAGCCTGGGACACTGATGCTGCTGCATGTCATTATCACGAGTTCATGTGATTGTTATCATTGTTTAATATGATTATTATCACTGTTAAATGTGATTATTTTGCAGTTTAATATCATTAAACTAAAATCCAGATTACAAGCATCTTCCTCCTCTAACATCCAGATTATAGAGCATCTCCTCCTAACATCCAGATTACAGAGCTTTCACTCTGCTTCAGGCCTATCTCTGAGAGTGTTTAGGTTTCTAATGACCTCTATCACACTATTTCAGGGCACACTATCTTCTTTTATAAATCTTCTTAAGCCTCCTTCAGACGTGAAGTGCTTCCTGAAATAGTTTGGCATGAGTCAAATACGACTGACGCTTCGCTGGGAGAAATCTGACTGCAGCAGCACAACAACAACAACAGCACGGCAATCAGAGAGATCAGAAACTCAGATGTGAATGTTCCTCTCAGCTTCACTCATTTCATCTCTCAGGACCAATCAGAGCAGCGTGTGTGTGTCACTGCGTGAGAATCGAGTCTTCTGAAAGCCGTGCAGACTCCTGAGAGGCGGCAGGATCTGGACCGGGTCCACAACGAGCTGTGAAGACGGAAACAGACCGCTACGGGATCACGACACGTAACCAGATCACCTGTGATGGCAGATTATACTCCATCACCGTGGACGAACTCTCTGTCTTCACCGCCAAGAAATCAATTCATCGTCCTCTTATGTTTTAGACCACGTTTCCCAGTTCAGACCTCCAGCTTCACCAGGAAGGGTTAGCAGTCCGTCACACACAGGGAGAACATGCAGACTCCACACAGAAACACCCAGTTTGGACTCGTACCGTCCGTGAGGTGGGAGGACACTGCTACAGCCTTGTTTCCCTGGTTACTGGCTGCATGCTGTTCCAGGCTAAACGATGCTAATGATGCTAATTCTACCTGTCTGGCTGCGACCTGTCATTTCCCTGCCCTTCGCCCACCGATGCCCCCGTGGTGCGTCCAGCTGTGCTGTGCTGGGATGAAACGAGCCCCAGGCTGCTGGCTGATCACATGACGGGCTGGTTAACACTGGGGGGAACCCAAGTCCAGAACCTCCTCACACACACACAAACACACACAATTTAGGATTCATCTCAAATATTTTATATGATTCTTAATTTAATGGAGGGTAAAAAAGAAAACTCTTTTAGCTCTGTTCTACGTTTTGGGATACTTGAATGAAGTACACACTATGACACTGACTTCTGGGTTCGAGGCCAGATACCGATCTGTGACAGTGAGCAGCCACAGTCACACTAGAGGCCATTCAGTCTCACTAATAAACCTCGCAGGAGGAAACTGGAGAGCCTGTAAGAAAGAACGTGCAAACTCCAGCGGGATCTGACCTTGTTGTTGGGGTGGGCGGGGTCAGGGACCACTGCACCACGAGGCAGTGCTTGAGGTGCATGGGATGATGTTGTGGTGTGGAGGGAGCTGATGTTCATACCTCAAGGCACACCGTCTCCTGCTCCTCCGGGTCCGGGCCACGGTAGGCCACCGGGTACCCGGCCCCGCTCCGGCAGGACCGGGCCAGCCCGCGTATCTGCTGCCACATCAGGGCCCGTGCGCGTCGGATCCCCCGCACGGCAGAGCGGGCCTTATCTCCCACTGCCTCCCCGCTCTAACACATGGCATGCTCCGACCACGAGGCCCCGCCCGCCACGTGAAGCCCGGGCCGGCGGGATCGGCAGAAATCCACAACGTCTCGGTCCTCTCGCCGCTACGTTGTCCCCACACCTGTCCTCAAGCTCATGGTGGGAAAGACAGAGAGACGCAGAGAGCAGGAAAACAGCATGAGCGGCCCTGATGGAGAGAGGAGTGTTTACAAAGGAGAGGGCAGAAGGGGATTAGGACAATGTTCCCAGTGGATGCAATCCTGATTCCTCTGTGCTTAGGCCAGATTAGGCCTGGAGGTCTTAGTGTCTGAGCGAGACACAGGGAGGAAGACCGTGGGATCACGGTGACTGGACGAGCCGGATGGATCCCTCCGTGAGGCAGTGGATCAATGATACTGTGGGAAAAGGAAACATATGTTCACTACAGGCATGATACTGTCACAGCACTGTCCCACTCAGCCTTTAACCCGGGAGCGTGTGTGTGTGTGTGTGTGTGTGTGTGGGTGTGTGTGTGTGTGTGTGTGTGTGTGTCATGAGCCTTCATTGCGCTCCATGTCTGCCGTTTGTCACAAAAAAACAGGTGAAAATGTGTGTAAATTCACTGAGTTTAATGATGTTTACTGTGTAAAGACCTCCTTCCTCCTTCCATCATCAGTGAGGGGGTGGCGTCTCTATGACCAGAGTCACGATGATGACTGAACTGGACATAAAGCGCGTTTTAATCGGTGAAGTGTGGAGTGGTTAGCCCCCACTTTATAGCCTTCCTGAAAAGAGTTTGCATATTCTCCCCCTGTTCACAGTGAGAAATGAATAAAACATGAAATGATGGCATGATGCAAACTGATATGATCATGTTTCATCTGGCGCTGATTTAATTTCCTGATTGAAGACTTTCAGGATATAGAAAGATAGATTGTTACCAACAATTGAACATTCTGTTCTTGAAACAAATAGCAATTTGTGACATAACGGTGTGATAATGCTGCAGCACAGTGGTGTTGTTTGCACCTTAAACTAGGAACCTTGTTCAAATCTGGGCTGGGAGGAATTTCTTTGTGCGGTTTGCATGTTCTCTCTGTGCATAATGTGGACTTCCTCCAGCAACACTATCAAAACTGGCGTTTGAGGTTGTTGTGTGTCTACTTCTACAGAGTCTCTACTTGTGTTTGTATCTACTGCTGTGTGTCTATGCTCGTGCCGGGCGCGTCCGCATTGAGCCTGTGCGCGCGGCCGTTGCGGTCACATACGGACACGTGACATTGTGTATCAGCTGTTCACGCAGGGTGAGTGTTACCGAGGTTCTACTCTCTTATAGCAGCATCTGTGAAATACTTACACGAACACGTTGTTTCCTCCTGAAACGAGCCGTCTGCTTTCAGCCTCATCCCATGAAGCCCCGCGAGCAGCGTTAGCACCGCTGGCCTCCGTTAGCACAGCTAGCATCCGTTAGCATCATTTGCCTTCCTCCCGATTGATTGCTAGCATCGCGTTTGTGTCGCTTTCAGCGCTGTACGGTGGGTTTTCTCTGTCTGGTCAGGAGCGCAGTGTCTGCGTGCGCGTGGATTTTAATGTGCCTCGTTAGAGTCAGTTTTCCACAGCGTGATGCTGACTGGTCGCGACATTGAGCTGCCTGTTAGCTTGATGCTAGCTGTCAGTGCGCTGAATTCGGAAACATTACATTCTGTCTCTGCTCATGTCCTGGTTCTGATCATCAGACGCTCGAGCTCCAGACACCGTGTGTAATTTTGCCACTTAGCAACGATGGATTAATGTGAAACAGTTCCTGTGACTGACAGTTTATTGATCTGTCAACATGAACAACACAGGATAATAAAGAAGTATCTAATAATATTAAACAGCAGATTTGTCCCTTTGGCTTCTCTCAGAAATAAGAATTTAAATCCATTTAATTCACTGTTTTAACAAGACCTGTTAAGTAAAAAGGAGGAAAATAAGTCAGCTGACTTGAATTGGCTCTTTCAGTCTGTCCAAACCTACAGAAAGAAGTGAAATCCTGGGTAGCAGTGGATTTCCTCCAGGTAGATGGTGGAAGAGTCAGATTTCTGCAGGTTTCCATGAATTCACCCTCACAGCCGTAATGCTACTTCAGTAGCAGTGAGAGAGAGAGCAGCTTTTGTTTTTCACCTTGAATCTCACTAAAACAGCCTTCCAGTCACTTAAACCAAACACAGTGCTACTTCTACTCAAATTTAATGTGGTACAAGTCAAGTGTATTCCTTTTCTACTGCAGGACTTTTCAGGATTTCAGAAAGTTATTGCAGTTTGCTTGATAATGTTTTCCACCTCAGAGCATGTGGTCTGATGTCTGTGTGAAGCAGTCAGCGTCTGTGCTTCAGAAGACATCACAACCTTTCTCATGAGCTGATCTGGCGCTGGCCGTCGGATTTTCAGTCCAGGCTGAAGGTGTTTCTGTCTCAGATCGTTTGACCGGGACGCGCTCTGCTGTGTGGGAGACGGACTGAAAGATGGACATCCGCGGGGCCGTGGACGCTGCAGTGCCCACCAACATCATCGATGCCAAGGCGGCCGAGGTCCGAGCCAACCTGGTCAACTGGCAGTCATACCTTCAGTAGGTTCAACACACACACACACACACACACACAAACACACACTGTAATTTCAGGTAAAGTGTCAGGTCCTCTGTAGATAATAGAAAAGATAAAGCAGTGAAGAAGAAGTAAATTGCGCTCTAGCTGTGTTTCCCCTCCCATTGCAGAGTTTCACTTCTCCTCAGCTTGGAGCTGGTTCCCACCAAACTCTGTGCAGAAGGAGGTCATTGCTGAACCGAATGGTCAGATCAGTGCTCAGTGTAAAGCCGTCTGATGGGTTTGAATAGCGTGTGGAAGCAGATCTAAAAGCATCAGTGATTCACGGCGGTGCAGCTCCACTGCAGAGCTGCAGATCATGACTCAGTGTCACATGGTGAACATATCACATGGTTTACTTCTCCATTAACATCTGAGACGGTGAGTTTGATCAGTGAGGTGCTGAGTATTGACTGAGACAGACTCTTCTCCACAAAGACTTTCCATCATAGTGGAAAGGTCGTGAGCAGGACTTAAACCCACATCAACTTCATTTGCTGAACCTGAGAATAGACTGAGCGTTCTAGAGATTTGGAATAACTTTAAATGAAGAGGCTTGTGTGTGTTGGACAGTGTGTGTTTGTCCTGACAGGTCCATGTGGTATGTTTGGACTGTTTCTCACTGGCTGAGCTGCTTGTTAGTCTGAAGCAGCTCATTACGCTGCAGAGGAAGTTTATTGCAGTGGGTATGAAAGAGGAAGACCGTCCTGTCACCCTTGTCCAGCATGTCCAGGGATGTCCTCCACTGACCTGTCCGTCCAGCCAGCTCTGGTTCAGGTGGTTCAGTGTCAGGAACTCTGCTCTACTTCCTGCAGCTGCAGGCCGATCAGTGTCCCTACAGGAGACCACGGGCCATAGGTTTGAAACCTGCCATGTCCACAAGCCTCACAAAGCCACAGCTGCTTCTCTGATGGACAGAGCTGTTTTCTGCATGAATTCATGGGCTACATACACACACACACACACACACACACACCACACACACACACACACACACACACACGATTACATGACTGGATTGTCTTTTTGCAGGAGTCAGATGATCTCTGTGGAGGACTGTGAGTTCATCAAGAAGTTTGAGGTGGCCAACTCTGAAGACAAACAGGCCATTCTGACCAAAGAAGGACATCAGGTACAGTCGCTCTGCTCAGCAGCGCCTCCACATGCTGCAGCTGCAGCACTGCATCCAGCTCAGGGCCTCAGTGGGGAGGGGCCAAGGCACACAGAGACATGGTGGTTCCATCTGGAGTCCATCACAGGACACACACACACACACACACATTTCAGGACATTTACCAACTGACAGGTGTGTTCAGACTGTGATCAGAAACTTGAGAAAACCCAGCATGCCTCTCCAAACAGGAGGGACTCAAACCCGTGACGTCCTTGTTGTGGGGTGAAAGTGTTAACCACTCCCACACCATCATAACTAGACATTGTACAAACAGAAGCAGATTGACTGTTAGTGGGGTGAGTGTTGAAGAGTTCTGCCTCCAACTCTTCTCGTCTTGGCCTTGGGAACAAACCCCGGGCAGTCTGGATCAGAAGGAACCGGCCTGCGGGTGGAGGAGCGGTCCACTGAGCTGTGGCAGCGACAGGGTTCTAACATCTCTCACAGTCCAGCCTGCCTTGAGGTACAGGAGAACTGTTTCTTTCTCTCAGTGTGCGAAGACCTTCCTGAACCTGATGGCCCATATCTCCAAGGAGCAGACCGTGCAGTAATTCTGACTCTGATCGACGACACGCTGCAGGTAAACACACACACACACACACACACTGCAGTAACATTGCAGATTGGGCTGTGGCAGTGTTTTGGTTTTGTCAGTGAAGAAACAGACATCTGGATGAGATGAGGTCAGAGTACAATAAATCTCTTCTGTCCTTCAGGAGAACCATCAGAGGGTCAACATCTTCTTCGACTATGCCAAAAAGACCTAAGAACACCGCCTGGTCTACTTCCTGCCCATGCTGAATCGGCAGGACCTGTTCACTGTCCACATGGTGAGTGGGAACATCTCGGATCTATCATCAGCCTGGAATCAACATCCACAACATAAAGATTACAGGAGGCTGAGTGACTCTGACCAGTGAGGCTCCCTCCATATTTACCTCATTATTTACAGAGCATGAAACATCAGTGTGTGTGTCAGTGGAGCATTGAGCATTGTGAGTGAAGACACAGTGACTCTGCATTATAAAGTACCCCTGAAAAAAAACTTCACCTGTCTGAAGACAACATTCAGTACTGTTGAAATGAAATTTGTACGTGGATATTTTTAAGGCTGTATGACCAGTCTGATAAATTATCAGATGAAAGTTAACAATAACATGAATTGCATGTTATTTACACGGGGGACTGGATGGCTGGTGGGCTGGTGGGCCTGAAGGTGCAGGCATCAGGCCTGTGTGCGATCAGGACGTCCTGAATCCTTATTCTTTGTGTACTGATTTAATGTGTTAACAAAGCCTTAAACTAGGGGAAAGTTACCATTTAGACCAGAGAGCTCATAATCCCCGCAAGTGTTCACATGACGACCACAAACCAGTGGTTGTGAAAACCAGCTGACGTGTGACACAGTGCTGCCGTTTCCATGTGAACTGCTCCTCTCATCAGCTTGTCGGAGATCTCCAGCAGCAGGTGATGTGAGTGTCAAAGAGTGTGTGTTTATGTGCCAGGCGGCGAGGATCATTGCTAAGCTGGCTGCCTGGGGTCGTGACCTGATGGAGGGAAGTGATCTGAACTACTACTTCAACTGGATCAAGAGCCAGCTCAGCTCACAGGTACACACTGAACACCTCTCTATAAACACCTCATATGGAATGGCCACAGTCTCTGCTTCACTTTCACTGTGTGCGTTTTGAGGAGTGGTTCATAACACACACACATGCACCACAGTTTAACCTTTTCAAGTGAAAACAGTCCGTTTTCATTGTGTTGGGTCTCTAAAAATGTTAGTGTTGGGGAAAAAAAATGATCCCACAATGCAGCATTCTCCACATCTCCATCCCAACAGAGGGTGTAGTTCTGTACATGAGTGCTGTGGTGGCAGCTGTTCTTCTCCTCCTCTGTGAATAGATGAAAGGAAACAATAGAAGATGTAGAGTGTTGCAATTTAACAGCTTGAGGACAACAAAAGGACCGTTTCTTTCACCATCATCTGCATACAGCAGACCCTTTGTGCTATAATTAACTACACCATCATCTGCATACAAGGAGAACATGCCGTGCAGTCTCTCTCACAGCGAACCTCGCCAGCTCCGCTCTGAGTCCCAGAGGTGCTGTCACGTCGACAGTCTGTTCAGTCTATACGGCTCCCCTCGATACGGTTCTCCTTTGAACGTTCCTCGAGACAGGGAGGCACTCTTAGGCCCAGTAGGAGCCCTGGGATGCTATATTGACACTTCTATGGGAATTCATATCTCCATCAGCCTTGGTCTGTAATGGAGGCCCTGGCAGACGCTCTGCTCTCTCCAAGCAGCAGTTATCCCTCTGGATCATGGATATCATTCACCACCAGACTGGTGTTCACGCCTTGGGTTGCCCTGAGGGGAGTTCCCCTGAATGATATGTATTAGGGGTGTCAACGTTTACAATGTTTTGTATTTGTGTAACCGGGACTTCTCATCGCCGTGGAACCGGTTACGTGTGGCGTCAGAGATTTGTGATCTTTTTCTATTGCAGTTGCGCTATGTGACCACTAGAGGGCTATGTCTCCATTGAAATACAGTCCCTCATAATCCCAATAAATCAAAGACATTGCAGTAGTTATTAGACAAAAGGGCCACCGTTTCAGCTGTTAAGTTGATGATATGTTCAGTAAGTATTTTGACACATTTCTTTGATTTGTTGTAAATAAAATCCCTCATGCTAGCTTGTGAACCGCTAGCGGTGGCTAGCTCGTGTTAGCACAAACGCTCGCAGCAGCTCTTCCTCCGATTTGTTGGGGTGTTTCCATGGCAGCTGGTCTCTCCTGGATCCCGTGCTGCAGTTGAAACCAGCTGTGCCCGGACACAGCCTACAACCATCAGCATTTCCAGTGCGTTAGAAAAGCTGCCACACCACAACTCCATTCGTTGTTAGCTGCCGTCGCGTCCCCGAGTCAACTACCTATTTTTGTTCTTCCTGGATTGGAAGGTCCATGGAGCTTGCTCTGGAGGATCATCCTCTGCCTCAGCTGGGAAGAGCAGCTCAGTCACTACTGCTCTTTAAGGATTTCTGCTGTCTCTGAACTGTTCCTCATCATGTCCTGAGCTGGTTTTCCGTCAGTCCAGCCTGTTCCTCGTCGTATGTGCTTTTCTCTCTGCAGCTCTGCTGTCTGCCACCATGTTTTCACTCAGTACTGGGACCAGACCTGTCACCTCCTGTACTGTTGTTTATGTGTGAAAATGTTTGCTTTTCTTGAAAATGTCTTTAAATGGACTGATGTGCTCAGAATATGACAGAACTTATGATCAGTTTTACTCCAGTCACTGAAGCCAGCAAGGAAGTGCAGAAAAAACTGCCGGATTGCCGTTCTGGCCAGACAGATTGAGTCAGAGTGGAGTGTATTTAAATTACTGTCTGTGGAATAAATGTCACCTCAGAGCTGTCAAGGACTGGAAAATGTCAAACTAAAGCTTGAAGCCTATAAAACTGGCTCCTTTCTGAAGAATCCAGCGTTTCACAGATTAGTTGTTAATCAGTTTAGTCAAACAGGATAGTTGTTCATGTCTTGTTATATTATATATGAAAAAATAATTATTTGTGTCATGTAATTGCAGATTTTTTTATTAATTTTTTTTTTTTTTTTTGCTATAAATTGCATAAAAGGTCATTTTTGGATATAGTCCATCCTGTCTAACAAGCCCTGAATGTCTTTGGCCATGGAGAAGTTTTCCATCTGTACCACCAGAGAGGATTAGGACCATGGTTTTCATGTACTTTTTCTGAACGATTGTGACTCAGAGTCCTGAGATCCGCGGTTACGAATGTCGTGTAACGTCCAGTTCCAGTGTGTTGAGATGAGTGTCCTCCTTTTCTCTCTGGGAATCTGGCTCGGCGGTTCACTGCTGCCAGTGTAACTCGCCTCGGAGTGACGGTTTCTTTTGTTTATCTCTCATTAGAATCTACATGGTACAGGTCCAGAGTCAGGCACAGGAGCAGGCACTATTTCCCCCAGTGAAGTGAGTATGAGTGAAAGAGCGCCCTGGGAAGGACCCGAAACCCAGCCGAGGACGGCTTTTTTCTAGCTGGCGTCTTCTCAGCTGTCGCTGGACTTGTTCCCTCTTCTCTTCGCTCCTCTTCTGTCTCTCATCCTGTTTCTACACATCAGTGATAGCAGATTGGTGGAGCCATGACTCTCTCATTCAGACAGCATGGTGTTTGCTGCCACTGGTTGTTTTCAACTGTTTTTAGTGAGATCTGCATGCCTAAAGCCAATTCTCTCCAACCGCATGACAAACAGCTTTGTCCCGACCATTGCCAGTAACAAGGGCAAATTGAAACAGCACTGTCACAGCCGCAGCATCCCACCATTTCCAGCCCCATACTCGGTCAGTCGGCCGGTAATCATTCTGAGAAGCACCCTCAGAAACCTAGAAGTGAGTGCTCACTAATAACTGACCATCCTGTTTTCCTCTGCACTTTCAAGCAGGTAACCTCTGCTCCTCAGTGTTCACCGCTGCCCCTTTCTCTGCTGGACCTCTGCTTTGTCTGTTTGATTAACAGATTAATGTGATCTATTTTCCTCCTCTCAGCTTCCTGCACTCTAGTCTCAGTTCAGGTGTGATGGACACTTTGCCCCGCTGTCGCTCTGTATTGTGGATGGGTGTGCAGTCTGGCATGTGGTAATGTGTACATCTGATGAGCTGCATGTGCACTGCCTCAGGTCTGATAGGAGAGTTTCCAGTCTTCTTCCATATGCTTTGTCTTGCTTGTTAACTCCTTCAGAAGCTCCACTAAAATCTAACTCTTGCTTTGTTCTCCCGCCTCGACCCCGGTGGCGTCCCAGCCGCCGGCCCACTCACTCCCTGTGTGTGTCCGTTGCAGAGCTCCCAGTACGTCCAGTGCGTGGCGGGCTGTCTTCAGCTCATGCTCAAAGTCAACGAATACCGGTTCGCCTGGGTGGAGGCTGATGGCGTCAACTGGTACGCTTCACTTTTACATCAAGTCATTTGTGTTTGTGGTTACTGACTGTCTGAACGTCACATGTTATGCAGCCATGTTTGCGAGGAGAGAGGGGAATTAAAGCGAAAGCGGCAGAAACGCAGCTGATCACGTTCAGAACCAGTCTTCATTCAGGCTGTCAAAGCAGCCTTCGTACTCACATAATTACCACATCTGTGAGATCCACGTCTCTGCACTTACCAGCTGTTTGTGTAAATGCACGCTTGTTTTTTAGTAGCAGACGTTGGTGCGGCGTGCAGCGTTTTCACCCTGTCACGTCTGAACATTTCATTCCGGGCTGTAATCATCGATAATGGAGCCGCACGGTGGAGGTGCACACCTGTGAAAGCTCCTTTCATTAGTAAACAGCTAGCAGATAGAAATGCCAGCCTCCGCCCAGCACTCTGCTCCTTTCTCCCCCATCACCAACTTTCATCCATGCCTTTTGTGTCTTTGTGTTGAAGCATCACCGCTGTGCTCAGCAACAAGTGTGGCTTCCAGCTCCAGTACCAGATGATCTTCTGCGTGTGGCTGCTGGCCTTCAGCCCTCAGCTGTGTGAGCAGCTGCGACGCTACAACGTGGTGCCGGCGCTCTCCGACATCCTGCAGGAGTCCGTCAAAGAGAAGGTCACCCGGATCATCCTGGCTGCCTACAGGGTCAGTAGAGGATTCCCAGTGGAGCCATGAAAGAGGGATCAAATCAGGGCTTTTCAGCAAGCAGCCCTCTGAAAGGCTTCACTCATTATGAGTCAGGCCCCCCAGAGAACTCCCTCCCATCATCCCTCACCACTCTGCATGGCATTTTCTTCTCAAAAACACAGAAAGAGCCACGAAAAGTCTCCCAACCACAGAGCTCTGATTCAAATATCAAAGTAGACAGACGGTAGTCTTTAGTCAGATGCTGCTAGCAGTACATTACAGAGAAACACAACAGGGAGGAGCTGCAGGACGGGGCTGTGTCATTCAGCTGAGTGTCAGTGAAGCTGCTGCTACGTGTTTAATAAGTTTTCCAAACACCTCATTACAGCGCGGAGTCCAGAATGTTTCTAGTCAACTAACAGTCCTATTGTAAATTCTCCGTCTCAGAAAATGCTCAAATGACATCCCCCAGTGACTGGTGTGTTTGAAACGTGGTGGAATGGTGCGTCTGTCATCAGCACATTTGATCAGTGCTCTGCTTTCACACTCCAGAGCTAAGAACAGACGCAGCGACTCTGCAGCCGTCCACCTGTCTTCCTTTATCTCCCCACTGGCATTGTTTCCAGACACGTTTCAGGCCTGCTCTGCTTAGTGTCTCTTCCAGGTGATGAAACCTCTGCAGTTTGACACGACAAGTTCCTCTCCTTTTGTTTCTGAAACCACAGAGTGTGGCAGGGACTCACTCATCCAGCCACAATAGTCCAGCTGCACCAACAGACCTTCTTTCACTTCATTATTCCAGCATCAAACCAAGAGAAAACGGCAAAGAAGTCAGAAGAAGAGTGGCTGAAAGCTTCAGGAGCCACAGCTGAAACACTGCAGTGTCCCACAGAATCCTAAAGTGACACCCGGTGATACGGTTCACACTAATCAAATGAATGCGGTGACACTTTCAGCTGAGCCACTCATTACAGAAGTCAGCATTATCGCACGTTCAGCCTTCATGCACGTGACTTTTTCAAAACAACATGCAGAGTTTTAATGCCTGACCTTGTTACCAGTCATGCTTTTGTGTCATTTGCAGACACCCTCTGCACACATGGCATCAAACCCCACACGGCATGTTCACATGGAGCCCTCCGTCTCTGCAGTAATCTGGACTCCCTCTAATCAGAGTTCCTCTGTGACCCTCCTCTGAGCACAATGGGCCAAAAACCACCGCTGATTCCTCTTCTGTTGGCATTTTCCATTGAAGGTTGCCACAGCCTGGGTCTCCGTCGTGTAAAAAGGGGATTGAAGTGACATGGAGGCTGGAGAGGAAGGAGCACGTGGTCAGAAGTGAACTCAAAGGTTAAATTCAGAATTTATTTGCTGCTTCCGTCTAAATCAGCAGTTTCTGAAGGAGGCTAAGAACCAGGCAGGGCTGCTCCCATCTGTAGGCCACGGACACGCCTCTCAGACTGGACCCAGTGTGTGCCTTTTCAGGGCTCCATCGTCATCTCTTAGTTCTATAATCCCAGAGATTAGGATTTACACTGATAGTGTTTTCCTCCTTTTATATTTTTATATGATGTGAGTTTGGCGAAGTAATTTTCTCTCAATAGATACTTGGAACTTGATCAATACAGTTTTTGATAAATTGTCCATGTTTTGACAGCCGATGATAATGAGATCTGCTGAGCCAGTCATGTGGCTGGAACAGAGCCGTGCAACACACAGCGCAAACTCCTCTGACCTTTAACCTCACCGTGCTCCTCCCCCACAGCCCAGACTCCTCTGACTTGAGGTTGAATTTCTCCTCGGTCTCTGTCAGAGCCGGCTTCTCACCTGCTGTGCTGTTGTCTTCGGATGATGTTCCCTGTAGTGGATCTCATGGTTTTAGTTTCCGTCTGGGTGCTCAGGACCACAGATCAGACATAAATCGAAGCTGTGTGAGGAGACCAGAGAGCCTGGTGAACATGCAAACTACACATAAAACAGCCGTGAGTGTGAAAACAGCTGCACCAGAGCAGCTTTAGCTTCCACATGACAGCGAGTCGTTTCCTCTGGAGGCTTCAGCTTCATGTGGAAACAGTCCGAGGACGCTTCACTTCAGATTTCCGTCTTGGAAGATTCTCCTGCAGGGTTATTTTTACTCCAGACTCAACATAACTCTGCATACTACTGTTCTTTTTTCTTTTCCCAGATGTCCTCATTATGCAAATGACAGTGCTCACCACATGGGAGCCACGAAATGATTTAAACTATCCCACCATCTGGAAGTCCTTGAACACGTCCTCAAAGGCGGCGCTGCTGTCCTTCTCATGTGTTTGCCTCAATCCAACTTCGGAAACTCAAGTTTTTCTTTTTTCTTTTTTTTTTTTAAAGCAACAAAAGACCAGATAATGATATGTTTTGCTGCCATATGCCGACAGCAGCTCTTAACATCAGCTGGTCTTTGGTCCCTCATGAATGTCCTCCTCCCTCCGTCCTGCTCCACAGAACCTTCTGGAGAAGTCTGCAGAGAGGGAGACCCGTCAGGAGTACGCTCTGGCCATGATTCAGTGCAAGGTGCTGAAGCAGCTGGAGAACCTGGACCAGCAGAAGTACGACGACGAGGACATCACAGAGGACATTAAGTTCCTGCTGGAGAGGCTGGGGGAGAGCGTCCAGGACCTCAGGTAAACGTCTCTGCAGGTGAAGATATTCCAGGACTGCCGCGCTCCCCCGGGTCCGCCTCGGTCGGCGCTCCAGCGCTCGCTCACAGGTTGATTTTTAAATGACTCTTATCACGAGGTGATGTGAAGTCAGTGCTTTCTGTGTTCCGCAGCTCCTTTGATGAGTACAGCTCCGAGCTGAAGTCCGGCCGCCTGGAGTGGAGTCCCGTTCACAAGTCTGAGAAGTTCTGGAGGGAGAACGCCGTGCGCCTCAACGAGAAGAACTACGAGCTCCTCAAGTAAGACCGCTTCACTGCCTCCAAAACACTTCTCCAAGGCGGCACACTGGTGCAGTGGCTCGCTCTCCTGACTCAGGCTCTGGTTCCATTCTGGACTCAAGAGTCTTTTCTGTGTGGAGTTTCTGCTTTTCCTTCTCTGTCCTACCAGAAACCAGCAGCATGTGTGTGTTGAGTGTTCATGGTTTCCAGGCAGGCCTTGCTTCGTTACGTTTGGTTTGCTGGAGCAGCAGACCTTCGGATGTTCCTGTTGTCGGCATCAGATGACTGTGATGTCTGGAAGATTAGATCGAGATGAGATTTGAAAGACAATCCCGATGCCTGTCCGTGCTCCTTGTTATTCTCCTCACACACCGTTGTGCCTGTTGACATTCAGTCAGGATCTGATCTAATCTGATCTCACTGCTCTGTAATAAGCTCAGAGACCTTCTCCACTTCCACTGACCCGCTTTATACTCTCAGCTTCCTCAAGAGGTCTGAGGGGTCCGAGTGGTTCAAAGGTTCTTGTGGGTCCGATGGGTCTTATGAGCCTGATAGGGATTGTGGGTCTTGCAAGTCCAGGGCCATCAGACTTGCATGGAGGATTGTGTCATTCTGTAAGTCCAGGCACAGGACCTGTTCCTGGATTTAGAGTCTTCTTTCTGGGACACGTCTTGACCTGGACCCGGATGTGATGGGTCTTCTGTTGCCTCTGTCCCCCCAGGATCCTGACCCGGCTGCTGGAAGTGTCCGACGATCCTCAGGTCATCGCCGTAGCAGCTCACGACGTTGGAGAGTATGTCCGTCATTACCCCCGCGGGAAACGGTGAGTCTCTGTGACGAACGCCGCCTGCTGCCTCCAGCACTGCGACACGTTGCGCACACTTTAAAGTTCTTAGTGTGATGAAGCTGTAGATGGTTCAGCTCTCATCTGTAGGGGGGGCGGGGGGGGGTTATATGGCAGAACCTCCAGAATAGAATAATAATAGAATAATACAGAAATGTTGAATTCATGAATTCATTGTAGAATTTTATTCATGACAGCGTTATTAATCACATGACCTATTAATCACTTTAGTATAGGTTCTAAGACAGAACCCTGTGGAACTCCATGTTTCACTTCAGTCTGAGCTGAAGAGTCATCAGCAGGCGTCGTGAGGCAGAGGATGTATTGATGCTGTTTGCTCTGTGGCGCAGAGACGTGACCCACAGCTCTGCAGACTGCTCAGTGCAGTCGAGAGTAAAGAACACCAGCTCACTCTGCTCTACAGGCTGGCACCAAACATTTCATCACCCATGACTGTGGACCCAGGGTTGTCAGGTGTGAGACTTGTCCAGTCTTCAGAGTGTGACAGAGACAGTCAGCCCATAACTCACATTGTCAGCATTCCAGCACTTCTGTCTTCTTGAGAAATGCGTTGATGCGTGCTCGA
Organism: Salarias fasciatus; assembly: GCF_902148845.1. NCBI lineage: Eukaryota > Metazoa > Chordata > Actinopteri > Blenniiformes > Blenniidae > Salarias > Salarias fasciatus. Next base: position 4,502,549 of record NC_043762.1, read on the forward strand.
TTCAGAGGCTCCATTAAGTGAAAACAACATTTTAGTGATATGAAAGCAAACGTCACAATAGAAGAAGTGACTGGAGGTCAGTAGGATGCCCGTCCTCTCCATCAATCCTGTTTCATTTAGAAAGGAGAAGAGATGAAGCTACAGATGTTATTTTTGGTATACACACACACACACACACACTGAGCGGTGTGGTTTGCTGAACCTCTGGAGTGTTTCCTGGTTTGAAGTGAAGTGCACAGATCTACTGGCTTCCTGCTTGTCGCTTCAGTCCGATTCCTTAACGCCTCTGAACGGCTCGCTAACAGCGATCCACATATCATTTATAACACCTTCTTCTGTTTTGGAAGTCTCTGTGCTCTTACAGAACTCTGCCGAAATGCCACAGCTCAAAATAAGACAACCATACTTCAATATACGTGCGACTGACGATCACACATCACATTTTCATTTGTGCATTCTTGATTCAGAACCCTCCGAGTTCTGCTCGGTGCCGGTGACCTGACCCTTCTGCTGATTTACACAGAAACCAGGATGTTTTGATGCAGTTCTCCTGCAGCACGCTATCTACTGTTTGTTTTCCACATCATTAAACCTGCTCCACCGATCCTTGAGCTCCAGGCCACGTTCAGCCAGGATCCCCTGATGGATCACTGGAAGACCTCAAACATGAGAGTCAGACTTCGCTGCTTTTATCTGTACAAAAGGTTTCTCAAGGCTTTTCCTCCTCCTCCTTCTGTTGCAGGGTGATTGAGCAGCTGGGTGGTAAACAGCTGGTGATGAATCACATGCACCACGAGGACCAGCTGGTCCGGTACAACGCCCTGCTGGCTGTGCAGAAGCTGATGGTCCACAACTGGTAAGAAACACAGGCTCTCTGCTCAGGTTGCCCTCAAACATCGGTCTCACGCTCTCAAACAACATCGACACACATCCACAGCAGCGGACGGACGCCTCCACCTCTGAGCTCAGAGGACGTCTGAAAGAGATGCACAGTTATTACTCAAGATGGAGAATTAAGATCCAGCTGAGAACGCCTAGATCCAGTTCACCTCCTCACTCACCCACTTCACCACCAGTGGGCCAGATTAACCCAGTATTCAATAAGAATCTTTGGCATTTGTGCCAAATTCGGCACAAATGATGTTCAGGATGTACATTTTAAGAAAAGTACGTTATCAAGCTGAAAATCCAAGATGGCCACCAGTTTTGAAGGGGGCCGCCTCGTTAAATGCAAAGAAATGGTTTTCAAAGTAGAACTTGAACGAACAGAAACGTGTTCATGATCCAAACATCAGAATGAATGTGTTCTGACTCTTCAGGCTGCGGGCTTAGAAAGGATTTGGATAGAATTTGTCCAGGGTCAGTCCATTAGGCGGCTGCCAATTCATGATGTGGTGGTGGATCTTGGCCCAGGGAAGTCCAGCGGCATGTTGTTCTGTCAGGCCTTCACTGGCTGCGATGCTGTTTATCACCATGTACAGTACTACAGGCAAGGCTGGACTTGTTTGCTCGGAAGCAAAGGTCTTATGATGCCACTCCACCGACAAGCGCAGCCATCGTTCAACATGTGACGGGCCGCCTTCCAAGCTGCCTGCATGTGGGGCCAGGCAGCAGTCTGCAACATGCACATTGAATGCCCTGCCAACCGGGGCTGGCAAGTTCTCTGGACAAGTCTTCCACCCGTTGCTCAGACTTGTGAGCAGTCCTGACTCAAATAACACACAAGTCTGATCAGTTTCTTCTCACATTGTTTGTCAAACAGAGAATCGAAGTCAACATTACCTTTATCGTTAAAGTGTAATCCCCATGGTATCATCATAGTATCCAGTAGTTCTGATTTTCTAAACTCAGAAATGGAAGTCTCACACTCAAAAAACGTTTATTTTGATGTATAGCCCATCAAAGTAGGATTATTCAATCAAAAAACAGTTCAAACACCGTTTAGAACTGCTTCAAATTGCGGCCATTTTGTATTTTCAAGTGGATGACGTACTTTTCCAGGAGTGTAAGTTCTGAAGCACCCGTGTGTCAAATATGGTGCTTGTATCACCAAATGAAAGATCGTTTCAGCAATCTGCCCCACTACACCCAGTCACCCCGATCCCCCCCTCACTCAGTCATTCCCTTCCTCCGAGTTGTAGGCTGTTTGAGGTGAGTGGTTTGGGTGAGCTTACCGGCTGTTTTGGGTGAGTTGTTGGCAGCACGCAGCTCTTCCCTGGTCTCTTGTTCGTAGTTTCAGTTTCGCTGAACAGATCAACATTGGATCTTCTGGCTGCCATGGTGGATTTCATACTTTATCCTGTTGAGGCCTTATTTTCAGAGGACATAAAACCTTTTCTTGCTTCCGCTGACACATTTTGAAGCACGTTAACAAGATGCAAGTCGTACTGTGTCTCTGCTGTCGAAGCCACACTGGCTCTGTTCCCTTAGCAACAGCAGAGACGTTTAGTATCGGAGTGTGTTGTCCTTGTGTCCATGTGATCTCTCAAGTGTTAGCTCAATAATGGAAAAATGTTTTTAATCTTGGTTTTGGTCACCTAAAAGGGAATATCTGCTCAACCAGTTGGACTTGACAGTAAACAGAACACAAAACCACATGGAAGAAGTTTTTTTTTTTTTTTCTGTTTTACATCCAGAAAAGCAGCGACAAGACGTGTCGTCAATCACATTGGTTCTTTAAAATCTTTGATTAAAAACACAACAAAACATTTGCTACAGTCACAAGAAAAGAGGTTGTACTGAGTTCAGAAGGAAAACCAGTTTAGTTTTTTTTTTCTTATGTGTCTATTGATCTGAAGCAAAGTGGTGATGAAGATGATGAAGAAGATGAAGTATCTCTTGTAGTCTGAGCTGCTGAGGCAACGTCTCTTAGTTTTTCCTTCATGTCTTGAGTGGAGTTGTTGCGTCCAGGTTTGACGATGAGGATTTATTAGTGATCCGGACTGAACAGCTGATACAACGGCTTTAGTTTAAAGTAGTAGTAGAAAACCTGACGTGAGGCGTGAGGCGGTGTAACGCTGAATCAAAACATAATGAGGTAAAAATGAAAGATGCATGAAATAAAGATCAGTTGATAGAACTGAGAGCCAGAAACGAGACACCAAAATAAATATTAGTGATGCAGAGCTCATTGAAGCCATGTTGTTGAGCAGAAATACCTTCAGATTGTGTCTAATGTTCCTGATCTGTCAGCGCAGACTGCAGCCTGAGGAGGATTCACTTTTCCTTTTCATTTAACGAACAACTTCTCATCGTTTGCAGCAGCAGAGCTCCTTTAGAGGGTTGGGTGTTTGTATTTAGGCTAAAAAAGAAAAGAGTCAGTATTTTATTTTTTACTGTAGACAGGCAGCAGTAACCTTGATATGTTTGTGTCGGTCTGCATCAGGAAGAGACTAAAGATTTGACTTTTTCATGTCTTCTGTGAGCAGAATTTAATATTACCTCAAAATATAACATTTAACTTCTAAAGAACAGAATGAAGAGGACGGTGAAACGTTCGATCGTTTGTGCTCATAGTGGCTGAACATGAAGAAAACCCATTTTTTGGCCTTAATTTGTACCAAAAGTATAAAAGTTCTACTCAGACTAAAGTTTTTATGACATTGATATTTATGTTTAAGAAATCATCAAAAATAACCAGTGGGATTGTTAAACTTAACATCCGATTTCATTTTTTTTGTGTGTGTGGATTTAAACCATTACGCTGTTTAATTTTAGCTGCCAAATTGATTTTCATCAAATTGGTTTTCTTCATCAGGTGATCTTCTTCAGTTTGTATTTCATTTTCTGAGCTTGCGTGGTGTTTGGGCTGGGTTGGCGACTTGGCGACTGGTGGTGAGCGTCCAGCCGCCTCCCCCTCTGCAGACATGAGTGAAGTGTGAGGAGCTGCCAGCACGGCTGTGTTTGTCTCGTCTGACGGAGACGGCTCAAGGTGGTCTGGGTGGCTGAAACACACACACACACACACACTGATCGCCTGCACCAGCCACAGGTGTGTGAGCAGAACACTCTCTCTCCTCTCTCCTGGAGTGGCTCTCTTAGTTTTTCTCATCACTTCTTGCTTTCATGGCTTTTCTGAGGCCCCCGTCGCCATGACGACCGCGCGGCCACATCGCTGCTGCTGTTGTCTTTGTGAATGCCATCCAAGAGAAGTTCCTGCCGTCACACGAGACGGTTTTTCATGAGCTGAGTTTTGATTTTGGCGGTGATGCGATGTTTGGCTTCCAGACCAGCTCGCTGCTCTCATCTGTCTTCAGGAGGCCTCGGCTGATGGGCTGCTAGACGAAGCAGGCGTGAGGTTTCCTCTCAACACGCCTCTCAGCGTCATGTTTGAGATGTGACAGGTTTTATTCAACGTTAGCGTGGACAGAAACACGCTGCAGACTCGGCCAGTTTCCACTAATAGGTCTTATTTATACGACGTTTTGTACAAAACAGATCATCACTCAGACGTTCTCTCTTTGTGCTACACAAAGGTAAAACATGGCTTCGTTTCGTTTAGTTCACCGCTTCGGCCCCTTGAGATCAAACTGGGCTGTCTGTGGCCCCTGAACCACAGTTTGAGACTCCTGATTGACAATAAATCACCTTTCTTCATTCCTTTTGAGGACATAATTGTGTCCAATTTCGTGTGTTCATTTCACTGACTGTCACTCTGTCTTCACCGTTGAAATGAGGCTTTTATCAGCCCGTCTCAGTTTTTCCTATGAGACGACAGTAATCTGATAGACGTTTAATATCTCAGCAGCAAAGACTGAATCATTTTCACCCTCTCACACATGGCTGATGGCGGTGATTTTCAGGCTACATTTTGTAGTTGAGGCCTCCTTTGGATGACGTTTCAACTTGAAACCTCGTTTTTGAGTTTTCCTTTCAGCAACGTTCTACATTTATACTGCAGCATTCTAAAAATGATGTCCGTTTCCATGGCAACGGCACAAACATCAGTGTGTGCCGTTTGTTCTACAAATAAACCAGAGAACAAGAATAGAACATTACCAACGGAGAACACAAAGAACAGGACGCTAAACATTAACAGTGGAGAACACAGACTTTCAGATGGACAGAACTCCAGGCTGGATGGTTGATTTCTTCTGCTTCCTGATAGTTTTCTAAAAGTTGCACCTAAAAAGCTGTTTTCGTAAGTTGTGTTCAGCAAACTCAAACACGAAGTCCACAGAAGAGCTCTGCCGCACTGGAAGTGTGTGTTCCCAGCAGTTTCATGTGAAAGTGATGTTTCCCCAGGTGAAGTCGTCAGCTTCTTGTCATCTTTGCTCTCTGGATTTGTCTTTTTGAAGGTTATTGTTGAAGTGGTTGGGTTTGTTTTCCTGCTTCTGGGTGATTTGCCTCGATCCTCTAAATGAGTCTCTCCTGGACCGGCCGCGTTCCCTGCTGGGATGCCAGCAGATGTGAGCAGGGTTTGGAGCTGTGGGTGGTTTTTCTCACTCTGCAGGCGCTGATTTGATCGCTTGTGTTTTTCAATGGCTGTTGATTCAGCCGTGCAGCTGTTTGACCCTGGCTCTGCCTCTCACTGGGGGGTGGGGGTGGGGGTTCTCCTGGACACTCCTACATCCACACATCTGTGCTGACATTAAGATGACAGCAGTGCTGTACAGGAAACACACAATACAGTTTTCTTCAACTGTGCAGCGATGAGTCAAAGTGAGTTCTGTGTCCGTCTGTACAGGGAGTACCTGGGCAGACAGCTGCAGTCCAGCGACCAGCAGCAGGACCCGGCTGCAGCTCCCAGGACCTGAACACACCAGTGTGTGAACACCTGAAGGATCGTCTTCAGCTTCCGTCATGAATTCCAGTCTCTGCTCTGTGTTACTTGAACCTGACTGTGATCTCTGTGCTTCTCCAGCTATCTGATGTTTGTGATTGACGTCGTGCTTTGTGTTTGTGTAAATGTACAAAACTGAAAGATATTTAAGTGAAACCAGTGAAACGCTGTAAGAATTCTAATAAAGACGCTGATCTGTGACGTTCTTGTGTTCCTCTCATTTCCAGCCCGACCTATCGAGCTTATGTTTCCTGTTTGAGCTGATGGCGGTGGTTTTCAGGCTTTTTATCTGAAACGTTTTATGTCGACAGTTTGTCTTGACACATGAAAAACTTTATGCACCCTGAGGATTTCTATTGTTTTCACCAGTCAATCATTGGTTGATTTTGAACAAGCTGCCTCGGGCGCCCACGCCTTGGCCCAGCCTGTTTAACATTGATACAGTAAGTCTTTGTGTGGAAAACAGTCCGGTCCTCAGCTTTTCTTCAGCAGTAAATGACATGCCGCTGTGATGGGAGGAAAGTCTCCTGCAGCCTCAGAGCTGGACACAACCCTGTTCATACGACTGCACTTCAGTACACTCCTTCAAGACGAAGTGAAGCTTAATGACCGCTCTGTTCAGGTTATTCTTTAGTCCGGCTGAAGTGTGGTTGATTCCTGGATGTGGAGCTGGAATGATGTGAAGTGATGCAAAAAACACCAAACACACCAGGCTAATGAAGGGAATGGAGAGGCTCCGCCTTCAGTCTGGACCAGCCTGAGAACTCATCAAAACCAACATCTCACTGCAGTCAATAGAGAGAATCATAAAAAATGTGTTTGCTGTCAGGAAAGTGTTTGAAGTGGAGCTCTCACCCAGCAGCGCAAAGAAAACCCCGACTCATCTTCAACAAACACAGCCGCATCAAAACTGTTTGACAGAGAAACCAGCAATTCCTCAGAACAGGGAGAGACAGGAGAGTTCAGCAGGAAGAAACCTGCAGAACCAGACTCAGAGGAGCAGAACCAGTCTTCCTGCTGTTCTGGTTGGATTTTAGAGGACTGTTGAAGCAAAGGAGAGGACAGAGACAGAGCAGCAAACCGCATGTCAATCCAGACATGATGGAGGCAGAAAATTCAATTCAAATTCAAAGAAATTTATCTGTCAGAAACTTCATGTGTGCAGAGCATCAGGGCGTTGTGCAATACAACATGCATTCAAAACAGTCAGCCCCCGTGCACGCGAATACCCACAATCGACCATCAGTTGATGTGCCAGCACAACAGAAAATATCATGGTCAGTGAATGGATGAGTAAATAAATAAGTGCTGATAGAGGACAAATAATTAAAATGAATGAGTGAATAAAAAGTCCAGAGAAAGACTGATGTCAGTGACCATTCAAAGTGAAACAGAGAGTGAGAAATGCCATCCTCAGAGCAGTAAAGGTCTCCAGAAGTCTAAACCTACAGCAGCTTCTCTAGAAAATGCCCCAGTGTCCTGAAGCAGCTCCAACTGAAGCTTTAATAAGCACAAACGTCTTAAAGCAGAGGCTGTTACGTGTTTCCACCGGATGCCACGTGAATTTTTCGCGCGATGAGATTACATACAAAGTCAAGGTAATGATGCCACTGTCGCTCAATCTTGAGCGACGATGCGGCGAGCGTTTCCAGAGAAAATTCGACGCGCTGCCACTCAACGCTTGTAGCTCGAGTTGAAATAATTGAACTTTTCAAGTGAATGGGCGCCAGGGTGCACACGGGACTGTGGGACACACATCAGAAGAATCCTGCCCACTGCTGCTGTGCAGGAGACGGCGATGAGGAGGGCTGTGATGTTTCTGCAGGACGTTTTGTGTTGCATATTTGTACCAGCGCTAAAACTTGAGCGTCCAGTGTGCCGCGTTTTCATTTGTCGCCCGAATGCAGTTGCGTTCAACGCGTCCGGTGGAAGCACGGCGTCAGCCTCCAGAACTGGACCTGGGAGCTGGTTCCACATGACAGGAGCCTGGTAGCTGAAAGCTCTGCCTCCTGTTCCGTGAATGACTCCTGACCTCCGTCCGACTGCAAACCGTTCATGAGAGCTGAAAGACGAAGTGTCAACACTGAAGAGTCGGACAACAAAAAATGAAGCACTGAAATTCAGTGTGAGTTCCTAAATTTAAAATTTCTAGATTCCAGTGCTCACTTCCATGGATCTGTACCTGAGACAGTGTTTGAAATCACATCAGAGCTCAGCGGAAGGGTTTTCCAGAGTTCTGTGGAGAGCTGTCAGAGCGTCTGCAGCCTGCAGCAGGCCTGATGAGGCATTTTAAACAAGTCACCTCTGGGTTGACGCAACATTTTCTGCCCTTACCTCTGCAGGCAGAGTGACTGATGACAGGGCGGCTCTGGGAGGGTGACGCTTCCAGTTGTCTGAACTCCCCACCTGACATTACCGTCACAGTGACTTCCTCGGACTGAAGCTGTCTCTGTGGACGTCTGTAAAGTTTTTTTCATCAGTCCTTTGAATGTCACATTTTTACCTTTTCAACTCCCTTAAAAGAAGCTCTGTCCTGCAGTCTGGCCGTTTTTACGTAGAGAACTGCCGAGCTCAGCAGCTCCATGTGTTCTGTATGATCAGCTCCATGAACCAGAAGAAACTGTGAGAAAAACCAGCAGCACTTTTTTTATGAACTGGCTCAAACAATGTGGGAAGATTTACAGGACTGAGTCCTGGAGCGCCGTGAACCGCTCGTTAATGCTGAGATAAAGTGGTGAGTGGAGTAATGAACCACCGGCCTGGACTCTCCAGGTACAAACCTGTTCTGTCTCAGTAACCATGCAGACGCTCCTTCAGCACAGCTCGTTTGCTGCAGGATTTACCTCTTTCCAAGGTGAAGATCATTTCCTCGGAGGGACTCAGACCTTTCCACAGCAGCCCGTTTAATTTGAGCTGCAGCCTGGGCTGTTCACAGCTGCTGGCGCCGCCAGAGGAAAGGCAGGTTTTCACGGTGGGGATCAAGCTGACTGTCGCCGTTCTGAGCACACTGAGTTTTAACCTTGGTAGGTACACCGCGCCATTCAGCATCTCCACCCACAGCCTGGCCTTCATGACGGAGCCAGCTTTCTGTCTTTACCAGCTCCCGTGTTCGTGCCTCCACATGGAAATGGCGCAGAGAGCTGAGATGTGCACAGAGTCAATATTGATGTGCGTGCTCACTCTGCCTCTGGGTGCCGTCATGTGGCCAGTGTTTACAGAGGCCGGCCCTCTGCGCTCTGCGTGCACGCTCACCTGTGAGGGCTGCGTGAACTCTGGACCCTGAAGCAGATGGTTTCTGTGCCGTGGAGTTTGGGCTGAAGCAGAGTCAGAGTCTGGGTGAACTCCCCGAGGCCGCCGCTCCGTTCATGTCTGCACTTCATGAATATTCAAGCTCTCAATGCACAAAGAGCAACAAAAGACAAGTTTTTTTCTGTTAGACAACTTCAAACGCCCAGCGAGGCGTGTTGTTGCCTCGCTCCATCGATCAAATCCTTTTGGTCTGGTAACCATGGGTCAGAGACGGTTTCCATAGCGACCATGAAAACAGCCCTGCAGCATCACTCTCTCACACGCACATGCACACACACACACACACACAGCAGCTCCATCTCCACCTCACACTCATGGAAGCCTGTTAGTGGTGCTGGTCTCCAGCGCTCTCTGGGGTCCAGGTCTACAGTAAACCTGAAGCGGTGGAGTCCAGCAGCTCCCTGGTCCTGGGCGATGCCACCTGGGTGCGTCAGGTGGGGGTGGAGAGTCACTGTAGTCCAGGGTCCAGAGTTTTGAGGAGTTCTTGATTGTCATCTTTGAATGAGGATGAAGACCCTCGGAATGTGGAAAGGCCAGACCTTGTTCTGGGTGCTGATGCCAGAGTCCAACCCCTGCACCGGTCCACCAATCCTCCAATATCAACCAGAAATATCATCGTTTTTACCAAACGGCAGCTTCAATGTTGCTGATGATTCTTTTCTGTTGGACTGTGGAGACATTTCGCCACCTCATAGAACAGAACCAGCAGTGATCACACAGTAAGGTCAGAGGTCAGATCAACACTGAGAGTCAGACCTGAGCCAATCGGAACCGAGCTCCTGGAAGACATCAGCCACAAAGCTTCTTAAAGGAAAGACAGAGGAACGTTATGATCAGCTGGTTCCCTCAAACGCTTCTTCACAGCATTTTTCAGTAAAAAACTTTTTCATTTTGTTTTAAGGGCTCTGTTCACATGACAACAGAGATCGAAGCCACTAATAAACTTTTTCAAAACGGCCCCCAAGGTGGAACTTCACAATGTATTGTTCACCATGTTGTCCCACTGCTAATGTTTAGAGTGTATTGGTCTCCATGTTCTCCATTGGTAATTAGGGACCGAGCCCGGAGGGCAAGGTCTCTATCGTTTTTCGTTCGTTTATTGTCGTCGTCCTTCTATATTATACTAACGCCCAAATAAACGCCAATTTGACCCCCTAAACATGCACGAAAACTCACCAATTTTGGCACACACATCATGACCGGCGAAAAATTTTATAAAATGGAAAAATTAACCTCATCTGCTCTCTAGCGCCACCTAGGAACAGTAAAATAGGTGCCACGGCCCATAGGAATGTCGCAGAGAGATCAAACCAACGTTGACGCGTTCGTCTCATCAAGATCTACATTTCACATTCCGCGATTTCCCTTTCAAAGTGAAATTTTTTTTTTCAAAATCACTCCTCACGAAAAAATTATCTCCTCCGAGACCGTTTGTCGTACAGACAACAGACTAACGCGACATGATAAAGGATAAGTTTGTTTACTAAAGTTGTTAAAAACTTTGTCAAAAGTCAGACATGGATTTTATTAGCCCTCAAAGTTGAAAGTCTGAAATCCTGCCTTGCTCCTGCCCTCATCCGTTATAATGGGAAAAAAAAAGAAGAAAAGTCGCCTTTTTCAGCACCTTGAACAAGTGTCAAGTGTGGCTGAACCGTGACTCCAATCAACAAACCGATCACACGTGAAGCGTCACCAGGTTCTCCCGAACAAGATGATGTAACATAAGTGGGGAAAATATCTTGATATATGGCAGTTTTCGCGAGAATGAAAAGATGTGCACTCTGAATTTTTTTTGCTCTCAGTTATAATGGAGATGGATGGGGAAAAATCTCGCGCTTCTCACGAACTGAGGCCTCTACGGTCCAAACTAAAAGTCTGACTGCTCTGAAAGCCTCAACAACTGAAAGACAACTAATTTTCCTGTCAAACGTGATATTTTTTGTTCAGTTTTGCCAAACAGGAATAGAACAAGAAGCAGTTGTTTCCCAAACAGAAACTTTTATTTTCTCCTCTCTCCCACTCTAACTCACATTACCATATATGGGCGTCCAGTGCAGTTACACAGCTGACAGCAGCTGTCAATCAAACTCTGCCACTGATTGCCTTCATTCAGTGACTGTCAAAAGCAGATGGGACATGCTAACAACTCCATGTTAGTGGATGACAGATGCTAACAGTTGCATGTTAGTGGATGGGAGATGCTAACAACTACATGTTAGTGGATGGGAGATGCTAACAACTCCATGCTAGTGGATGAGAGATGCTAACACCTACATTTTGATGGATGGGAGATGCTAAAAGCTACATGTTAGTGGATGGGAGATGCTAACAGCTCCATGTTAGTGGATGAGACATGCTAACACCTACGTGTTAGTGGATGGGAGATGCTAACACCTACATGTTAGTGGATGGGAGATGCTAACAGCTACATGCTAATAGATGAGACGCTAATATCTTCATTTAAAAGGATGGGAGATGCTAATAGTGCTTAAAAAACAATGTTAACGGATGAGAGATGCTAACAGCTAGATGCTAATTATTATTCCGTCACGGAAACAAACTTAAATTTGACCCCCTAAATCTGCATGAAAACTCACCAAATTGGACACGCACATCCGGACTGGTGAAAAATTTTATAAAATGGGAAAATTAACCCCATCTGGTCTCTAGCGCCAACTAGAAAAACTAAAATGGTCGCCACGGCCCGCAGGAATGTCGTAGAAAGATCAAACCAACACTTACGTGTTCGTCTCATCGAGGTCTAAAAGGTTGCCGGAGTGCAGAAAAATTGACTGTCAAAATAAGAGCCTCAAACCCCTTCAAAATAAAAGTCAAAATTTTGCACAAAATCATATTTAAGACAAAACACATTGACAATTTTGGGTTAACCAGTGTTAGCGGACAGCATACACTACCTTTCCAAAACAAAAGCCCCAAATTCCTTCAAAATAAAAGCCCTTTTACAACAGAAAATGAGGTAAAATCATGAAAATGGATGTTTAAAGAGTAGCAAAAGTCCTGTGACCTGGACTTTGGCCAACAAGGTATGACGACGTTTCAGTCATCGGCCGGTGGGGAGGCTTGGTCCTGACCAATGCTGCTTGCGCATTTAATTAAAATTAAAATTTCCTGACTACCATCTGCAGGTTGACAGGTTTAACTCTCCAGGTTGGCAGCTGAAGACTCACAGGGCAGACAAGGGGAAACAGGAGGACAGAGCGGATCCTGACAGTAACCCCCTCCCTCCTCGAGGGCGAGTGCATGATGGCCCAAAAGTCTGTCCCTGAGAGGGGAGGTCTGGAGGTAAAGCACCTCTGGAGTTTGGGTACAGGGGCAACACTGATGCCACAGTGCCCTCTTGGGGAAGGGATTAGGGTCCACCATAGCCCTCTTCTCTCCAAGAAGGGGTGAGGCATCGCAATCATCATCTGGGGCTTCCTCCGAGATGCTGAGAGGCACCATGGACTGAGAGCCAGAACCTGAGAGATAGAGCCTGGAGAGCCAGAGCCTGGAGATCCAGAGTCTGAGAGCCAGAGCCTGTAGAGCCAGAGCCTGGAGATCCAGAGTCTGGAGAGCCAGAGTCTGGAAAGCCAGAGTCTGGAGAGCCAGAGTCTGGAAAGCCAGAGCCTGGAGATCCAGAGTCTGGAGAGCCAGAGCATGGAAAGATAGGGTCTGGAAAGTTGGACACTGGGAAACCAGAGACCAAGAAGCAAAAAGGAATGCTGATCTGGGACTGATGAGTTGGAGAGACTGGCTGGTTGACTGGCTGGTTGGGAACTGGCTGGTCGAGAACTGACTGGTAGAGAACTGGCTGGTAGAGAAGTGGCTGGTAGGGAACTGGCTGGTAGAGAAGTGGCTGGTAGGGAACTGGCTGGCCGGGAACTGGCTTTTAGAGAACTCGATGGTTGAGAACTGGCTGGTAGGGAACTGCCTGACAGGGAACTGGCTGGTAGAGATCTGTCTGACAGGAAATCGGTTGGTAGAGAACTGGCTGGTAGGGAACTGGCTGGTAGAAATCTGTCTGGCAGGAAACTGACGAGTGTGGGCAGGGGCCTCACTCTCATCTTTTCAAACTCCTCAGGTCTTCAAGTTTTCAGACTGAACTCTCCAGGTTGGTAGCTTTAGCCAGGAAGGGTACCTTTACATTTTTGTCAATGCAGCCCTTAATAACTTTCTGTTGTTTGTCAGATTCAAACTCAACTACGAGGGCGTACCCAAATGAAACCGGAATTTGGTTGTAACTTTTTATTTCTTACATTTCAAAATAAAACACCACCGTCGCCTTCAAAATAATCTCCATCTGCATTAATGCAGCGCTCCAGCCGTGTCTCCCACTTCACAAACGTGTCATCACACCCGTGTGTAATTGTGCCATTCAGGGCCGGCTGCGATTTTTCTGTCACCTCCTCCACATCTGCAAACCGCTGTCCCTTCAGCTCCTTCTTCAACTTGGGGAACAAGAAAAAGTCACTCGGGGCTACATCTGGCGAATAAGGCGGATGGGAGAGGAGATTCATCTCATTCTTCGCCAGAAACTGCGTGACGCGCAGCGCCTTGTCCGCTGGCGCTCTGTGGTGGTGGATCAACCGGCTCCACTCCGCCACTACGCTCTGCTTCCTCCTCACATCCTCACAGAGCCGTCTGAGGACTACCATGTAGTAGTCCTGATTTACAGTCTGACCTGGAGGGACAAACTCGCTGTGGACGATACCCTGGACAGCGAAAAAGCAGATCAGCATTGTTTTCACGGCTGAGCGGACCTGACGCGCCGACATCTGGCCCTTCTCAAACCGCCCGAACCACTCATGGACCTGAGTCTTCCCCAGACCATCATCCTTGTAGGCTTGCTGCAACAAGGTGAGTGTTTCTGCTGCTGTTTTTCCCAGCAAAAAGCAGAATTTAATGTTCGCGCGCTGCTCTAGCAATGTTGCCATTTTGGAAAAATCGCAGACGGGAGCTGCACTCTGTTACTATAAATAGCGCGTGACAGACGTCACTGTCACTCTGGGATCTCAGATTTTTCACAGATATGCATGAGACTTACCTGTAGCACATCTGACGACCAGAAGTCGAAATTCATTATTATTAGTGTTTTTGACCAAATTCCGGTTTCTTTTGGGTACGCCCTCGTATATGAAAGAACTGTTCTGTCATTGAGTGTGGTTACATGGATGTTTTTAATTTGGAATTGGTTTATTCCAAATTAAGTGATCCAGAATAATATTCATGAGCTTTGTGTTTACATGGGAAAAATGAAGGCTTAAATCTGCTCTAATGCTGCTGCTGTGAAACGTTCTGATTGGACAGGGGACGGCCGTGACATACTGACGTCTCCCGGAAGTAAACAGCATTTTTGTCTTTTTTCTTTCTCGATTAACATTGACGCTGCAGCTTTGAAAATGTCTGCATTATTATGCACCCATCCATCCACTTGTTTCATTCTGTCCAATTCTTCTAAAACTCGTACGAGTTCGAACTGCGGGCTGCGAGCCGCCATCTTGGAATATTGCATCATCACAGCGGAGCATGTGCAGAACAGAGTTGCCCCAAATTTATATAGAAATTTGTTCCTAAAGGAGAATAAATCGGCCAGTCCATTCGAATTTAAGCTAAATACTGAACAAAGTTTTCAGAATCAGTTTTCACATGATCATTTTAGAGAGGAACTAGGCTTTATTCGGATTCAAACAGGAACAAAAAGTCCCATGTAAACGTTCGGATGGTCACAGAAACCATGAACCCACATCACTTCCAGTTTAAACAGCCTCAAAGTAAAGACAGCTTCACCTGTGTCTTCTGCTGTGTTTTTCAGCTTTTCAGCTGTTGAACTGTTTTCTTTCCTCCAGATTGGTAAGCGCTGTGTTTAATTTTATTTGTCAATCCGTAATAAGATTTGCTTGTGCAGCTGAAAATGTGTGTTCTTACAGATGCTGACCAATGTTTGAACATGTTTATAGAAATTTTCTTCAAGTTTTAATTCCTCATTGGAAAACCACTGAAGTTCAAGGACATTATGGAAACTAAGTAATCTGTCAGTTTCAGCTCAGAAAGTCAACATGCGTGGTGTGACATGTAATTCATGGTCACTTCTCACTGAGCAGCAGCTGGTGCTTTTCTTTTCAAGACTATTGTATTTGCTTTAATAGAGAGGCCTTGAGTTTTCCATGTGCTGACAAGACTGCACATGCCATGAAGAGATTTCAGCTGCATAAATGATGAGAGGCGTGCTGCCGACTTTACAAATGAATGGAACATGAATATTAATGACACCGTTGGACTGAGGTAATGCCACATGTGTGCAGTGAGTGGCACTGTGGAGTTACTGTGACGTCCTTCCACAGCCAGCCATCACAGATCTAGCAGATCTTCAGTAAACAGAGAAAATGTCTTCATTGTTTGTGGCTGCAGCTGTTTTCTCCCCAGTTGTAATGGAAACATATGAAAATGTGAGGCCTCAGTTTTCCAGCTGTTGGTTCAAGCTG
This sequence comes from Salarias fasciatus, assembly GCF_902148845.1. NCBI lineage: Eukaryota > Metazoa > Chordata > Actinopteri > Blenniiformes > Blenniidae > Salarias > Salarias fasciatus. Next base: position 4,518,122 of record NC_043762.1, read on the forward strand.
CTACTACTGTACTGAGCAGGGCTGATTTTCATCGCTCAAGTTGATAAATCGGGAGTTATATCTGTAACTACAGTTCTACGAATCCTGGATGACTGCCAGAAGGCGGTGCTCAAAGCACTGAATGTTCCCTCATGCATTTGCAGTCTGAGTATGCATACCAACAATGTCACTAGTGACCCCTGGGTGACCCCTGGGTGACCCTAGCAAGGTATTAATTTCCAGAGTCACCTCAGGTTTGGTTTCCACAGAATCTTCTTACGTGATCACAAGGATTCTGAGTGACAGAGCGCTCTGGCGGTCATCAGGGCTTCACGGAACCAGTACCATTCATAACTTTGGTTCTATTTCATCCCTCCTGACCGTCAGAAGGCAGTGCTGAAAGCACTGAAAGACTAATACCAGCTTAGTCACAAGGAATCTTGGAACCCACCTCACTGAGAACCCTCCGGAGGACCGAGGACCAACTCCAGTGGATGGGAAGGCAATATTTACCCTGTTAAACCTGGAAAAGGTGCCGGGCATCATCCAGGAGGCAGTGACACATATTTCACATTTTTCAGGTGTACTACCGTCAGGACGGCCCAGGATGTGAACACCACCCTGGTGGAGTGGCAGTGCATGCCCGGTGGCAGAGGACAGCCTCCTTCTTGGTGTCCACAACTCAGTGGGATAAGCACTGCTTGGAGAGAGCAGAGCCCTTATAAGGGCCTCCATAACAGACAAACAGCTGTTATGACATACAAACACTTATAATGGCGTCCATGTAGCCCAGGGGTGGGGAATCCTGGTCCTGGAGGGCCGCAAACCTGCATGTTTTCCATATCTCCCTGCTTCAACACACCTGAATCGAATCAAGATTCATGGCCAAGTCCAGCAGAAAGCCTGATAACGAGCCTCATTGCAATCAGCTGTGTTGAAGCAGGGAGACATGGAAAACATGCAGGTTTGCGGCCCTCCAGGACCAGGGTTCCCCACCCTTGATGTAGCCCCTCAGAGTTCTGACTCAGCACAGGAGCTCCGCTCTGCCTCCAGGACTGCTGCACCACCAACAGCACCTTCGGGAGAGAAGCGGCCACAGTGTCATACTCGGTATCTCTGTGGCCAGATGGGGTTGCTCGGGGCCGGTTTTGTCAATTTTGCATGCCCTGTCTCACCTGTTTCTATCTGCTTCTCTTGTTATCCTGCCTGGTCACCTGCCTCGTTATCGCCCTAATGTGTTGCACCTGTCTTCCCCACTATTTAAGCCTGCCCTCCTTGCTTGTCCCAATCAGTTCCTTCTGTCATGGTGTGGGTCTGTCTGCATGTTTCTGCTACCCGTGCCTGCACCAGCTCAACCCTGCCCTGAGATCCTTGTGTTCAGAAATAAAGAAGTTTTGATCTACCTGTGCTGCCTGTGCCAGGGTCCTTCCACCCCGCATTGTGACACGCAGAGTGACGCCCGCACCATCCAGATGCCATCTGAGGCATGACGGACAAACAGACAAAGCATGTAACTCACCCATGCTTTTCACCGAGGTAATGGCCAGTAGGAAAAACAGTTTTGCATGACACCCACTGAAGCTCCGCCATAGCCTAGGGATCAAAAGGAGGCTGACACCAGCCCTCCACTACTAAGTGCAGGTCCCAGGCTGGAGCTCGTGGGGCTCTTAGGGGATGAAGCCTCAGAGTCCCCTTGAGAAAACTGACACCAGGACATAGCCATCGACCATGCCGCCTGCAACCTCCGCATATCAGGTAGATTTTGCCTCCACATACACCCTCAAGGCAGATGGAGATGACCCATATCCAGAAGAGACCTCAAAAATACCAGAATCACAGGGTCCTCCCTACAGGCACTGCACCACTCAACAAACAGTTTCCAGCTATTGTCGTGCTGCAGTCAGGTGGACGGCACTCTGGCATTCAAAATGATCTGTCTGACAGGCTCCGTACAGCTTCTCAGCACTTATTCAGGCCCCTCAGTCGCCAGACGTATAAGCGGAGGCGGTGGGGGTTTGAGGTGGCAAACCCAACCTATGTGCTGGGACAGAAGATCTTTCCTGCTGGGCAGGCACCATGGTTCACTGAAGGAGAGTCTGCTGAGCAGCCATGTTTGCACTGGCCAGAAGAAGGCCACCAGCAGCAGCGTGTGGCCCTCCTGAATGACTCTCTGGAGTGTCGACCAAATCAGAGGGAGAGGTGGAGAGGTGTAGAGGAGGTGTGGCAATGCGTCCTTACCCAGAAGGCTGGTGGTTTCCCTGAGGGAGAACCAACGTGGACAGTGGATCGACTCCCCTGAGCCAAAGAAAGGCCTCAGGGGAGGTCTTAAAAAAGTGAAGGGGAAGCTGCCTTTGCAGCCTTCGGAAGGCGAAATTGACTGGACTGACTCACACAGTTAGGCTGAATCCCATTTCACCCCTTAGCCCTTCCCCTTGGCCCTACCCCTTAGCCCTCCGCCTATGAAACGGAGTGCTAAGGGGTAGGGGAGAAAGTCAACCCGTCCGAATTGGGACACCCCTCCGACAATCGCGTACGTCATCAGTAGTCGCCGCTGCCGATGACGTAGGCAGATGCGACAATTATCTGCCGAAGAAGAATGTTTTTCTTACATTTTAAAACTTTATTAATTGACAAAATACTGACATTTATGAACGTCTTTCGTTGCGGACGCCGCCATCTTGCCGATCTTGGAAGGCTTTCTGAGAAATCTGTCATCCAGTGGCGCCGGTGGCGAGGGGCGCTTGTTTTGTTCGCCTGGACCGTCAGTGGCGGGTGGGGTTAGTTCACTTCCGCATTGGCGGGGGCGCTCGTTTCCCACCCGCGCATTCCAGGCGGGCCGTGTTGAAGAAACCAGTTTATTGAAAATAATCGTCTATCTGTTGTGTTTGGAATGCGCCTGGAATGCGCGGGTGTGGAAACGATCACTCCCGTCAATGCGGAAGTGAATTAACCCCGCCCGCCAGGCTTGATCTAGGCTGAAAGAACAAGCGCCCCTCGCCATCGGCCGATACCCCTCCGTTTGGAGTGTGCCTCTCGAGAATCTCCTTTTGGAGGGGTGACTGGCCCTCTTTCTTGGCCCTACCCCTCCGTCATAATGACAATTGGGACACTTCTACCCCTCCATGTGAACGCGCAAAACGAGGGGTAGGGCCAAGGGGAAGGGCTAAGGGGTGAAATGGGATTCAGCCTTAGTCTGTCAGAACATTCAGTGCTCTCAGCGCCGCCTTCTGGCGGTCAGTAGGGATGAAATAGAACCTTGTTGGAGGAATGGCGTAAAGATTGCGTTTCCAAACACCTGCTGAGTATCTTATAGTTTTTTTCAAAGTTTCACAGAGAAGTGTCTGAAATTCCCAGAATTCTTTCTGTTTGCAGCAACAAATGGTGGAATGCAGATCGAAGGCCAACAATGAAATACTGACTTTCAACGTAACCATGGGGACAATGTGACACAGAAAGCAGATTTAGTTCACATCAGAGAATGCTTCACCACAGTGTGGAATGGTGGCTCGCCAGTGTGCTTCATTATTAGTTTAAATATTTTAAAATTAAAGAAATTAAATGATAACTTGTTTATACTAAATTGTGTGTTTACATCCATGATGATACATCACATATGAAAAAGAAATCAGAAATTTGAGAGTAAAAATCTCTGCTGAGCTGCTTGAGGTGGCAGAAGGTCCAGCAGGTCAGAGCAGCAGCCAATCGCTGACCAGAGAGTCACACATAGCAGCGGGAATTTATCTCAACAGCGCCACAGATTCTGATGCCTTAAGGGAGGCAAGTGGATGAGTTTCTGCCACAAGAGGGCACTGCTGTCGCCATCAGCTGCTTTTTATGAAAATATGTTCACCAAGAAAGTGATATGTGTTTGTGCAGTATGCTGTTTATGTTTTGTCTGAGATTGATTCAAGTGTTCAAGTCTTCTGGCATGTTTGCTGAAACTGCTGTAACATCTGTAAAGCTCATCAAGCTCAGCCACATCTGGAATCCCGAGCAGCAGAATGATCTTCACCAAAACTACTGGAGTATCTGCTCAGTATGGAGAGACTCAGAGTCTGAACACAACGGAGAAGAAGCATCTCTGATGTTCTTCTGTAGGGAGGACTCAAACTGACAGAATTCAAAATAAATTGTAAATTTCTGTCACATGTTCTTTTCTCCAAATTATATTTTTCTGTATTTTATTTTCATCTGACTTTTCATTTATCTATTGACACCTTTTTTTATTCACTGTAACATTTACGTCCTCATTATTTCCAATCTTGCATTTTCTCCCTCTATGTTTTTCCAGTCATGTGTGTTTATGTGTCTTTTTACATTTCTGTGTGCATTTTGGCCTCATTGTGTAAATGAAGGGTGCAGTCCTGGGGTCAGCTCCTCGCCACTGGCCAATCAACGTTAACATTCTGGCAATGCCACCAGCCATCGGCCCTCTGGCAAAGCTGAGGTTTCTTACCTGCTAACCATAAAGATCACATTGTGAAAACATTGGTCGTGCATGCACCAGAGCGCCGCAACAAACAAGCAAACATGACATGAGCCAAGTTTGGAGAATAACTCTGTGAAGTCATCAGGATCGCCATCTTTATAATCCAGGTCTGAGGAAATACAGACATCTGGGTGGTGAAAAACTCCTGACGGAGACAGTACAGTCTGTCTGTAGGGATGAGAAGGCCTGTCGACCAGGGCAGAAACAGACAGGGGCAGATGTAAGGACAGGAGCAGAAACAGAGACAAGACAGGAACAGACACAGGGACAGCAAAAGAGGCAGCAGAGCAGAAACAGATACATTTGTTTCACATTGCTTTTCCTGAGGGATTTTATTGCTGATTGTTTTTACTGTTTATACTGTCCTGCTGTTTTCTGTTGTTTTTATCGTTGATTTTATTGTTTTCTTGATTGTCCACTTCGAGATCTGCTCTCAGATGTAAAGTGCATTATAAATAAAATCCATTATTATTAGATATAAGGACAGAAACAGAGACAGGAGAAGAAACAGACGGGAACAGAGACAAACGTGATCAGATGGTAAAGGAAGCTAGACCAGCTTTTTTTCTGTTTGTGGATCTCACTGTTGGTGGACACACACACACACACACACACACACACACACACACACACACTCAGCAGTGCGGTGAAGTTTCTGGTCAAAGTGAGTCCATTGACGCGGTTTCCTCTGAGCTGCTGCTCCGGGTGGAGACGCTGCCTCTGCAGCAGGTGCTCTCTTCACAGCTCACACTCCGACCTGATAACAGACTCTGCGTATTTGCTCCTGCAGGTGTTGCCTGGGAACATCTTGCGGAAACAATGGCAGGGAGTTTTTTTTTTCTTTTAATACTCTGATGGTGGCTGTTATTTCCAGAGAGATGAGCACGTTGCTGCTTTTCTCGTGTTTCTCCAGGGAAACCTGTACAGTGAAGCCATGTGACGGGAGCTGTCAGGTGTGTGTGCCCTCCAGCAGATGTTGCAGTGTGAGCAGAGTGTGTTCTGCCACATGTGGACCGTGCGTCTGATGTCACTCCATGAGCATTGCGGGCTCCAGTGCGCACGGCGCAGGGACGCAGAGTGGCACAGGCGGCGCCCGCGGTGGCTTCCAATCCGCACCGTCCTGCGAAGGTAACGCAGAGGACAGGGGCGGAGGGGTCGCCTTGGCTCTCTGAGTGAACTTTGTGAAGGCAGAGCTCATCTGCCGCGGCTGTAGAGAGCGGAGCCGCCGCTGCGCTCTCATCCACACGCACGGAACGCGCCGTCCGCGCGAGTCAGAGGACAGAGCCGCCGTTTGGAGACCCCCAGGTGAGTCAGCATGGACAGCAGCGTGGTGCACATCTCCAGGGAGGAGCGCTGCGCCCCGGGCCAGCCCGGAGACTGCTTCCCCAACTTCACCTGGCAGCCCGGCGCGGCCGACCTCTACAACGACACCCCCAACGGAACCTGGGAGTCCGAGCCCGAGCCCCTGTCCCCCATCATCCCCGTCATAGTGGCCGTGTACTCCGTGGTGTTCGTGGTGGGCTTGGTGGGCAACTGTCTGGTGATGTATGTGATCATCAGGTGAGTTTCCAGCGTGGGAATGAATCGGTGTGTGTGTGTGTGTGTGTGTGTGTGTGTGTGTGTGTGTGTGTGTGTGTGTGTGTGTGTTCTTGTATTTCTATCCTTGTCGGGGCCAAATGTCCCCACAAGGATAGCAAAACGTGGAACGACGTGCCTTGTGGGGACCTTTTTCCGGTCCTAAGTAGGAGAAACAGTGTTTTCTTGACCATGTTGTTGTTACTGAAAAAAGTAAAAGTGCAAAAACATTTCTTTAGGGTTAGGCTTTGTTGTGGTGTGGGTTAGGGTTAGGGTAAGGGTCAGGGTTAGGGGCTAGACATGAATGGGAGTCAATGGACGGTCCCCACAAGGATAGAAATACAAGACTGAGCGTGTGTGTGTGTGTGTGTGTGCTGACACAGATTACACACAGTAGATTATACAATCCATGGCAGAATAGACAATATAAATACGCCTCATGCAGTCAGGCGTTTTGCACAAGTCCACAAGTTGTGATACTGCCGTGCTTCCTCAAATCTGCATTACTTGCTCTGTTTATTTTTCTCAAAGTCTTTCACGAGAATAAATGTGTCTGAATCTGATGAAAGGAATGACATTTAAAACAACAGATTCTCCTTTTGACAAGGTTCCAGTCATTTTTTTAATTTTTATTCATTCGTGATAATATTTCATTTCTTTTATTTGTTTATGAATGTAGAGGAAAAGTAAAGCTGGAAACATTTCACTGTTGTTACTGATCCTTATGGGAAGATGGAGATCTGTGCACACTTGCTTCATGAATGAAATGGAAGAGAAAAGACCAAAAACAAAAAAAAAAAAAAAAAAAATCAACCAGCTGTTATGAAATTAAAGTTCCAGTGTCTCCTGGTGGTTTGCCCAATCATGTGATACCACCGTGTGCCACACGATGGTGCAGGAGTGTGTATGTGTGTGTTATTTTCACATCGTTGAGACTGATTCAACATCTATTTCTTTTTTAATTTGTGGATCTCTGGAGTAATATATATTTCACTTAACCAGCTAAAAGCCTGGTTGGGAGATAAGGTCTCTGTTTCATAAGGGACCTGGCTCGGCAGCAGCAGGCAGTGACAACTGTCAGTAAATACAGTACTTTCATGCTTCATTACATTAGATTACAGGGGAAAAAATAACAACAAGTGGTCCTGGAGACAACGACTTGGAAATGATGAGCGTTAAGGAATCAAATCAGTTACAGTGACCAAAAGAAGCTCTTTTAGAGGCTCTTCACGCAGACGGCCTGATTGAAGGTCTCTTGAGTGTATCCCTGGTGTTTTCCCTCATTGATGTGATCATGGATGTCACAAACACATGATATTTTATATGTTAGCATCACTAATCACAGCTGGAAGAGGCAGACAGGCTGTGATTGGCTGAAGTTTGGATATCTGTTGTACTTTTCCACATTTTGTCACTTTTTATTGGAGTTTTATGAGAACACCTCCTGGTACCGTCGGATCTGCTGTATGTGGCTGTAGCAGCTGAAGGCAGTGTGGGACCTGCCCGGGGAGGAGCTACTGCTGTGAGTCTCCTTCACCATTAACCGAAAACAGACTCATCTCCTTCATCTTCTCCTCACTGCAGATACACTAAAATGAAGACAGCCACCAACATCTACATCTTCAACCTGGCCGTGGCCGACGCTCTGGTCACCACCACCATGCCCTTCCAGAGCACCGACTACCTGCTCAGCTCCTGGCCCTTTGGAGAGGTGGCCTGCAAAGTCTTCATCTCCATCGATTACTACAACATGTTCACCAGCATCTTCACGCTGACCATGATGAGCGTGGACCGATACGTGGCCGTGTGCCACCCGGTCAAGGCCCTGGACTTCCGCACGCCCACCAAAGCCAAGATCATCAATGTGGTCATCTGGGTGCTGTCGTCGGCCGCCGGGATCCCCGCCATGGTGCTGGGCAGCACCAACACCAACAACGGTACGTTACCCTGCGCACGCTCTCCGGAGCGTCTCTGCTCCGCTGGCACCGGCTCCATCGCTCGGAATTACCTCAATTTTCTCCTTCAAAGTCTGTGATTAGGATGTTCGGGTTTGATAAGAGTCTTCATCAACCACTCGACATGATGAAGCCATGACAGGCATAATGGATCCTCATTTTCTAAGAATAGAGCAAACTGCACATTTTCTCCTCTGTCAGATATGTTCGGCTTGAACAACACTCCTCAACCAGAGAAACGAGATGAGAACTCTTCATGGCATCCCTCATGACTCTGATACTTTCAACCATACCAGCATCCGCTGTCAGCTCTAAATGTTTCACTCTCAAACATTCATGTTTTAATGAGTCTACTTTATTCTTCACCTCCCAGCTTTCAAAAGCTGTTTGAAGCTTTTGAAAATAGGAATCAAACCAATAATACATGTAGGGTTGGGATTTGGTGTTATTCAAGTTTTCTGAATTTAAACCAGAATTATTCCTATGGCAGCACTTCAAGTGTCTTCAGTTGGAGTTTTGAAACCTATATAATTAAATAATAATGAAGGGAGCTTATGTGTGTTGTGTAATGTCATCAAATGCATCTCTTCTGTTAGGAATCTGTCTCTGAATAATATGAAATCCTCTCATCAAAACAATAAGACTATGTGGAAGACGTGGACATAGGTAGATAGACTGACAGAGAGAGAGATTTTATTTAGCATTAATTATCAACCATGTGTATCATGTTCCATGAGACAGACTAATCATGTCCTGTAAGACATGTGTCCACTCTGTTGTCTCCATCCCTCTCTTGCTGTGTCCCTGATGTCTTGTTGTGTCCCTGTTGCTGACCTGACTGGGACTGTCTGTCTCCGGCAGGGACCACAGAGTGTGCTCTGCAGTTCCCTGATCCCTACACCTACTGGGACACCCTGATGAAGATCTGTGTCTTCATCTTTGCCTTCGTCGTCCCCGTCATCATCATCACCGTCTGCTACACCCTGATGGTGCTGCGGCTGAAGAGCGTCCGTCTGCTGTCGGGTTCTCCCGAGAAGGACCGGAACCTGCGCCGGATCACGCGCTTGGTGCTAGTGGTGGTGGCCGTCTTCGTGGTGTGTTGGACGCCCATCCACATCTTCATCCTGGTCAAAGCCCTGTCCGCCGGCGTGCCGGAGACCACCGCCGTCATGGCCGCCTACTTCCTGTGCGTGGCGCTGGGCTACACCAACAGCAGCCTGAACCCCATCCTCTACGCTTTCCTGGACGAGAACTTCAAGAGGTGCTTCAGGGATTTCTGCTGCCCCGGGGCCCGGGGGCCCGGCGACGGTCAGGGGGTGAGCCGGGTGAGAAGCACCCTGCGGGGCCACTCGTGTCCCACGGACCCCCGAGGGGACAGCAGGCAGCCCAGGCCCGTATGACTAGCCATGGACACGTCGTCCCTGCGCTGGGAGGAGTCCAACGAGCTGGGAGTAACTCAGATCACCACCACCGTTTGAAACGAGTCTGCGGTGAGAGAACGAGGATCCTGGTTTGGAGGAACAGCTGGGTGGAGCCTCTTTGGTCTGCTGGGTGGAGAGAGGCTGATCCACTGACAGATTCACACACCTGATTCAGGAAAAACTCCAACTCTGTGGCTCTGAAGGCTCTTTCTCAAATCTTCACTGAATTAGGTAGAAATAAGCTGTTTTTGTCGATTTATGCTTTGTTGCACAACAAATGGTTCAGTCTCACAGTTCGGTGAGATTTAACACAAATGAAGCAGTTTAATAACTAAAATCTGCATCCTTCACTTCACTTTAAAGCTACACAGTAAGATAACCCTGAATGAATCCAACAGGAAACTTTTACCTCCATGTCTGCAGAGAAACTGACTGACAAGCTGTGATGAAAGGCAACAGCAGCAAAACCACGACAATGGTTCAAATAAACAGCAAAGAGTGAGAAAACTGCAGAGAAAACTGAAGTGGATGCCAACAGAGCTCGATTAGCTGGATTACTACACTTCACTAAAATACTGAAGTGAATTAAGAGTTCAGCAACATAAGAAAACTAGAATTTGGCACTCAGAGAGCGCAGACCTCCGCCACAGCTCAAATCAGTCGCCAACAACAACAAGAACACCGTGTATAATAAAACAACATTGTGATCGGGAGTGTGATCGAAGCGGAGCGCTGCGGCGTGTGGTGCCTCTCTCTGTCGCCCTCTCTTCCTGTGTGTGTGTGTGTGTGTGTGTGTGTGTGTGTGTGTGTGTGTGTGTGTGTGTGTGTTTATCTGAAAAGGAAAACTGAAAAGCAACATAATTTGTCATTTTACGTCATTTTAATTTGAAAATTGACCGGATTGTCTCGTATTTTCCGTTCCCGACTTCCTCTCTGGTGCGAGCTGCTCTGTCCAGCTTTACAGCTGGCGGTCCACGGCGCGCGGAGAAAATAGAGAGGAGCAGAGCGGCCGCAGTCCACGGCGCGATCCGCTACGCCTCCTGTATGAACCGTCAGACAGGTTAACAGGGGCGCCGATCTGGAACTCGGTGCTCGGCGTTTCCGCCTCCGCGTGCGACGCGTCCTGTGAACCAGGCTTTTGTCCCCCCTGTCAGCGGGCTTGCCCAACTATATGAAAGACTGCCCTATCTCTCAATGATAAAGAATCCTTGAAAAAATTCCTGGATCCACACAGTGATCCGGATCATCACCAAAATTTAATGGATTCTAAGTTAGCCCAAGACCCACCTTTCCACACAGTTTCATTGCAATCCGTCCATAACTTTTTCCGGAATGTTGCTAACAAACTAACCAACAAACCAACGTGATTACATAACCTCCTGGCGGAGGTAAATATCTGAAGTGAACTTTCATAAATTCAGCCTTTTGGTACATGTAGAAAAATCTGGATGGAGACTTGAAACGCTGTCTGAGCTTCATTTTAAAGGTGAAACATGATTTAATTTATTGATGAGAGACTGTTTACACCAGCAGGGGGTCCAAAGTGGTCCTTCAGGACGTTACAGACCCGGGAGCAGTTCGTCTGATTGCCGTACACTGGAGAAGTGGTTCTCATCCACAGAGTGATGATTGTAAAGAACCCTCAGTTGTGGAGAGTTAAAGGCGTTTCTATTGCTGCTCATTAAAAACACAACATTCAAGAAAAGATCAAACAACCTTGTGCTACGAACACAGTGTATAAGAGTGAGAGTGTTGTTCTGTAGGAAACCTGAAAAGCCCCGAGGCGTGGCCGTGTGGAGGCAGGAGGACGCTGACATGCTGGGCTTCAGAGGTACATTGTGTCCTTTAATTAAAGCTTTTTAGAGTTCGTGAATAAAAAGTGCAGCTGCCTTATACAGACTTAAAGATGTTTAATGTGCTAGTTATTGCTCTTCTTGCAGATCTCCACATGTAAAGGTGTGAGTCATCAAAAGTGTTTGTATTGCTTCTCTGGGGTGTTTCCTGAGCTGCGTGTTTCTCACAGCTCTCCTTCTTCAGTGGCCATGTGGTGTGAGTTAGTGGACTGTACTGTGGTGCCCTCCTGTGTCGTTGATTTGTAAGTGGAGCTCTGAACTCGTGAGGCTCTCAGGGACTTTTCTTCTCACTGATTCATACCTGATACCTGGGTTAACCGATACCTGGGTTAACTGATATCTGGGTTAGGGTTAGAAGATCTGAAGCTTCAGTTTCTCCTGTGACTGATGGATGCTCTGATGTGAGGCGACAGCTCTTCATGTCCTCAACTACCTACAGTGGGGGGATTAACAGCCTACAGTGTTTTCATGATTCTACTCTGTTTGTTCGGCCAGTCCTCGAAGTGAATTTCTCTGCTTCTGTGAACTGAACTTGATATTTGATGCAGCAACATGTGAAGCTGAGCTGTTCAAACTACTGTATGCTCTACAGAGCGCTGCATCCATACAGCAAAGTGATTGTTCCAACTAAAAGTCTGTGAATGTGAAATACAGGGATGTTGTGGTGTTGTGGTGTGAAGGGAACCTTGCCTGTGCTTTATCCTGGAAAATTAAAATCAAAGCTTCATGTCACTTGTTTACTGTCTCCCTCCTTTCCTGAGTTACTTTGATCATCATGACCACGAGTAAACATGAGTGTGTAGCTTTGGCCTTGACTTCCGTATGAACTCATCAGTGTGATCCAAACTCATTCTCTTCATGGTTCCTGCTGAAAGAGTTCATGTGTCCAGGAGTTTTATGGAGTTTTTGCAGCTTCACAGACAGAGATCCATTCCAGATCACACCGTCTGAGCCTGAGCCTGTTCTTGCGCCTCTTTCAGGCCCGAAGACGCCACAGTCGCCACATCTCAGATCCACTCCTGACCCACTGCATGCTGCAGTACCACCGCTCACCACAGGGAGGCTCGGAACGCTCATTGGTCACAGTCTGTCAGGCCGACCAATCAGAGCCTTCAGAATGTTGGCCCGTTACTTCCGCTCGCACATAGACCTATAGAAGTAGAATCATAGATAGATAGCTAGATCATAGATATTCAAAAGATGACTGCTGAAGCTCGGCCGCCATCTTGGATGAGGAAGCTCTTTCTCCACTACATTCATTTCTACAGAGGAAGCCGAACTTTACAGCTAAATAATCAAAACTCAGTGATTTTTCTAACAACACATTTTTAGTTTGTTATTGACATAAGACGTGTACTTATAATACACGATAATTTTTTATATTTAAAAACGTGGCCTTTCATCCTGATGCCGTCGCCTCTGGTCTACTGTCACCGCTCTATGATTCTACTCCTGCGGGTCTTTGCCAGCTCGGGACCGTTACTTCCGGGAGTGTCCAGTGAGAAAGCCCCTTTAACTTAGCACTCTTTTCTCCTGTTTCTGTGTGATTTGGCCGGTTGCGGGCCGGTAAAGGTGTAGAACATGAACCGAATCTTCGGCCGCGGGAAGCCCAAAGCTCCTCCTCCCAACCTGTCGGACTGCATCGGGAACGTGAGTGCGCTTGCGGGCGTTGTGTTGTTGTTGTTGTTGTTTTGGTCCGTCGCTAGCTGCTCAGCTACACGCTGACAAAGGCCAGAGCAGAACCCAGTCCAGTGCGGTCTGATCAGAACGGAGTCTGCACTCTTCATCAGGGGCTAAGCTGAGGAGAATCCCTCTTTAAACGCTGACGGTTTCGGGTTTGGAGCTTCTGGACTCAGCAGCTCCCATCTGTAATGTTTGCACTGTCAGTGAATCCAAACAAGCTGGTTCAAAACTCATTCAGATATGTGATGCATATTTATTTAATATAGAGTGAAATAAAGATCAACATGCTGGAAAAAGAGTGTGAGGAATAATGTGCTTCATCCACTACAGGAGGGGAACAATGTCTTATTTGTGCAGCAGGAATCTTTATGTAACATTTGAATATTGGTACTGTTGATGATGAATGCTGTTTTTCACAGTTTAAGTCGTTTCAGTGAAAAACACTGTTCACTTCTATCTGTAGACTTCAAACAGGAGCTCTTCTCTCACTGTGACATTTTATTTTTCATCCAGAAGATCTTTCTCAAGCATTGTTTCCTCCCTAAGTTGCTTTTTAACCGTTGATTGTGTAAGAGAAGTAATTTTACTCATAAGTCTGCTGTAAGAAGTAGCCGTCTCTTTTAACTTTCTCGTTCTTGTGTCTCGTGTGTGTCTATGTGGAGCCCAGCAGCTCTCAGCTGGTTGGTGGACTTGTTCTGGTCTGTTTGGCTGAAGCAGCCAAAGGCAGAAGAAGTGTGTGTTGCAGACACAGCGCCTGTGTTGACCCCCTGTGTTGACCCCTCTCTCAGGTGGATGCCAGAGCTGAGTCCATCGAGAAGAAGATCGGCAGGTTAGATGCTGAGCTGATGAAGTACAAAGACCAGATGAAGAAGATGAGGGACGGGCCTTCCAAGGTAGCACGCCTCCCTCCCTCTCTGCTTCAGCAGCCGCTGTCGTCGAGGCGGCGGACTGACAGGACATGGATGACCTGACAGACTGACAGCACTCGCTGTGATCTCTTCTTTTTCTCATGCAGAACATGGTGAAACAGAAGGCCATGAGAGTCCTGAAGCAGAAGAAGATGTGAGTCCTGAGAACGTCTGTGTTTTATTCAGTAGTAAAGTGGAAACGGTTCATAAAACTGCAAGACATTTATATCAGAATGTAACAGTCTGAACTGACAGTGAAACACTGCAGGACACGGCGCTCATTATCAACAAATGATCGCCAGAGTCCTTATTTGATGAAGTAATTATGATATAATTACCACTTTTACCACAGTAATCCGATTACATTACTCCATTGCTGAAAAAGTAATTTAAGTACAGTAGTGGATTACCGAGTAACAGATTACTCACCATCGCTGGTCCTCAGGTACGAAGGCCAGAGGGAGCAGCTGGCTCAGCAGTCCTTCAACATGGAGCAGGCCAACTACACCATCCAGACCCTGAAGGACACCAAGACCACCGTGAGCATCCGGCCGCTGCTCGCCTCGACACACACCCCAGCCCTCCTCCGTCCGACTCACACACCTCCGCGGCTCTGTGTTCTCAGGTGGAGGCCATGAAGATCGGCGCCAAGGAGATGAAGAAAGCCTACAAGGACGTGAAGCTGGATCAGATCGATGTACGTCTGTTCTCAGCCTGTGGGGCAGCAGCGTGAAGCGGCCGCGAGTTTCCAATAACGCCGCGATATAGAAACAGAAATAATGTGTCAGCCATTTCCAACAGCTGGCCTGAACAGCACTTAAAGCTCGTGTCCGGAGTTTTGAAAGAGAGAGGTTTTTTTAATCCAACATCTGGAGGTTCCGCCCTCCCTCTGCTTTCATGAGCGACCAAGCCACGCCCCTTTAATTGTGCACGCGAATTATCTGTCGGGTGAAAATGAGAGCCTCCGAGTCCTACAGCATCCTCCATGTTGAGCTGTTTACGGTGGATGTTCAGCAGACAGTGGATATATCCGAGGTAAGCGGGCCGGCTGCTGCGTTGCTAACTCACCTCTGCCTGGGCGAGCGGCCGTGCTCTCTGGCTGCTCCACACTTTGACTGACAGCGCGAGAATGCGGAAGCTCGAAATCTATTGGCTGACGCTGACCGGCACTTTTTCGGATAAGATGGGGGTCTATGAGATGAAGGCGGAGCTCATAAATACATTTTTATATTGCTTTATGCTAATATTATATTATAGTATTGAACCAGACTGACACATTTAAAGCTGCTGTAGGCAGGATTCTGCTAGTCAATGCTAATTTTTCTGTGTTTTCTTTGGATTAAATGTTAGCGTATCCATTGATAATCCTTTAGGAGTGTAGCATAATTGCACTACCGCGAGGGCGCAGCGTTTCCATCTGTCTCTGTTCTGAGCTGAAACGGAATGTTGACTGCTCCAGGTATCTTTGACCAATCAGAAGAGCCCCTGAGGCTCTAACCGTGATTGGTCGAAGGGCATTCGTCGCACGTTCTTGTGGGAGGGGCTTAACTTGCATAAGGGCGTGATGTCAGAGAAAACAGGACAGGATTGGCTGTGCTGGGTTTCAAATCGCCATCTTAGATGGGTCAAATCGCCATCTTGCTTAGGTAACCCTCAGCAAGATGGCGGAGATGCCGATTCCTGCCTACAGCACCTTTAAGCTCTGTTTAAAAATGATACATACATTTGAAATGAACGGAAACTCCGGACACGAGCTTTAAAGAAGGGATTTGTTTTCAGACCTGTTCCTCCCCTAATGTGAGCCCATGTTTCCGACCGTCAGGACTTACAGGACCAGCTGGAGGACATGATGGAAGACGCCAACGAGGTGCAGGAAGCTCTGAGCCGCAGCTACGGCACTCCAGAGATCGATGAAGATGATCTGGAAGCAGGTACCTGACACTTCCCCTCAGCCTTCACAGGAACCAGGTGGTTTCTCTCATACCTCTAGAGGGATTATTTTGGGAACCCTGGAGGGTTGTCTATCCTGAATGACCTTCTCAGGGTCTCTTGATGTGTGTGTTAGAGCACAAACAAGCAGTCATCAGACCATCCCGATCTGTAGAGAACATTTCCAGTTTGTGTAAACATGGAGGTGAAACCTGGCCCCTCCTCCTTCATGCCTCTGAGTCTTCAGTCCAGGCCTGCTTCCTGTTGTTTGTTTGGTGTGTGTATGTGTATGTGTGTGTGAGACACACACTGAGAGGTCCCCTGCTGTTTCAGAGCTGGACGCTCTGGGTGATGAACTGCTGCTGGATGATGACAGCTCCTACCTGGACGAGGCCTCGGCTGCTCCGTCCATCCCCGAGGGAATCCCCAGCGACTCCAAAACAAACAAGGTCAGCGTGCCGAGCCTTCACAGCCGCCTGGAACCGTATCCGCAGAAAAAAAAACACATCGAACTCAGAGGAACGTCCACAAGGTCATGTTTTGAAATGACTTTTAGTATCAGAAAGACAGGTGGAGAGGCAGAGACAGAAACAGAGTGTAGAGAAGGAAGAGAGAGCAAAGTTTTGACCATCCTTAAATTCGAACCGACACTCCAGACAAGACCATGGACACGGTGTGATTTCCTTCCTTTGCTTTCAGGACGGCGTGCTGGTGGACGAGTTCGGCCTGCCACAGATTCCCGCCACATAAAGGAGGAGTAGAAGACCTTTTCTGCGTAGAGAACGTCGGAACGTGTTCGATCTGAGGAGGGTTTGGAAGCCGTTTGTGGATTATCGCTCCCACCGTGCTGACATGTGGCCTTCAAGCATTCTAAATCTCCCGTGTGAAACAGCGTTTCATTATTTAGTCTGTTGCTAACTGATCTCTGTTATGTTGTGTTAATTTATTCCCCTTTGTGGAGTCTCGACAGCTCTGCACACGTTTCCACTCAGGCTGTGAAAAAAAAACCTCCGGGGTTGTTTCACACGTGCAGAATAAACTGTTTTCATGTAAAACTTCAGACACTGAAGTCTCTGTTCCTTCCTCTTGGTCTTTTCCACTGATGGTGATCATATGACAAGAAATAAAAAGTCACAGAAACATCGAAGTCATGCAATAACTGCGTCACACATCTCAAGTTTCAGGATGCTGAAATGAACGAGACTCATTTCACTCTTCCTGTCCTCTCATGGCTCCTCCACACAGCTCAGTGGTTCAGGGTGAAACAAGTAACACTGACACCTGGTGTTTCACTTGGGAACTGCAGTCTAAATCAAAAATCACAGACAGCCACAAAGCACATTGAAGCTTTAAAATGAGGCCAATGCAGCTCAGGAAGTTCCATATATAGTTTTGCTGCACATACAAAAACTGTATCTTATGATGTATTTATGAACTACAGGTCAAAAATAGCGAATATTTTTCTACATTTAACATAATTTGTACCTGAGTTCAACAGTTCTTTTTTCCTCTTTTTGGGGCTTTTTTTATTGACATATTTTGAAATTGTAGCTGTTTTAACCATTTTACCTCTTTTTAACCAGTTTTGAATGCTTTTCCCAGCCACATTTAATTTTTCTTCTTTTAGAAATTGTTGACATTTCAGGTTTTTAAGATGTTCTGTCATTTCTCCCCCATTTCTTGTGGTTTAATTTATTTTACCAAATTTTACTTGTACCTTTTTGATTGCCTCTTGAACCAAGAGTGACGAATCGTTTTGGATAGTTGTGTGGTGTGCCACTATCATAAAAAAGTTCCATGTTTATTCATGTTTCATGTTGTGAAAGCTTCATGGAGCCGTCCAGAGGGACCAAAGGGGAATATGTGCAATAGAATTCTCTATACTAGTGAAAATTAAAAGAAAAATAGCAACAACGACAACAACAAAACACTAAAACTGAATGAAACAATGTTTGTGCTTCATTTTCTATAAATAAACTGCAGTAAATAAGCAGATAAAAGAGCTTGGCGCTCTGAGGAGGAGGGTGTTTATCCATTCCGCCAATCCCTGATTAATAATATTACGACTGAGATTAGATTGAACCAACCAGTACCGTCTGACGGCTGCAGCTGGTTTAAGGGAGGCGGGGTGGCACCTCAGACATTTACCATCAGCCACTAAGGCGTTCAGTGCCCGTTGATCAAAACTGCGACTCTGGTGGGACTCGAACCCACAACCTTTGAATCACTTCACCGTGTCCAGTCTAGAAGTCCAATGCGCTATCCATTGCGCCACAGAGCCTTGCGCACATGTCACGTGGTCATGTGCTCTGAGAGCAAAACATCTGGATGGACTGAAGAGTTATAAAAAGTCTTGCTTAAGGATCAACACCACATAACAGAGATAACAAAACACTGATTTTCCCTCAAATAATTGATGATTCTCCCTGGAAATGTCTCGGTCTACGTCTGTGTCTCTACTTGTGAAAGAGGGTAATTTTCACGCGATGTCTACTTCTCCACCCTCGTGTTTCTACTTACATGTGTCTATGCCAGGCGGTTCTGCTCATGTAGGTCTATGTGAGAGCGGCTCCGCAGTGACCCGGATGTAGTTAGCCGTCAGTTAGCATTAGCTGTGCGGTTCACGCTGTGGTGAAAAAGCGATTAAAAAACAGAACAAAATGTCAGAGCAGACCGTGACTGTGACCGTCACATACGGTAACGACGTGTTCTATTCCGTCTAGACGATAAACAGCCTGGAAATGTATTTTAAAGAACCTTGTTTTTTAGCTAATGTAGCTGTGATCAAACATTCCGAGCTGCTTGACAGTAATATGTTCAACTATCATATTCTAGTCATCTAAAACTCATCTGAGGACATTGTCCACTGGTTGATAAATCTCAGTAAGACTTCATTTACAGCTGTCTTTGATTCTATATCAGTCTTCATGAGTGATTCAGAGGATAACTGTGGAAATTATTTATTTTACAAGCTGTGTGTGTGTGTGTGTGTCTGTGTGTGTCTGTGTGTGTGTGTGTGTGTGTGTGTGTCCAGGATCGGTGAAGCACAGTGTGTCGGTGTCCGGCCCGGCTGGAGCTGCAGCAGAACCCACCGTTAAAGACCTGTCAGATGCTCTCACTCAGCTCACTGGAGTCCCGGGCGCCTCGCAGAAAATCATCTTCAAAGGTCGTCGCTGCTGCTCTAACCAGGATCAGTAATCGTTCAGAGTGTTGGTTCCTGTCGTAGAACAGAGGGAGACAGCTGGTCTGTGAGAACAGCGGAGGTCAGGTTGACAGCAGGTGATCATCAGAGAGCAGAGTCATGGAGCAGTGGAGGAGGACATGAGGAGAGCAGTGTGAGGACAGACTGGAGGAAGATGATCCGCTGTTCGAACCCTGACAGGATGATGTTTGAAGCAGACTCATGAAGGTTTGGTTTTCGTGTCCATTACAGGGAAGTCTCTGAAGGACATGGACGAGAGTCTGTCCAGCTTTGGAGTGAAAGACGGCTGCAAACTCATGATGATAGGAAAGCGGGTAAGCCGGCCTCGGAGTGTGACGTGCCGGAGGTTGTGGTCAAACCCTGACTTTGAATGGGCCAACAGAACAGTCCCGAGGAGGAGGCCGAGCTGAAGAAGCTGAAAGACATCGAGAAGTCCGTGGAGCAGACGGTGAAGAAGCTGGAGAAGGTGGACGGGGAGCTGACTGGACTGAAGAACGTGAGTCCCGCTGCAGAGCGGCACGCCGTCCCGGGACAGACAGGCTGTCCTCTCACTCAGACCTGCTGCTGTGTCTCAGGGGTTCCTGGCTAAAGACCTCCAGGCTCAGGCTCTGGATAAACTGGACAACCGGGTGAAAGCGGCGGCGGAGCAGTTCATCAGGATCCTGGAGCAGATCGACGCTATGGTAAATACAGCAAGGCCTTTCTTTATGCCCGGGTAGTGAAGACAACCACGAGCGGCTGCTGTCTCCGCAGACTGTCCCGGAAAACTTCAGCGACTGCAGAATGAAGAAAAAGGGGCTGGTGAAGACGGTGCAGGTCAGGGCCACTCTCTGCGCTGAGCGGAGCTTCCTGCTCTCACGTCACCTCACTAACCGGTGTTTTCCGCCGCCATCCCAGGACTTCCTGGCCCGGTGCGACAAGATCGAGGCCTGCATATCCGAGCACCTGTCCAAGATCCAGTCCAAGAACCTGGCCCTGGCAGACTGACGCTCCTCCGCCGGCGCTGCTGTGGGAGCAGCAGCTGTGTGTCAGGCACTTCCTGCTTCCTGTACGACGGCAGGATCTTCAGGTGACGCTCACAGGCGAAGTCTGGACGGAGCAGAGGGAACCGCTCCAGCCCCTCTATGAACAAACGTCACGGACACTCAGAATTCTGCTCATGTGTCTGGAGAGCAGAAATCAGCTGTTTCCCTCCAATCACACACTGTGTGTGTGTGTGTGTGTGTGTGTGTGTGTGTGTGTGTGTGTGTGTGTGTGTGTGTGTGTGTGTGTGGATTTTAACTGAAGGTAATAAAGATGTGTAATGCTGGGATGTGTGTCCAGTCTGTCCTGCTCTTCCTTCACACCTCTGATGTAAACGTTCCTCTAATCCCAGCATCAAACCAATAGTTGGTCCTTTTTTCTATAGAAGTTCAAAAAGCTGAGTATCAACGTCCTGGACAGGTCTCCAGTCTGTCACAGGACACACACACACACACTGGGTTCTGTTTAGAATGAACCTCACATGCATGTTTATATTCCATGAGAGAAAACAGACACAACATGCAAACCTCCACACAGGATTTGAACTCATGACCCTCTCATTGTGAGGTGAGAGCTCTAACCACTACCTCATCATGCAGACCGACTTTGATCTCAGAAGAATATTCATTAAATTTGCTTCACACAGAATAGAACAAGAGGTTAATAGAAAATGGAAAATCAAATTAGTCAAGCTAACATATCCCTAAATATTAATATTTATATATTCAGACATGATGCAGTTTAAAAAAATGCAGTCTATCTTTACTAATCAATGAGTTCATGTCCAACTGCTTTGAGAGAAAAAAATCGCTTCAATTATTTCCTCCTGCTTCAAGTGAAAGTCCAGTTTAGAGAACAGCGTCGTCCTGGATTTATAATCCTCAGATCATGTAAAAAGTGCAGATTGTGTAAACAGATTGATCCCCAGCTTTGTTCCTCTGCAGTTTTCCAGCTTTATTCAGGAGCTGTAATACATGTTAAAGCAGTTAATGAGAGAAGGGAGAGAAGCTGAGTTGTGGTCTCTGACGAATCAGTCAGTTCATGTTTCACCTGCGGCTGAATGGGAAATCTGCACATTTTTATTTTTTAAAACACAAATCAACCAAATTAATCAAATCAGTTTAGGAAAAGTGGAAGATGGTTCGAGCCAAAGGAAACTCACAAGTCTTCCATTGGTTTGTGATATAATTGATTGTTTCCATGATGCTTTGTGAGGCTCTAATGACCCCCCTCCCTCCAGGTGGTCTAACTTCAACCCGAACCCAGCTGCAGTTCCTCCATGTCTCCAGCAGGTCACAGCCTTCAGTCTCTATCATATCAGTATATAAACATAGCAATACATCAATATATCAATAGATAACAAGGCATAAACATATCAATATATAAATATAGCGATACATCAATATATCAATCAAACAATGTGAACAGAGAATGTCAGTGTTCTTGTATCGCCACATTGAAGTGAACTGAATCCTCCCCCCTCCCCCTCCAGGGCAGGGGTGTGGGGGTGGAGGAGGGTAGAGGGGGGGTGGAGGAGGGTAGAGGGGGGGTGGAGGAGGGCAGTGGAGGGGGTGGAGCGGCCCTCCTCAGCTCTCCTGACCCTCCTCAGTGTCTCAGTCTCAGGGTCTAAATTTAAATGTGTCCCGGCCTTAAAAGGTCCTGAGGGGGTCTTGGCATTCTGCAGAGTGGCAGCAGTATTTCAGCCTGTCCACGGCGCCCCCACCCTGCTGCTGACTGAGTCTGCTTCATCCACCTTGGACTAACACACCTTCTCTTTGGTTTACCTCCACCTGTGATCAGAGGATTCCCCTGGTGAGTACCACCACCCACTGATCAGGCCAGACCAGCCTCCGGCTCTCTTCTTCACACTACTGGGTTTTCTCCTGGATTTTCTTTAACAGTCACTTTAACCAGGTTAACTAACCAGGCTTGATTCTGTTGTCACGCTAATCTTCATGTTTAACAGCTGATTGATCGGAAACTCGAGGTCTTCATGCTGACTGAGCGGCTTCTCAAAGTGTGAGAGGCAGCCAAGCTGTTCAAAGATTGAGGAAAAAAGGAAGAGCCGTGCTCTTTGGGAATGAAAACATTCTCGCAGAGCATGAAACAAAACTGTGTCATGACTGCATGGACTGTGGGGGGATTGCTGTGACATGAAATTGAAAAAAAGAAACATTATGACACTGATCGGGAATTTAACACTGAGACCTTCAAATGTGACAAAGAGGAAACCAGACACTGTGGTGGTAGTGTGTGTGTGTGTGTGTGTGGGGGGGGTGCCCTGTGGAGGGACTGGTGGGAGGGCGGTGTGCTCTGAGGGGGGCTAGTAAGAGGGTGGTGTGCCCTGTGGGGGGACTATTGGGAAGGCGGTGTACTCTGAGGGGGCTGGTGGGAGTGGGGGTGCCCTCTGGGGTGCTGGGGGGTAGTGTGCACTGTAGGGGGACTGATGGAAGTGTGGCGGGCCTTGTTCGTGTGTGTGTTTGGAGTTTGGAGTTAGGGGGTGTTGGAGACTCTTTTGACTTTTGGTGGAGTTGGAGACTGTTTGCCTTGTGGGGTGGGGTAGTTGGAGACACCTTTCTCCTGTGGGGGAGTTGGAGACGCTTTGTCCTTTGGGGAGGGGGGGAGTTACAGACCCTTTGCCCCGTGGTGGTGTTGGAGACTCTTTGCCTTTTGGAGGGGTTGGAGACTCTTCTCCTTGGGGGGGGGGGGGGGGGTTAGAGACTCTTTGCCCCGTGTGGTAGTTGGAGACTCTTTGCCCTGTAGGGGGGGTTGGAGACTCTTTGCCCTGTGGCTGTTGGTGGGGGGGGGTTTGGAGACTCTTTGCCCTGTGGGGGGGGTTGGAGACTCTTTGCCCTGTGGGGGGGTTGGAGACTCTTTGCCCTGTGGGGGGGTTGGAGACGCTTTGTCCTTTGGGGAGGGGGGGAGTTACAGACCCTTTGCCCCGTGGTGGTGTTGGAGACTCTTTGCCTTTTGGAGGGGTTGGAGACTCTTCTCCTTGGGGGGGGGGGGGTGTTAGAGACTCTTTGCCCCGTGTGGTAGTTGGAGACTCTTTGCCCTGTGGGGGGGGGGGGGGGGGTTGGAGATTATTTGCCCTGTGGAGAAGTTGGAGACTCTTTGCCCTGTAGGGGGGGTTGGAGACTCTTTGCCTTTTGGAGGGGTTGGAGACTCTTTGCCCTGTGGCTGTTGGTGGGGGGGGTTTGGAGACTCTTTGCCCTGTGGGGGGGGGTTGGAGACTCTTTGCCCTGTGGGGGGGTTGGAGACTCTTTGCCCCATTGAGCCTTATCCTCACACTTTGAGACGAACTGAAACACTCTGACCTTCTGCTCATAGTTCGAGGCTCTTTTATCTCTGTGCTTCTCAGAGAAAAATCCAGTAAAATATCGGGGGGTGGTCTGATGAGCTGCAGAGAAACTGTAGACGATGTGAACTCCACTGACCTCTGACCTCAGGACAGAGCTGTGAGGCTGCAGTGAAGCTCTCATCTGGTTGTTTCTCTGTGACCCACAGAGAAGAACGGATCCACCCAGTCTTTTGGTTCAATCAGCAGAAAAGGACCAAGGTCGATGTGATCTGTGGTTTCAGTGAGATCAGCTGCTTCAGCATGACTGCTCTGAAAACAAGCTGTAACCAGCAAACCAACGCTACATCCAACCTAATAACCCTCATTAACCTTCAGTAACTTCTATTAACTGTTAAAAACATAAAGGAAGTGGAGGGAAGAGTTATAATTCAGGTGAAAACAGAATAAACCTGGTCTGACATGAAGGTCTCACACCTTCAAGCTGTTCAAAAGACTTTCTCGTGTTGCAGACTGTGTCTCAGGGTCACTGATGCAGTTGAAGCATTTCCTCACACTTCAGCAGTTCAGGTTGTTTTTGGTGTTGAGAGAAGAGGATGTGAGGATGCCTTGATTCAGCAGTTCAGTCTCAGCTCACTGAGCTGAGCTCAGAGTCAGGAATAAAGTCCTGACTTTAAGACCAGGATCAGGTGCCGGGTGGAAGGTTGGAGTCTTTCAGGTTGGAGTGAAGATCCAGAACAAGTGAGAAGTGAGAGCTGAAGGGAGGACAGTGTGAGCTGGAGACATTACCGCCCTGGAGCACAGGTTCAGTCACCAAGGAGAGGATGGCCCAGCGATACTTACACCTGCAATTATTCAACTGGAGCCAAAATACATTTTTAACCTTCAAAATAAAAGAGCACAGCCTGTAAAGTTTAGATATAAATGGTTTTATAAACTTGTATCCCATCTCTGAAGCTTCATAACCACACTCAGCACATCTTCAGCTTTTTTTTGTAGCTATTTTTAGCATTTTCTGTTTGTTTTTAACTGTTTCAGCAACTTGGGATTTTTTTACTCTGAAAATAAAATCAGGTTTTATTTTATTTAGACATTTTATTCCATTTTCAACATTTTTGTAACCTTTTCTAGTTTAGCAGGTTCTGATTTTTTTTAATCCAGTATAGTTTTTTTCACAATTTTTAGCAGCTTCAGCAGTTTGTTTTGTTTCAGCTGCTGTGATAATGACTCTTTGAGACATTTAGACTCTTTTACTTATTTGACCTCTTCTAGACATTTTAGCTCCAAACCATTTCTGTCTATTTCAGCCATGAGATGAGAATCACTTTGATGAAAAGAGTGCTGTGTCCAGAAAAATGAAGATCAGTGGTGTTTCATGATGGACTCTCTACATGCATCACAGTGGAATCTGGACGGAACCGCCTCAGAGGAGCTGGAGAGCCACATGTGGCTGCACAGCTCTCCGCTCACATTCAGCTTCAGGCTACATGCAGATGGTCGCTTTGCACAATAAAAGCTGCAGAAATCACACAGAAGCCGCCTGTAGATCCTCTCTAACCTGGTGCATGTGAGACTAGTCTGTAGTGTAGTTTAACTCATCTTAACCAGCCAACCTCACCTGTTGTGACCAACACCAACCCTGACAGTGAGATTGATTTGCAGCGCTGCGACGGTAGAGGACAGGCGTTAGAAGCCGGTGAGGTGGCCCTCAGGATGTCACAGGCAGTACAAGTGACGCAGAAGAAGCAGACTCACCAGACTCACCAGACTCACCAGGAGGTGCAGCGGGTGCAACAGGTGAAGCAGGTGCAGCGGGTGCAGCAGGTGCAGCAGGTGCAGCAGGTGCAGCGGGTGCAGCAGCAGCAGCAGCATCACTATGAGAGCAGCTACCACCTGAGCAGCAAGTCCTCTGTTCAGCAGCAGTCCTTCCTGTCCCACAAGACCAGCAGCCATCGGTAAGAGATGCAGAAACTCCCTGATCTGAGACCAGAGTAGAGCTCTTTAACGTGTCCACCACACACACACACACACACACACACACACACACACACACACACACACACACACACACACACACACCAAGCTTATTCAGCGTTTCACGGTCTTTAATGATGGAGGGTTTGATCTAACACACATCATTCTCCTTCAGACGTCCAGACGTTCCCAGCAATGATGTCCAAACCTGTAATTCACACAGTATTGCTTTTCCTTTGCTGAGCTTTCCCTCATTTTCTCACAGTGCATCCACCGCAGGAAATGGATTCTACTGGGTTTTTATGTGACAAAAGGAGAACGAGACATGCTTGTCATGTTTTCTTCACAAAGAAAACTGAGAGGATGTCTGCTTCACCGTGGTCCTGCTGGATAAGCTCCACTCTGTAACATTGATTGTTGTTAAGTGAATCTGGTAACACAGGGCACTCTGGGGACATCAC
Organism: Salarias fasciatus; assembly: GCF_902148845.1. Taxonomy (NCBI): domain Eukaryota; kingdom Metazoa; phylum Chordata; class Actinopteri; order Blenniiformes; family Blenniidae; genus Salarias; species Salarias fasciatus. Next base: position 4,543,872 of record NC_043762.1, read on the forward strand.
TGCTGTGTAACTCAACATGGGGTTCAGCGTCGGCTCATCTGGATGTACTAAGGCTTTATTAGACTGCTGCATAGTTGTAATATAATTTAGTTTAGAGTCCCAATTGCTGTCAAACAGCATTTGGGATTCCATATCCATCAGCTAGTAAACCATGGTTGGTAGTTAGATAGGTTCACCTGAATCAACAGGATGTGCCGGGAGAGCTGAGCCAAAGGTAGTTGGGCTTCAGTCACAGATGGGGGGAAGATCACACGGGACTTAAATGTCACCAGATGATCGGGCTAGGTCTAGATTAACCAAAAACAAACTGAACCTAGTTGTATCCCATATAGGAAGGTGTGTCATTTGATTAATGTGGTCAAAGGATAACCTCTATGTTAATGTACAGCATGTTGAAATATTTCCAGAGGCCTCGCCTGTATTCTCCAAACTGGGTACCATTACACAACATTTTGAACACTAAACTAAATCATGCTACAGCTATCCTATAAAGTGTTGGTCTTTCACACACAGTCTCAATGAAACACATTGAATCTGCTGTTGGACTTTAACAAACGTTCAGGAGGAATCAAAGCTTTGAATATAAATCACTATATGTGTGTAAAATGTTCAAGTGACAAGTTGTCAGTCTCATCTACGGTTCGTCTGTCATCAGATGTGTCAGGCTGTAGCCTTCTTTCCAGTGAACTCAAGGTCGCTTTACAATGACATTCTTGATTCACTCCATCCTTGACGGTGGTAGGCTATACCTGTAATCACAGCTACCCTGGGGTAGAGTGGCAGAAGTGAGGCTACCAATCGCCGCCATTCGCCGCTCCAACCACCACCAACCCCTCACTCTGACAGGCTTCCTGGTGTTGCCTCGTGGTCTCTCATCTAGGTACAGACCAGGTCTTGTCCTGCTTAGCAGCCCAGATCTGAGGGGATCGGGCCTCAGCAAAGCAAACTGGCTGTAGTGTCTGGTGTGTCAGATTCTAGCGTCCAGTCTGTTAGACTGTGGCGTCCAATCTGTCAGGTTGTAGCATCCATTCAGGCTGTAGCGTCAAGTCTGACAGACTGTAGCATCCAGACTGTCAGGCTGTAGTTTCTGGTCTGTCAGGCAGCAGCATCCAGGCTGTCAACCTGTAGCTTCTGGTCTGACAGACTGTAGCGTCCAGTCTGTCAGACTGTAGCGTCCAGTCTGTCAGACTGTAGTGTCCGTTCTGCCTTTCTTCAAGCAGTAAGCACTCAGTGTTACATTCCTGCTACAAAATCTCAGAGGACTTTACTATGCGTGCAAAAACTAATTTTTAATAACTTTATTTTTTAAGTGTCAACAATTTTATGACATTTTTAGACCTTTTGGTTCCTTTCATAAGTTTTAGCCTTTTTGGGGATTTTTAATGCTCCTTTTCAAAACCATAGCTTATGATGGATTTGAGATCTGTGGTGATTTCTAACATTTTCTTTTAGCTGTTTTTAGCTGTTTGTAGTTTCATCGTCAAGCATTTTATTGGATATTTTCCTTCCACATTTCCAGTAAAGCTCAAAGCGTGGATGACGATGGAGGTTCTGCTGAACTTGTTTGTTTGGTTTCTTGGATGTGTCTTCTTTCTGAGAGGTTCGTTTAGAATCTGAGCGTTTCTGTAAAAAAGCAGCGAGTAGCTCTGGGAAATGTTGCAAACTGTTGGACGTGTTGGACTGGATGTAACCCCGACCCAGTGGATCAGTGGTTTCCCACACTCTGAGAGGTCATTTTGTACATGTTTGAGCCCGCACAGCGCCACAGCTGGTGAGCTTGCAGTGTGGAGGCTGTCCCAGCTGAGGGGTTTGAACCAGGGGCCTTTTTCTAAAAGCGCTCAAAGGAAGAATCTGAGCTGCAGAGCGGCTGCCAGATATATTCCTGGACAGCTGAGCTATTTCTGAGCCCAGGAGACGCTCCTGTCAGGGTCAGCTGGAGAGACTCCGTCAGCGGGTGGAGGTCGCCAAACTGTAAGCACAGTGGAGGAGGGCAGGCCAACACACACACACACACACACACACACACACACACACACACACACTCACTGATACACTGATATACAGTTCACAGGAACACCATCCACATGCAGACTGAATGAACTGATCAGATTGATTTCCAGGTTCTTGGACTTTCCTTGCCTTTCCATATCAGGATGTAAAGATGGACCTGTCCACAGGAAGGGTGTGAGTCTGATCAGACTTTACTTCTTGTTATGTCCAGGTAAACACATGCTGATGAGTTCTCCTCCGACAGCCACTCACTCATTTAAACCTGGCACATTAGCTGAGGAGTTCCTCTGCCTCAGTCCAGGGTCTCTTTAGGAGTGACTGGATTCTGTGAGGGAAACGTGCAAAATGAATATCCAGTTAACTGTACTTCCTGCTCTCATAGGTGCATACTATCTGCAGTGGGCACGATGATCCTGGTGTTTATGGGCTGGAGCAGCATTAAGCTAACTGGAATCAGATGTTCTCAATCAGTGTGAACCTCCTTTCTTTCCTCTGTGTGTGTGTGTGTGTGTGTGTGTGTGTGTGTGTGTGTGTGTGTGTGTGTGTGTGTGTGTGTGTGTAGAGACATGGACAGTATCACAGTATCATCTGGCTCCATCACTTATAGAGCGTCAGACAATGGAGAGGTCTGAAGAACCCATTCAGAGCTCGGTGTGGGTCAGTCCTGGAGGGTGGCGACAAGAACATTCTCCTATCTGAGTGCAGCATCTTTATGTAACTGGCAGGCACTGGGTTTATGAATGTAGAAGCAGAATGGTTTGTGGTGTTCAGTGTGTATTTTTAGAATTCACCACAGTTTAACACACATGCACTGAATCATCAGCCTATGAAGCTGAGTTACCGTGACGAGAACTCAGCTCCTCATATCCTTCATATTGAAATGTTCAAAAACAATCAGTACATCTCCAGGACATTTAAACATAACTCGGTGCTTCTCAGTCTACCTCTGTCATTTCATGTTTACTATTAAGAATTTTTTGAGATATGAAGACTAAAGTTTCCAAATTTATATTTCATTCATCCATCATTTTTGTAAACAATAGCTGTGCACGTGTTACGGCCCTAGGGCCATATTTGTTTGTGTGCTCTCCTGCCTTGCACCTCACCTCCCTTGTTCCCCAATCAGTCATGCCAGGTGGAGTCAATCAGCCACAGTATAAAAAGGTGGAGCTGCTGCCTGCCAGGGGGAGGGAGTTGACCAGTGGGTCCTGGCCTCCTGCAGCAGCACGTCCTGAGCCAGCTTGTTTGTTCTTTGCCCATTGTTTTCTTTGGTTCTTTTTCCTTTGTTGGACACCTCACCTTTTTTGCAAATAAACCACTACCTTTTTGAGCACCACACCACCCAGCTCCACTGCCTCCTCTTTTGCAACCTCCTGACCCGGAACTGACAACAGCCCTCGGCACGTAACAACATGTAGAAGTTAGCGACCAGCACACTGACAATCTTGTCCAAAATAGTGCTTTCCTCCCCTTCACATGGTGGGGTGGGGTCATGTTGATTGGTATGGTCCCCATCAATGTTTCATACTTTTGGCAAACATTTTCAATTACTCTTTCCACATATTGTTTTTTTTTTTTTTTTTTTTGGAGTTTCCTTCACATCCCTGGCAGCTACCTTACAGTGGCCTTACTGGAAGTTTGATCTCTGCACATGACATGCCAACATTTTCCTTCATATCAAAACCCTGATCAGCTGACACAATGTCGCCAGGCAACAGACTGTCCAGAACACCACTGTTCAGGGGGGTGTTTGTCACTTGTATGGCCTCCTCACCCTCTTGATCAGAAGCCAATAACTTCCTTGGGTGTGATACCAATCAGATATTCACGTGGTTGTTCCTGTAGGAAGAAAACATTTTGGCACGTGCTTTCAGGTTTGATGGCTTCTCTGAAAAATTCAAAGCAGTCAATAATCACTGCTCCTCTGTGCACAAAGGCCTCCACAGACTGATGAGGAATAGCTTTGTGCAGTGTCTCTATCTGGCCTTACAATGGCATGCTTGAGGTTTGCATTCAATGTTCTGTACACTGAGGAAACACGAAGAGATGAGCTACATGCTTTACAGGTAGATTTAAACTAAGCTGCATGAAGGCTAGTGTTTGAAATGGAGTCAGAGTTTTGTTTTGGGTGGACATGAGAGGCAGCAAAAAACTGAATAAAGCCATTAAGGTGACCAAGTTTGGTAGACCAGTGCAGTATTTTACTATATCATCATCTTCTCCAGAGAAGCCATCAGAGATCCTGAGCCCATCTAGTTCACGCCACAGCTCTCGCTTCTCTTTTAATAGACAGTTCAATTCTGCACACCTAAGGGTGCACAAGTCACATTCAGTCTGTGCAATATCCAGATTGGTGTTGTGGGACTCTTTGTCAGTGTGTAGCTGGAAACTACTGTTTCCTGCAGCCTCCTGTAGTCCTGGATAATTCTGTGGAAGGCTCCTGCTTCCTGCAGCTTCCTCGTCTTGCCGCTCAGCCTGATGGACCTGTGTCTCAGCTGCTGGCTGTTTGCTCTTCCTCAGTTGTTCTCCATGACTTGATCTTGCAGCTCGTGCTGAGTCTGTAGCTTTAATATCTGTGTGACCCAGATGTAGGGATGGAGCCCAGTCAGAGCCACTCTCCATCATCTAGTACGTTGGTTGGCCTACAATGGCATGAGAAGTTGACAGAGTGTTTCTCATATACTTTATTTGTTAAACGCACTGCATGTAAAACTATGAAAGAGAAACTGGCTGCTAGTTCATTGAGTTTTGGACACAGAGCAGTGAGAGCCACATCGTTGAAATATGTACAGTCTCAGCTTTCATATGGACTGTAGTTTGTACCAGCAGCATGAGCATCATATTAGCTGTCAGCATTTTCTCCAGCTTCAGCTGCTCTCCCAAATGAAGAGTTGTTCACTGGTTCAATGTCAGCTTTGCAACGTCAACATTACAAGACAGCTAAAGGGCACATAGGACTGATATTTATACAACATCTTACCTTAGTGAAAATGAAGGGAGTAAGTATACATGTGCGGGGATATTTTGTGGAAAGTGATGTCCTTGTGTCTCATGGCAGCAACCCAGGCAGCCCAATGTCTCTTCGTTATATCCTCAACTTGCAGTCCGGAGCGTCTTCTCCGGGATTAATGACAAATCTAAAATCACTATCTGCTAATCTACCCTTTCAACTACTTTTGCATCCTTTCCGCAACAACAATGACCAGTTTTCTCACACTAAGCGCAATCCTTGTCTCTGTTCGATGGTGTATTGTCCATCCTGCCATTTACCCCCAAACATGACGTCAACGACCCAAAATTCAATGTGGCATTGTGAGCGTTTTCAGTCACAGACCGCATTCATATTCTCCTCTTTCTCCTTTTTTGGGGCTTCCCTCCACACACACACAAATGTCACAAGAGTGAGTGCTCCGGCTGGCGTCCACTTGATAGGATGAATGTGGAAGATATTCCAAAGCTCTGAGAATGTGAGCCCCTTAACGGGAGCTTCTTGCGGATTACGAGGATGGAGTGCATCTAAAGGCTCCGTCCAGTTGGGTATGGTCCACCAGCTGTGTCTTACCGGGCTGTGTCCCAGTAGGAGTAAACCGGCGCTCTGTTTATGTTTTGCTAGTGAATGTTGGTGCTCTATTGATGCTTAATTTGCCATGGAGAGCCCACGCTTGTGACATTTTATTCTTGCGCATTCACTTTGACTCAGGTAGTTGCTGGACATGGGGTGAAACCCTCCATTCCTGCTGAGGAGCTTTCTTGATTTCGTGTCTGTGGCTTCTTTCCCCCGCCTTGGTTCAAGTTCTGATTCCAGCTGCTATCTGATGACTGGCAGTGTGAACATGGTGATGGACCACACCTTGTTCTTACCATTCAAATGACTTCTCAGGATTGGGTTCTTTCTCTTGAGGTGCTTTTTTGTGGGTGACATCCTTCAAGCCCCCTCAAGGTTTTCTAACCTCACAGGGGGTTGAGCTGATGCTGAACAGCAGTGGAGACAATTCATGACACTGAGTTGTCTTCCAGGGTCAGCTTCCACAATCCCATGGAGTTTTTAAAGGAATACTCTGAAGATTTTGGACCCACACCCTATCCCGATCATTTACAGAGTGAGATAAGCTCATAAATACCTTTTTTGTGTCCGTTTGTCCAGTGCCTGGCTAACAGCTGTTAGCATCATAGTTAGCTTAGCTCAACTACGGCAGGTGAAGAGGAAACAGAGCCGGACTGACAAAAGTGGACAAAATACTCCTTCCAGTGGTCCAGGGGATGGCGTATTAGCACGTGAAGTAAATCTGAATGGTTATAAAGTATTTTAAAAGACGTGTTTTTTTTTTCCAATCCGTTAAAATAATGTTTTGATCCACACAGACCTGCGCATGTACAGTGCTCCGCGGAAGGATATACCGGAGCACAGCAGTAGAAGCCATAGACTCAGCCGCTGTGCTCCGGTATATCCTTCCGCAGCACACTATGCTTGTGCAGGTCTGTGTGTATCAAAACGCTATTTTAAGGGATTGAAAAGAAAACACGTCTTTTAAAAAGTTTTATAACCATTCGGATTTACTTCGCGTGCTAATACGCCGTCCCCTGGACCACTGGAAGGAGTATTTTGTCCACTTTCTCAGTCTGGCTCTGTCTCCTCTTCACTTGCTGTAGTTGAGCTAAGCTAACTATGATGCTAACAGCTGTTAGCCAGGCACTGGATGAACTGATACAAAAAAGGTATTTATGAGCTCATCTCACTCTGTAAATGATCTGGATAGGGCGGGGGTCCAAAATCTTCGGAGTATTCTTTTAATGAAGACCTACTGTCCTGTTACAGTTCTGGACACTCCACTCCACTATCCATGAGTGCGGTACTGAGCCATAGACATTCTCATAATAAATCCAACTGTTCACATGTTGGTCTGTCTGTTCTTGCAGTCTCTGACAGCTGATCTGTCATAGTTGTCATAGCTGTTGTTTGGCTCCTCTGGTATCAGCATTTGGCCATGTGCCTGTTAATGTTAGCTGCTATGAAGCCTGACAGGAGCGTCCAGGGACAGCCAACTGCTGTCCTTGGGGGTCGACGTCCAGCATGTTTTAGGTCTCTCAGGTGCAACACACCTGACTGCTGTGTGGGGGGTTCCTTAGGGGACTTTTTTACAAGCTTGATGAGACAACATTAGATTCAGATATGCCAAAGTAGGTAGTTTTCTAAAACATTCAGGACGCTAGCCCTTCAGGACTGGAGTTGCCCATCCTTGTTGTACAGAAACAGCAGACTGGCATTTGAATGTTATGGTTTCCTTCTAGGGTTCTTCATGTGGAGGACTGTTCTACCTGTTCTGGATTAACCACTGTGGATGGGTCCCATTCCTCATCAGATGGTCAATTAGTTCATTTGCTCTGCTAGTTTCTAGTGAAGTCAGCTTCTTCGGTCAGTTTGTATGAATCACACTGAGGCCTGGTGATGTCCAACTCTTCATCTCACACTCTTTCTTGGCTATCTGCCACAGAGGTGTTCATGGATATATACATACAATTTTTTTTTTTTCAAACTCAGAGGTACAGGCCGCAGCAACTTCAGTGGGTGGGGCTAGCCCATCACCACTTCCTGGCTCCAGAGCCAATCATATGTGACTTCTGAGGTTGCCAAACAATCAGTGCAGCGTTTTATGTCTGCACCTCAAACCGCACTCCTCCAGCTGTGTTCCTCCGACTGTACTCTAAACCATCTAAACTGTCCTCAAATGGCAGTCTGCACATCCCCCTCCTCGAGGGAGGAGGGTTAGGGGGGTAAGAACATTGGTAATATAATGTTATTACACATTTGAGTTACACTTAAACATCCACTGAGAAAAATTGAAAATGAATTACTCATCATTATTATTATTAACCTTGCATAGCTGATGGGCCTGCCTGATTCAGTTCCTGAAATCCTGCAGATCCCTTGTCAACTTGTGAAATATTTCCGTGGCGGACATATAAAATTGTCCATCTGGCGTGTCAGATTAATATTACTTACCTTTTCATCAATGATTTATTGAATGTGGCTCTGGCACAGATTGTTCAGATCAGGAGTCTTTTCCAAAAGAGCAGAGCAGTCGTTGGAGTTTGTCTTTTTACCAATCAGACACCAGGAGGAGACATGAGGGAGACTGGAACCAGAGACTTAAAACTAAACCAGACACTTTGACAGTTTGTCAAAATATGCACCACTCCTCCTTGTCTCACTAGAGGGTGCCGTGTGGCTTTCTTTTCCTGAGCTGAAACACTTCCTCAGGTTTGTTCAGCAAACATTACTCAAAGGCAGCATGAATTCTGTAGATGACTTCTTAAGCTAGGTTTACACTAGCACGACTTTTTGCCACGATGTTGTCGTGGCAAGGCATGCCAATCTGGAGTCACGAACCGGCAGGCTCCCGCACTATTCACGACTAGTTCATGCACAGTTCACGGACAGTTCACGAATGCGCCCATCAGTGTCACAAACTGGCACGACGCATTCACGACGCATTCACGCATAGTTTGCGCATAGTTTACGAGCTTCCCGCATTGGCACAACATGGTTGTGCGCGCAATTACGCACGTCATATAAAAAGGGGGCTTCCCCAGCCCCGGGTCATTTTTGGATTTGCTGTGGAACAGACAACATGCTGAATGTCAGAGACACCATCATTGTGAAGAAGAGAAGATCCTGTACCTGCAGCTGCTCTGTGTTGAAGAGCAGCAGAAAAGGCGCTGCCGAGGGCCCCGAGCTGAAGGGGGTCCCAACGGACGGCTGACATCAGTCAATTTCAATGACAAATTAAAGGTGCTACACTTGATGCTGCAACGACAGTGTGTCGAAAATCCCCCACATGGGGCCCTTTTCCGGGTACTCGCCGGTGGCCACGACTGGCACGCATCCTCCCGCATTGTCCCGATGTGTTCACGAGGAGTTCACAGACAGTTGGCGCATAGTTCATGGCCCGTTCGCGATATTTTGTTGTGACCAAAATTTTGAACATTTCAAAATTCTCGTCCCAACATGGCACGAAGTTACGACGGGTTTACGCACACTTATGCACACTTCACGCCACTTTACGAGTAGTTTGCGACTCGATTCGTGCCAAATGCGTGGAACAGAATCGTTCAAGTGTAAACCTAGCTTAAGTTTCCACTTTCTCCACTTTGTGACGAAGCAGTGAAGGGCCTTGCGAATTGAGGTTGGATTATGTTCGCTGACAGGCTGATTGGTTGTTCCTACAGTTTAACATGATGACTTCCTTAAAGATGATTTTATATTAATCTGAGGTTGTTAGTTTTTGTTTTAAACAATTAGATGCACATACCTTTAAATAGATGAGAGAATATGTATCACTTAATGCAATACATACTGAACGTGTTTGACTCTGCTTTGTAATTAGTGCAGTGTTAATAGTAGCTCCCATACAACTCGATAGAAATGTGTTTACTCTTCTTTTCCAAGGATGTTGTTTATTGAATTATTTCTTTGTCAGTTTAAGTCTTTGCAGAAGAAAGAACTGTATTGTGACCAACCTGATCATTCTGGTCACTGTGTACTGTTTGTTCTGATTGTTGTTTCTGTGCAAACTCACTCTGGCGCTTTGTTCCCTCAAAGCCTGAAGGCTGTTGTGAAGACAGAGAAGGGCCAGGAGGTCGTTGAGCTGAGCCCACTGCCGAAGAGAGCCAAGCGTACCTACCTGGCGATGGACACGGACAAGGAAGTCATCGGCTACGTGATCCCGGTATTCAGAGCCGAGTGAGTACCAGAGGCAGTGGAGCGAGGGTCCGGGGAGGGCCGCCGTGCCTGTGCTCACCTCCTCCTTCTGTTCCAGTCACGATGTGGTTCGGGGTTTGATGGAGGCCCGTGAGGACGATGTGACAGAGGAGGGGATCAGTTATGTGGCCATGAGGAATCTGTTTGTGAGGGAGGCCCGGGAAGCTATGGAGGTCAAGGTGGAGAAGAAAACTAGAACCACACATATCAGGGAGTCTGCCGAACGAGTGGAGCTGGGAAAGACGGTACGTCCTCGCTTCTGTCCATTTCAAAAATAACTCCACCCCTTCACAGCCTGGCTGCTCCATCATCCTGTAGATGGAGGAATGGTCTGAGTTTCGTAAGAAGATGAACCCGGACAGCCTGACACACCGCCCCGAGTTCATCGTCAAGCCTCGCGGACAGACCATCTGGGAGGGCAACACTGTGAAGCTGCACTGCACCGTGGCAGGATGGCCCAAACCCCGGATCGCCTGGTGGGTTCCGCAGCTCATGAGAGTCCTTCTAAGGAGAATGTTTCTGTCCTGAGTTCTCATCTTCAACTTCATCACAACACTCAACAAAACAAACAAGCTGTTGTCTCTTAAAGGTACAAAAACAACGTCCTGATCGATGCCAAGGCCCACCCCGAAAAGTACACCACTGAGAGCAACTACAACATGCACTCCCTGGAAATCAAGAAGTGTGTGAAGCTTCATCTGGCTCTGCATGTCCTCACAGCAAGGCATCTCTCAAACCTCACTGCTTTACTTTCAGCTGTGACTTCCTGGACACGGCGCAGTACTGTGCCTCGGCCCTCAACATTAAAGGAGAAGTTTCATCTGTGGCCACCATCGTAGTGAAAAGTAGGTGATCATCAAATCTCTTCACCACATATCAGATCGTTCTCCTGAAGGCGGAGGCCAGGGAACACAGCAGGGCTTCACCAGCATCCTGCAGGCTTGCGGGAATGTTTCAGTATTCTCTGTCACATGTTTCGCTCAAAGCTCTGAAGCATTCCTGACTGAAAGAGACATTTTTGGGATTTTTAATCCAAATAAATTCACTAATTAAATTTATTTACAAAAACTGTATCTTTAGTTTCATCACGACAGTTTAGAATAGGAGACTTGTTTTTCTTCAACATTATAGCTTTCTACCTTTCTACCTTCCCCTTTCATGTGTGATTTTAGCTATTTCAGCTGTTTTTAGAGCTTATACCTATATAATCCCACTTTGACCCAGGAAACAAGACTCCTTTTGAAATATAGTCTAATGTCAAAATAAAACCCTTTTTTCCATATAATTGAGCTTAATGGAGCCACTGTAGAGGGGCTGTAGAGCAACATGTGGCTGCAGGTGACAGACTTCTCCATGCCTGTGCCTGCAGAGCTCTATCCTGCATGTTCTAGTTCTCTCCCTGCTTCAACACACCTGCTTGCATTAACAGGTTCATATCTGGCTCACTGGGAGCTCGGTGAGGCCACAATCAATAGATTCAGGTGTGTTGAAGCAGGGAAAGAGATAAAACATGCTGGGAAGTAGCTCTGCAGCAACAGGGCTGGAGAACACTGTTCTAGAGACATGATGTCTGAATGCCTGATGTGTCTGAGAACCGTTCCTGTCTGTGGTGACGGACATGTTTCTCCATCCACAGGGTTCCAGGAATGTGAAGAACCAGGTCCACTGGAACCAAAACCACGTGAGAAACCCTCAGATATGTTCTGTGTGTTTGTATTGCCAGTGGTGTGTACACACACACGCACACACACACACACACACACACACACACACACACACACACACACACACACACACACACACACACACACACACACACAGAAACCAGCGTTCTGCTGGATCATGTGGGACTGACAGTTCTTTTAAACATGGTGTGGTTATTAAGAAGGATTTACAGTGATGTATTTCTCCTCTGGTTCCTCTTAGAACTCTGCTGCAGTGTTTTTAATCAGCTATTGATTCTTCATGATAATAAAGAATTACAACAATCAGCTGTGGATGAACTAATGCATTGTTTGTACTCCTTTGTTATGAGTCTGAGTTCAGTAAATTCAAGATCTGCCTCACTCTGTTAGGTGCCACTGTCCCTTTGCAGAGAAAAAACAGTGTACAATCAAAGGAGAACAGGAAAAGCATCAGTCATTCTCGTATTGCCTTTGGTACTTTATAAAATGTGTTAGCATCTTCCAGGTTGTTGATCACCTTGAGCGTTTTGCTTCAGTGTTACGGTCACTAGCTGCTGCTGGTTAGCTCCATGCTAACATGCTCTCAGTCACATTTACCTGGCAGAAAGTGAAACCCTACAGCAACAAAGAGAAACTCAGCTCTGCTGAAATGTGAAATGTTCTGTGAGTGTAACCCTGGGCTCATAACAGCCTCATGTTTCTTGTCTCTCCATGTGTGCAGACGGATACTCGCCTGAACATGGAGTCACCTTCCAAACAACCATCATCGACAAATTTGAGGTGGCTTTTGGCCATGAGGGGGAGACACTGAGTCTGGGCTGCACAGTCATTGTTTATCCCACAGTGAAGAAGTACCAGCCCGAGGTGGTGTGGTACAGAAACTGTGAGCATGGGGGGGTGGGCAGATTTTTTGTAATGAAAGCTGAACCACACTTTCCACGTGACCACTGCACCTGTTGCCTGTCTCCCCAGCTGTGCCCTTGAAGCCCTCCAAATGGGTGCACACCCACTGGTCTGGGGAGCGTGCCACGCTCACCCTGACCCACCTCAACAAGGAGGACGAGGGCATGTACACGCTGCGCGTCAACACCAAGTCTGGATTCGACTCCTACTCTGCCTACGTGTTTGTTAAAGGTGAAGAGCAGCAGGCTTCATCTCCACCCAGCAGGTCTAAACCCCCCCCTCCCCCCGCGCCTCGGAAAGCCGTTACACAGCATGCCTGGAGGTCAAGGATAAGGTCATGCCACTGCTGGCCACCAGGCGGCAGTGCTGAGCTCTGTCTTCAAACCAGGAGCTGAAACCTTTCTGATGACAAGAGTCACTTTTAACTCTTTACACCAAATAAAATTCAGCCACAAAACCCCTTTGAATGAAGAGAACTCAGCTCATAAAGTTTAGTCTTGATTTGCATCCAAAGCTGTGACCTGCTGCATGTGTGAGGGTCCAGAACCAGAGCTCTCTGTTGACTTTTTATTACATCCTTATCTTTTACAGCTTTTGAGCGCTGAGCATTTTTTAATTACATTTTTAGCAGTTTTAGACATTTTTATCAAAGAAGAGATCTTATGAAGAATCCTGGTTTGTAAATGAAGCATAAAAGAAGGTAAAACTCTTTCTTTATATATAATGTATTGAAAGCTTCCTAGAGCCTCAGGATTCATGACCATGATTCATATACTGTAATAAAATGGCTCTGATTCTGAAGGCACTGTCTTAACATTTTCTGCCACTTTCTTGAACTCACAATCACCACCAGATATAAGTGTGAGCCTTGACTTGTGACCCCCAGCAGATCCTGGGAGGTCTGGGACTCGTACGTTGTGTTATTTGCAGTCGGTTGTCTGGACGCCATACGGTGAGTTGGATGAGAGCGCTCATGTCTCTGACCTGTGCAGATGCTGATGTGGAGGTGGAAGGGGCCCCCGTGGCCCCCCTGGATGTGCGCTGCCATGATGCCAACAAGGACTATGTGGTGGTGACCTGGAAGCAGCCGGCGGTGGAGGGCAGCAGCCCCATCCTGGGCTACTACATCGACAAGTGGGTGTGCCTTGAGTGAGAGTTGATTCTGGAGCTGGCGGTTTGCTTCCTGAGGGGACGCCTGCCTCTTCAGGCTGATGTGTCTGCAGCGGCGTCTTCCCTGACCTGCTGTGTGCGTCATGTCGGCAGGTGCGAGGTGGGCACCCACCACTGGGCTCAGTGCAACGAAAACCCTGTCAAGTACGCCCGCTTCCCCGTCACGGGCCTGGTGGAGGGCCGCTCCTACATCTTCAGGGTTCGGGCGTTCAACCAGGAGGGCGTCAGCCGCCCGTCCCGTGTGTCCGAGCCGGTGATAGCCATGGACCCCTCCGACAGAGCCAGCCTCAAAGGTGGGACACATGTTGAAACACAAGGAGTCCTGACAGTCAGTGCAGAGAGCAGGAATCAATAAGCTAATAATCATGAACACGAACCGCAAGAACCAGAAAAACAGAGCAGGAACACACACAATCCACAAAGGGTTAATGCATCTTATTTCCCACAGCTGGACCGTCAGCACCGTTCACCGGGATGATCAAGTTCACAGAGGAGGATCCCACCGGTACTGGAACCTTTTCACCCTTTCTCCTTTTCCCCTTTTCACCTTTTCACCCTTTCATCTGCACCTCCATTCATCCACTGTTCAGTTCTAATAGGAAGAGAAGACAAGAGGTGAAGAGGTGAACTCATTTTAGTCTCCTGGTTACTTCACTGACCTGGGAAGTTCTGACTGGGTGGTTTGAGGAGGCCAGTTTGACTGGGGATGTTTGACTGGGACAGATCGAGGAGGGCAGTTGGACCATCGAATTTGGACCAGAGCAGTTTCACTGGGGCAGTTTGACCGGGGTAGATTGAGGATGGCAGTTGACTGAGGCAGTTGGACTAGGTCAGTTGGACGGGGGAAGTTGCACCGGGGTAGTAGGACCGGAGCAGTTGGACCGGGGCAGACTGAGGAGGGCAGTCGGACCGGGGCAGACTGAGGAGGGCAGTCGGACCGGGGCAGACTGAGGAGGGCAGTTGGACCGGGGCAGACTGAGGAGGGCAGTCGGACCGGGGCAGACTGAGGAGGGCAGTCGGACCGGGGCAGGACACCTGTCAAGCTGCAGCTCTCCTTCAGATCACTGAGCAGTGACAATGAAAAGTATATAGAGAAAAAATTTTCTTGAATGTTTGATGTTTTTTCTCCTGTGGGCTCAGCAGTTCATGAGTTTTACCTTCCTGATGCTGACATAACACGTCTAGAGAAACCAGAACGTCAGTGCCCCCCACCCCCACCAGCTCTTCTCTGACTCACTCCACCCAAACACCACAACTCAGCATCACCTCAGGTTCAACAGCAGCGTCCTCTTCCCTCAGTGGGCGTCATCCCTGGAGAGCCCACCGATGTCGTGGTCACTGAAGCCACCAAGAGCTACGTGGTGCTGGCCTGGAAGCCCCCTGTGCAGAGGGGCCACGAAGGAGTCATGTACTATATTGAGAAGGTGAGAAGACACATTGAACAGCCATTCAGCAGCTGAGCAGAGCGACAGCACCGAGCAGCTCCCCGCCTCACGCCTGCTCTCTGTGGACCACAGAGCGTTTCAGGGTCGGACATCTGGCAGAGGGTGAACACCGGCATGCCCGTCAAGTCTCCGCGCTTCGCCCTGTTCGACCTGGCCGAGGGGAAATCCTACAGCTTCCGTGTGCGCTGCAGCAACTCTGCCGGCGTGGGCGAGCCGTCAGCGTCCACAGGGGACGTCACAGTGGGAGACATACTGGGTGGGTGAGACCCCCATGGCACAGCCCACCAGTCCGTCAGTCTCACACACACTCACACTCACACCTACAGGTCATTTATAACCACCAACTAACCTCACAGACTAGTTTTTGAACTGTGGGAGGAAGAAGCAAGGAAACCTCCAGATAAACACCTGGCCAGACTTCAACCCATGACCTGCTCTTTTCCTCCTGTTTGCTGACTGCCTCATTAAACACTGCTGTGTATTTAAAGTGTGTGAGGATGGTATATAATGAGTTCTGCAGGATTCCCCCCCTCTCCTTTTCTCAGTGAACTCTGGTTCTTCTCTGATTTCTTCTTTCCTGCTGGTCCTCAGACCTTCCCTCGGCTCCCGGCACTCCAGTCGCTGCCAGGAACACCGACACCTCTGTGGTGGTCTTCTGGTCTGCCTCCAAGGATGTCAGCCACTTGGTGGGCTACTACATTGAATGTAGTGAAGTGGGAACGGACATATGGATGCCCTGCAACAACAAACCCATCAAGCAGACCAGGTGGGACATCTTTAAAGATGCAGTCCTCGCACAGAGCTGAAACACCGGCCAATGGCCACATGTATGAGCTAAAATCTGCAGGGATTTCTGGTTTGCTCGTCAACAAACAGTAATCACATTAGGCTGTTTCTCAGTAGGCGTTGAGGATGAACACTGAGACTGAGTGCTGTGTTCAGGTTTGTGTGCCATGGTCTGATCACCGGCGTGAACTACGTGTTCCGGGTGAAGGCGGTGAACGCTGCAGGATACAGCCTCAGCTCCTCCCAGTCGGATGCCGTCATCGTGCAGGCCGCCATCTGTAAGTTCCCCAGAGTTCTACTCCGTCACTCATCGACTCACACTTAGCTTGAAAACGTAACTTTTTATTTACTGATCTCCAAACTCAGCTGTGAGCAGACTAAAACTAATTTTTCCAGACTAAAATGTCAGATCTTTAGATGTCAGGCTCATGATGCCACCTGGTGGTGCAAAGCAGATATCACATGTTCTTGGGCTACCGTACTTGGTCCCATGAATTTATTTGAGAACATCTGCCACACCATGAATATGCACCCTCATTATGAAGATACCACACTTATTTACATATATAGCTGCTATATATATATATATGGTTCATTTGAACTTTTAACTAAAACAGTATTATGTTGTATGTATGTTCAAGTCCGAAGTCTGCAACCCTTTTGAACAAAAGAGAAGTTTTTAACCAATTTCCATCAAATGAAATTCCTCTGGTGTAAAACAAAAAAAACAAACAACAACAACAACAACAACAACAACAACAACAAAATAACTTGGTTCAAACTTGGTTCACCTTTCAAAAGAAGTTAAAACTGCTTATAAGGGAGAGTGGGGTAAGGTGAGCCACCCTTTGTTTCTAGGCAGTTGTGCACGTTGGTCTTACCTACCCCTCACTGGGGCAACTTACAGGAGCTACAGGAGCAGCTTTTTTTGAGAAGTCATTATTTTAAGCATTTTTGTCAGAGATGCATTCTGATCATTCAATTTAACAGGAGACATCCTGAAATACAGGAATATGTTTTAATTCTAGTTTTTTATGTCATTTTTCCTGGCCTCCAGGACAGCAGATGTAAAAAGGGGCTTGTCTTACCCGCTCTCCCACAGTTTGACTGTATTTACTGTATTTTCAGCTGTTAGCACTGCAGGTAAATCAGCATCATAGGCACCACAAAAGTCTTATTTTGAATGAAGTTTCTGATTTATCTCCTGAGGTGTTCCTTATTCAGCAGTGAATGACAGAGATCAGTGAAACACTGCAGGACTGTGTTGCTGAAGAGGCTGCAGACCTCTGATTTAACCAACTTACAGAAGCAGCGTCATATTGTGTCATGCTTAATGTGCTCAGTGCCAGTATTGATCTGTGAACGTCTGTTTTTGCCATTTGATCAGTCTTAAGGGGCCGTCTTGGTGCATGGCAAAGGTGAAGGCTTAAACATTGTGTGTGTGTGTTTGTGTGTTTGTTTGTATGTGTGTGAGTTTGTGTTTGTATTTTAATGGAGAATAATGAGCATGTCACCTTTGAGAGAGTTTCTAAGTGTCACAGAGCATCTGGTTTTGTGTGTTTTACCTACCATGGTGATGGAGGTGTGTGTAGTGTGTGTACACAGCATGCTCAGCCATGATATTCTAACTCTCATGAGTGCTACGTCTGCATTTTGTAAAAGTTTTGGGCCACCTAGAAAACTTTGTGCACATTGAACACCAAGCCATCTTTTTAATTGCCGTCTTTGATTACCGTCTTCTTCCTTCCTCTCATAAGTGACGCTAACCAGCTTTTCCACTGCACCTGCAGCCGTGCCTGGTAAGTCCAGTGACGTGACCATGCTGGAGGCTGTCAAGGACTACATGATACTGAGCTGGAACCCACCAGCTCATGATGGAGGGGCCGACATCAGGGGCTACTTTGTGGACTACAGGACTGTGAAGGGGGGCGTTGCTGGGAAGTGGCATGAGATGAACCACAAAGCACTCACCACAACCACATTTAAAGTAAGTCCATTTCCTCCTGATCAACTTCAGAAGAAACTTACTGTGAGTGGAGGCACGCTGATCGGCACCTTCCCAGGTTCATCGCTGCATTGTGTGGCGCCAGAAGGGAGCTTTCAGTGCTGTTCATGAACACTTTGCTTAACACTCCGCTCTTTACTGCTGCACAGTTTGGACTGACTGTAATTGTGTGTGTTTGTTCTGACCAGGCGGAGGACCTGAAGGAAAATGTTTTCTACCAGTTCCAAGTGCGTGCAATGAACATGGCAGGTGTGAGTGAAGCATCTCTGCCCAGCGGACGTCTGGAGTGCAAAGAGTGGACCATTACTGTCCCAGGTTTGAAGGCACTACAGCCACCATGAACACCGCCACAGAACCACATCCAGACCGCAATGAGACACTCCTCATGAGAAAGCCATAGGAATGTAACATATAGCTTGAAACACAGATGAACACACCTGTTCAGAAATAGTTCTAACAGGACAGCACGAGAGTTGAACCACCTGACCACCAGGCTCCACGAGGGACTCAAACTGTGGGGAACCACACTGAAGGATGCCTCTGAAGGTTCTGTGGACATTCAGACGGTGTCCTCCATCTTCTAAGGTCCTCCTGTTGGACTCCACGTATTGGAGGTTCGTGATACCTCTGCCGTCATCCTGTGGGAGCCGCCTGTGTTTGACGGACGCACCCCCGTCAATGGCTACTACTTGGATCTAAAGTTCGAGTCCGCGGGAGAGGAGGGCTGGAAGGCTGCACACGAGAAGGTCAACCAGGTGAAATACATGAAGGTAAGGAAGCCGTCTGCTCCAAGGCCTCTCTCAGATGATAAACGTTGGCAGTGTCGCCATGAGACCTGTGGTTTTCTGGTGGATTCAGGTGACCGGGCTGGAGGCCGGTGCTTCCTACGTGTTCCGTGTCCGTGCTCAGAATCTGGCTGGAGTTGGAAACCCCTCAGTCCCCATAGGTCCAATCCTGGCTCAGTCTCGCCCTGGTGAGTGTGATCACAGTGTAGCTCACACATTCAGGAACAAAGCTCTCACACCCAAGTCTAGAAATGAAAGAAAAAGGACTGCTTTTCAGGAACTGACACAAACAGCTCAGAGGTGGCTGTCACTGTGACATGACTGCTTTCTGACTCTCATGGCAGACTTTCCTCTTCTTCAGGCACCAAAGAGATTTACGTGGACGTGGATGATGATGGTGTCATTTCAATGGTCTTTGAGTGTGCTGACTTGAAAGCGGGCTCTGAGTTTGTTTGGTCCAAGAACTACCAGGCCATGGCAGACACCTCTCGCATTACTATCGTTACTGAAAAGGGCAAGTCAGTATCTTCTTACAGTACCACAGTACCGACCTGGAACCTGGAGTGCTCTCCTCCACCCTCGTGTCCTCCTCTACAGGTCCAGAGCAATCTTCAACAGTCCCTCCCTGGAGGATCTGGGCACCTACTCCTGCGTGGTCACCAACACTGACGGCATCTCCTCTAGCTACACCCTCACCGAGGAGGGTGAGTCCAAGCAGTCAGGGCCCAGAGCTCTGCTGACTGTCCTTGACTGTCAACAGTTGTTTCCAACCAGTGGTCCTGTGCATATACAGCATGTTGGTTGTTCGGGTCTCAGAAAGTTCCTGAGATCATAACAGTTTCCCAATCGTTTTTTTGTGTTCATTCTGGGTTTTTTTTTGCTGCTTAACAGGTCTGAAGCGTCTTCTCGACATCAGCTATGACCACAAGTTCCCTGGTGAATATGGACACACACACACACACACACACACACACACACACACACACACACACACACACACGTTTTCTGTACGTATTAGCTATAATCACGGAACGACCTTATCTCATCACCAGACCCAGTTTATGCTATGTAATGTTTCATTGTTACGTTTATTCACTGTGTTGCTGTGAGAGGACTTCACCCAGTGTTCAGTCAGCGTTCAGCATTTCTTCAGTCAGTGTTCAGTCCTTCTTTAGCAGCCGTCTGATCGGACCTGCACAGTGACCAGGAGCTGACAGTGGTTTGGATGTTCACAGTGTCAGTCAACCCTAACCCAGTTTTTTATTGACAAACTATTTAGTTGAAGATAGACTTTCACGGTTTTACTCTTCATGTTGAATATCAGCATTCCTGTCTCTGGATCCCTCACCTGTTTAATGTTTCTGCTGTGGTTGAGTCATGACCAGAAATGCTGAATCTGTCTTTAAGGCTTAAAGTGTTAGATTAGAGTCGGGGACTCGAAGACTCAAAAGACTCGGCCTTTAGTGACTGTATGATCAGTTTATGTAGAAAATGAGAACAATTCAGATGTGCCGTTGATAAAATGGGAGCTCTCACTAACGTGGTGTTTTCCAGTTATTCCCTTCAAGAACGAAATGGCCATGGAGCTGCTGGAGAAAGGCCGTGTCCGATTCTGGACTCAGGTGGAGAAATGCACCGCTGACTGCCAAGTGGAGTACGTCTTCAACGATGTCATCATTACGCAGGGAAAGGTTTGAGGCTCACACCATTCCACTCACTTTCTGACTCCAACGCAAACTCAGAAACCAACTGATGAGGTTTATCTGCTTCTTTCTCACCTTGTTGCTCTCAGAAATACACAATGAACTTCGACAAATCCACAGGCATCATTGAAATGTTCATGGACTCCCTGGAAGTCACCGACGAGGGAACCTTCACCTTCAACCTGGTGGATGGAAAAGCTAAGGGTGCAACCAGCCTGGTGCTGATCGGAGATGGTAAAACTCATTAGAGACAGCCAAACCAGAGTCCTTCAGTCGTTCTGACTCTACTGCAGTTACAGCTGAACTCCACTGAGAGGCAGCAGAGAACATCTGGAGCACTTTTAACAATAGAAATCAGATAATCACATCATTTCCTCTTTTGTTTTTCAAGAATTTAGGGAGCTTCAAAAGAAATCCGAGTTTGAAAGGGCAGAATGGGTCAGGAAGCAAGGTAAGACATCAGACTCTGTTCCAGCTTCATGCTCCCTGCAGTGAAAACAGCCGGCTTCACTTCCTGTTCCGTCCACAGGCCCTCACTTTGTTGAGTACCTGGACTTCACCGTTACTCCAGAGTGTGATGTGCTGTTGAAGTGCAAGGTATTGAAAGAAACCACAAATATTCAGAGTCCGATCGGAGGAGCAGAACCGTCATTCCTCTTCTTCTTTTCTTCCTCAAGATCGGAAATGTGAAAGCAGAGACTGAGATCACCTGGTCCAAGGACTGCATCGAGATCGCAGATGACGATGAGGATGCCAAGAAAATTGAGAAGAAAGACGGCGATCTGACCTTTAATATCGGAAAGGTCAGCTCTTAGGAGGCCACAGAGTCAGCAGCTTCCCGTATGGCTGAAACGCTTGTCGCAGCTTCGCTAGACTTTATGTTGCTCAGCCACCTCCCGCTCCCTGACACACAGACCATAAATGATGAAATACTTTAAGAGTGTTCCTGCAAACCTGAACACACTCCAGCTGAGGTTCCCCTTATACAACCTCAATTCAAAAGAATCTGGGACTCATTAATATAAAAATAGAATGTGATGCAGCTCACTTAAACCCTGATTTGATACCCTCTATTGAACAGTTCACTTATCAATAATGACCCTGGTTCAAGGGAGTCAGTAATGAAAACTGCTCAGTGAAACATTTTTGTCATTCTGACACACATTTTATGTGGTTGTCGATGAACTGTGGGGTTTAACCGAGTCACACATTCAATTCCTTTCCAAACCAGGTCCCAGTTTTTTGGAAATTGAACTTTTACTTTGACTTTATTGATTGACATGTTTTACTTTTCAACATTTAATCCATATAATGCCCCTGCAGCATATGGTCGGTCTGTGTGCTCAGTCCATTTCATCCATTCATCTCTGACACTTCTTTTGACCTTTCCCGGACTCCGTCCTGACCTGGGCTCGGTCGACACCCGGCGCCGCGGCGGTTCTGTCGAGGTCCCGTTAGAGGAAGGTGGATGTCAGCGCATGAGCTGCTTGTCAGTGGCGTTGGCAGTAACCGGCTTGTCTGTCTAATTCACAGTGGGTTATTAAGCAAGAGAAACCGAAAGAAAAAGAGAGGAAAAAACCAGCCGCAGTGGAAGAGCCCCCGCCACCAAGACCTAAAGTCTGGACATAAGTTCACGCTTCATTTCTCCATCTGTCTCCGCCTGTCATGTCCCCCTCCATCTTTTCCATGTGTGTTTCGTGTCACTCGCCTGCATCACTGCAAGCAGGAGAAAAGCTTTGCCTTTTCGGTTTTCAGTGGCTCCGTTCGTCCTCCTGTCTGTCCCAGTGTCTCCTCTGTCCTGCTGAAAGGACTCCGCCGCTCTCTGGGACGCTGACGCTTCTCTCTGTTCCCACCTCAGATCTCCAAGCACGACGCAGGTGTGTATGAGGTCTTCCTGAAGGACGACAGAGGCAAAGATAGCAGCATCTTCAAACTGACGGACGCTGGTAAGACGCTGGTGAACGCGTCATAGAAATCAGCACAAAACCTAATATCAGAGGATGTGTTGCTGAGTGGTGTTGTCCGTTTTTCCCAGGATACCAAGCTGTGATGAATGAGCTCTTCAGGGTTATCGGTGAGTCAGTCACAGTCACACTGGCAGCAGAGAAGAAGACTGGATGAGGCACACAGAGAAAAGTTCTGAAAACAAAGTCAGACTCTTGAAAATGAAATTCCAATTCTGAATTAAATTTAAGAATTCTTTTGGCACAGTTGAGATTATGTCCTAATTCTGAATTCAGAGAATTAAAAAGTGTGATTTCTGAGATATAATATATAAGACTTTTTTGAGGGTGCCACTCGAAGTAAAATATACATTTAAAAAAATCCACAGAAAAAAGGGTAAAAAAGTAAAAAAAACAAAACAAAAAAAAAGAAGCTAAAATTATCCAGTGTCTCCAAATGCAACACTGTTTTCACTGGTTTTAAAGGATTCTACGTCACAGGATCTGTTTTTTTCTGTTACTCATCTCTTCAGCCAACTCTGCCAGTGATATACAGGTGATCAGTACTGAACATGGGATCATCCTCCAATCTGTGGTCACGTATCACCATGAGGACCTTCGTGTCGGCTGGCTGCACAAGTAAGAACATCCTCGCTTTCATGAGAGCATCAGACTGTTAAAGCTGCAGTCAATCCCCCAGAGACCACAGTGGCCCATGTGGGACTCAGCATTAATACGAATCACAGTATTTATTAAAGAAGGAGTAGTTTTGAACTGTCTAAGCCAGTTAATGACTAATTCACTCCATAGATTCACCTGATGTCACATCAGTAGGTAGGAGGAAGTTGCTCTATTAAAGAAGGCTTTAAATCTATAATCATGCCAGTTTTACAAAGTGATGGTCCAGCAGGCTGGAGGAAAGTCAAAGCACAGCGTAGGAAGAGCGATGCTCAGGTTCAGGTGTCACTCCTGCTCCATGATAAAGTCAAAGTTCAGCCCCGTTTAGGCGCCTCACTGGCCTTTCTGTCTGCTTGCCTCCACTCTGCTTCAGAGATGCGAAGATCTCTGCTTCAGAGAGAGTGAAGGCTGGAGTCACTGGAGAGCAGCTCTGGCTGAAGATCAATGAGCCCACAGAGAAGGACAAGGGCAAGTACGCCATGGACATCTTTGATGGCAAGGACGGCGTCAAGAGAGTCTTTGAGCTGAGCGGCAAGGGTGAGTTCAAGTGAGACGGACGCAGGGTTTTTCACTTAAAATAAAATGCTGGGATTTTCCCGCTGCTGCCCCCGTCAGCGGAGTGCTGCTCCATACTTTGAGAGCTGTACGTCTGTAGTGTAAAAGAAGCAGGACTCATGATGTGCTGCTGTTTTTGTGACACAAAACCCTGATTGTTGTGTTGTGCTGCAGCGTGGGAGGAAGCCTTTGAAGAATTCCAGAAGCTCAAGTAAGTAAATGAGCCTGATGCTTTTCCTCATCTCTCTCCACGCTGTTGATGTGTGTGTACAGGATGTTTACGCAGATACACTCACTGTAGCTACAAACTCAAAATAACCCCATCTCCTCTTTCATAGAGGCTCTCTGAATACATTTCCTGCTATTGTACAGCGTCAGAATAACCATGATACCCTTTTAAGATTCTGACTCTGTGTGTGTGTGTGTGTGTGTGTGTGTGTGTGTGTGTGTGTGTGTGTGTGTGTGTGTGTGTGTGTGTGTGTGTGTGTGTGTGTGTGTGTGTGTGTCTGTCCTTCCTCAGAGCTGCTGCCATCGCAGAGAGAAGTAAGTGCTTCTTTCATTCTTGAAGGCTCTGTAAAGTGACATAACCTCCTCCAGATAGAGTCATGTTTAATCTTTAACGTGGGATTGGAACTGCAGATCTCTCTGACAGAACTGGACTTTTCTCTCCCTGAATCAGCACCGTGCTTCAATACGAAAGTGAAAACAGGCTCCCCCCAGTTCATACAAAGAACTTTAAAAGCATGAATGAAAACATCATTAACCGCACTTTTGGCTGGAAGGAACACAGAGCGAATGTGACAAATGTGTAAATATTCCAGATGGAGACTTTATCTAAGTTAGGGTGAGAGGGAGCTGCCGGACAACACAGAGAGACACTACAGAACACAGACCACATCCACCAATAGACTCACATTTATATTCAATGAATGGACCAGCTGAGGCCTAATTTCCCTGTATTCATTTATAACAGCCCACGGTCATGTTAAAAAGCATAAATATTCTGTGGGTCGACGTTCATTCCATTATCTCCTTTGAATTAAAAATCAAATTGAAGTGATGAGAAAGTCCAACTCTTCTAATACTGGAGCTGCTCCTGCACCGTTCACTCAGGAACACTTCACCCCTGACTGATGACCAGCCGCCTTCACTCTGTCCTCTATTTCTTCCTCAGACCGAGCTCGAGTTATTGGAGGTCTGCCAGATGTGGTGGCAATCCAGGAGGGCAAGGTAAATACATGACACTACAGCAGAGCAGCAACACACAGCTGTACACTCTCAAGCTTGTTGTTGATGAGTTTTCCTCAAAATGTCCTTTCCCTCTTCCAGTCTCTGAACTTGACAGGCAACGTTTGGGGCGAGCCTGTGCCTGAGGTGTCCTGGACGAAGAACGAGAAGCAGCTGCTGTCCGACGACCACTACAGCCTCAAGTTTGAGCATGGCAAGTTCGCCAGCATCACCATCGCCGCCGTCACCACGACCGACTCCGGAAAGTACGCGCTGGTGGTCAAGAACAAATACGGCACGGAGGCCGGCGAGTTCACCGTCAGTGTGTACAACCCAGAAGACGATGAGCATAAGGAGGAGAAGAAGGACTAACGGGGTGATGGAGAAGACGCTGTCTTCTGAAGTGATTCACCCCAGCATGAAACAGTGCCGTTCAATAAACCATCAATCAGCTACTTCCTCCTGTGTCTTTCATTGATTAACAGCTTTGTGTTTTCCCTGAAAGGAAGCAAACAATGAACGCTACAAGGAACTACTTTGTGGTGCTTGATCGTTTTATCACTTGTGGCCACTGCATGTAAAACAAAATACTGGGGCATTAAAGGTTTGGTCAGCTTTGATGTATGTTACTGATAATGAGTGCTTAAATCTTGAACACAGTCACATTTGCTGGTTGACTGTAGTGTCATTTACTTGCACAGATTATATGAAGACAAAAATAACTTTTAACACAGACAATTAAGAATTGTTTCTTTATTACTACAAGTCCTACAATAAAAGGCTGAAAAGTCTGATAAAGAAACTGGAAGAAAATAAAACAGACCTTAGTGACATTGGCACTAAACCAAACTGATGAAAAAAATAAAAAAATAAAAAACAACAACCCTGAAGCTACACAATGTGAAAAATGAGAAACAAAGGAAAAATAAATTTATCACACCACTGAAATGGACTACAATATAACAGACAGCATATCATTTTGTCTTAACTGTCTCCTGAAAACAGGAAAATCATCCTATTTCAGAACTCTTTAGGAATTAAAGGCTCCCACATCATTCTGACTCCACTTTTTTAATGGTTAAAATTATACAGATATTCATTCTCAGAAGACGCAAAAGAGGAAATGGGACAGCGAGACCAATTTGTATCACTGGCAGCTAGCAGTGACACTTCAGTGGCCGCGGCAGTGCCACTGTTTATGCCACTATTTGGGAGACATGCCACGGTTTATGTCGCTGTTTGGGAACATGCCACAGCTAATGCTACGGTTTATACCACTGTTACAAAACATGCCACAGTTTGTGCCACTGTTTGGGAAAGATGCCATGGCTAATGCCAATACATATACTGCTGTTTGGGCGAGATACCACGGTTTGTGCCGCTGCTTGAAAACATGCGAGATGCCACGGTTTATGTGACAGCTTAGGGGATGCCACGGCAGGGCGTCCAGCGGCATTTCCGGTGGCTTCTGGATGGGCCACTGTTCATGCCGCTGTCTGCCCCCCTCCCCCATTCAGAAGAATTCTCATCAGAGCCTAGATGAGCAGTTGTGCAATTAAAAACAGATGACACAGATACAATTTTAAGTAAATATTAGTTACTGCTGAAATTTAAATACAATACAGAATAAAAAATGTACAATTGTAAATACAGTAATACAAAACATATGACATAAATATGAGGTATCATATTTTTCTTTAACAACTCTTAACCAAACCACTATAAATAAAATACAAAAAAGTAAAACAAATAATACAGTAATAAAACACAAAATATACGTTTTTTTAGCATTATTTTTCTTGAACAACTCCTAACCATTTTAATACACTATGGGTGTGTGTGTGTGTGTGTGTGTGTGGGGTGGGAGGGGTGGTGGGGGTGGTTCCTGGATTATTTTATTTACTCAGGTCCATAACCTCCTCAAACCTGGCTAATATTTTCATTTGTCTTTTTTGACAACAATTGACTATATCCACAGCTCCTCTACTTCCTGTAGTTCAGACAGCACCTTTATTTCCTGTCTTTCATGATAGGATGAACTGACACACCAGGATTAATCAGTTCATCCTATCATGAAAGGCAGGAAATAAAGGTGCTGTCTGAACTTCAAGATGTAATGGAGCTGTGCATATAGCCCATTTCTTCTATGAACTTGTCATAGTCATCCGGTTTTTCAAAAACAAATGACAGCACTCATCAGGTTCATCCTCCCAGCTCAGCAGTTCATTGAGGAGTTCCATTTGTTCATATTTCGTCCATTGAAAGGACAGCTGGCAGCTTCCAGGCTCCCTCAAATTTGGACTTTTTGCACCAGTCAGCTGCAGCTACAGCATGCTTTAAAAGCCTTGTTGATTTATTGATTGATTGATTGATTGATTGATTTTATTTGTTTCATTCTTTTTAAAAGAAAGAAATGAAAAGGAACAGAAAGAAGTGAGACTTATAATGTCTGCCCCTATCAACATAAAATAAATGACAATTTGTCAAGATTTGTTAACATATCAAAAAAAAAAAATTACAAAATCAAATACAACCATTTCACTAAATCAGAATACAAATACGACCATTTCACAAATAATTACAGATCAAATACAACCATTTCACAAAATCAAAATACAAAATAAAACCATCATGAAATATTTACAAAAAGAAACAATCGTTCTAATTTTGACCATTCTTTAAAGCAGAATCGTACCTTCCCAATAACTGTGCTTTTAAACATTTTTTGAAGATGTAAATGGACTGAGACCTCTTAATTTCACTGTCAAGTTTATTCCATAAATTGATTCCTTTTGTTGTGATGCATCTTTCCTTCAATTTGGTTCTTGACTCCGGTCGTTTGAAAACTTCAGTTCCTCTTAATCTATATTGACTGTCTCGCTTTGCAAATCTATTCTGTAAATTAAGTGGTAACTTTTTCCGGTGAGCTTTATACATTGTTTTACGAAGGTTGAGTTCTACCAATTCCTTAATTTTTAAGGATTTCAATTTTATAAATATTGGGTTCGTGTGGTCTCTGTAACCACTTCCATTCACCACACGAATCGCTCGTTTCTGTAAAAGGAAGAGTGGTTTAATGTAGGTCTTACAAGCATTTCCCCAGACTTCAACGCAGTAGGTCAGATATGGTTTAATCAATGAATTGTATAACAGAAACAAAGAATTATTGTGAAGTGACTCTTTCAATTTGTACAGAACAGCAATCGTTTGAGAAATCTTAGTTTTAACGTGCTCTATATGGGATTTCCACGTTAGTTGTTCATCCAGCAATACACCTAAGAACTTAATTTCATTTGTTCTTTCAATCTCTATACCTTCCACTGTCAGTGTTGTGTCAACGTCTTTCCTTCTGTAACTGAAAATCATATATTTGGTCTTACTAATGTTCAACGATAGTTTGTTAGCGTTGAACCATTTTATAACATTCTTAGACTCTTTTTCTACAATTTCTAATACTTCATTTATATTGTCTCCAGCATAATACAAAGTAGTATCATCCGCAAACAAGATGCATTTCAATAAGCTGGAAGCAGTGTCAATGTCACTGATATAGAGAAGAAAGAGTACTGGTCCAAGGACGGATCCTTGAGGAACCCCACAAGTTACGTTACGATTTTTAGATTTTATGTCGTTGATTTGAACAAATTGTTTTCTGTCTTTTAAATAGCTTTTGACCCATTCGTGAGCAACCCCTGTTCCCTGCAGTAAAGAGAAAAACCTCATCAAGGTATTTTGCATATACACCGTTCACAGTTCTTAGAGTTAGAGTATTTACTATACCCTCTTAAACAGATCACACATTACAACTGTCTATGCTATTTGTCCCAGTTAATGCATACTGGCAGCATATAAAATCTGCCTCATGCCACGTAGCGAAGTGTTGTATTTAATTATGATGCAACATACATCTAATGTGATAAACTTTATGGGAGTGATATGATTAATGTTAAAGTTTTTGTATTTGGGATTTTTTGTGTGTTGGTATTTTCAGGATCCCTCAGGAGAAGCTGAATGGTTTTGCTTTGGATCTCTGTGTAAGTTTAAAGCAACACAGTGCATAGAGTTTCAAATACATATTATCACATACTTTACTTTCTGAGAAGTAGATATTAAGTTTTTTGTTATTGCAGAAATACAATACTTTCTTACCAGTTCTGCATTTTCTGTGTTTTCCTCTGTCGTTTCATCTCTGAAAGTAATATAAAATGATTTATTAATTGACTGGTGCAAAACCACTATGCCACAACTGGCTGCATAAATTTGTTAATGTCAGACATTGGCAAAAACACCCACGAAGCGTTCCAGTGTTGAGTACCCGGTCTTTTACTTGGCAGATGTGCTCTTCAGAAGCAGAGATTCTGCTTGATAGCGGCATATATTGCCCTTGGTTTGTGACCATAGAATCAAAACCTAAATTTGAGACTGGATGTAAGTGTGATTGGCCCAGTCCATCACGTGACCGCATCACGTGGACAGAGGAGGCGCTGTGATAGGGTGATTTATGCAAAACTTTAACTCGTAATATAAAATCAACATATGATTTATGTGAAAATCAGAGTCTGGTGAAGCAGCACGGTTGTAGAAACTAGTGACCAAAATATGTCCTGAAACCGGGCGCTTTAGATGTTTATTTGCACTCTGAAAATCGGCATTTTTGAATGGGTTCCAATGAGACCCGAGCTCTCTTTGAAACCAGCATCATCGCCCCCTGCTGGAATTTCTGAGGAATTACAGATTTTTTGCACTTCCGCATTATCTTCATGTTTTATGAGCGGAGGTTGGCGCCTGGTGTGACAGCATGTCATCATTAAGTTTCAAATTATAGTTAAATTTTGGCCTACAACGTACGTAGCATAATGTGATAAATATAGATTACAACTGAATAAACTTTATATTTATACTTATAAACCTATTGCCTTTAGTAACATAAACGTGGTTGCTATCATTACAAAATCAAAATATGACTGTGACATTAAAACTAAAAGTTAATATTACTTTTGTTGTTGAATACAGTGAAATGGTCGGTTTTTCAGAGATGGATCAAACCCCCTGTGTTTCCACAAATACATTCTGTTGGAGAGAACTTTCCCACTCGTCAGGTCTCTATCCAAATCTCAAAGTCCAGTGTATGCGTACAACCCTGAAGAGCCACTGTATTACCAGAAAAGGCGTGTATTTATGGAATGAATTAGATGAAAGCTTAAAAAAAATCAGTAAGTGAATCACAGTTTGAAAAACTTTCCAAAATATATGCATTCAAAGCTTATGCTAAAGAACAATGAATGAACTAATCTCCAAAATAATTACATCAATCCATGGACAGACAATTAGTTGTACAATTATGACATTTAATTCATAAACAGACACATGTAAATTGTGTATATGTGGCTGGGTATGGATCATCATGCAAACTCGTCGTAGACAGACACACACACGGTTTGGTG
This sequence comes from Salarias fasciatus, assembly GCF_902148845.1. NCBI lineage: Eukaryota > Metazoa > Chordata > Actinopteri > Blenniiformes > Blenniidae > Salarias > Salarias fasciatus. The sequence goes on from NC_043762.1 coordinate 4,573,970, forward strand.
CATGACTGGATTTGAACGAGTATGTAGGCAAAGCAGGTACGTCAAATAGAAAATTGTACAGGAGTGTCATATTAAATTATACTTACAAGTTTGATTTGATAAATAGATGGTCCAAACAGTTAAATGTAAAATATATTGGAAACTGACTTAGTCCTTTTTGAAATTGTACATTGATCTGTAATGTGAAATAAACAATGTCCACTAAAGGGCACAGACTTGTAGTATACATGCTTGTGGCTGCGAACGGATTTGTGTGTGTCAGTGTTCACAGACAGGAGCACAAACAGAGTGATGTTTGTGCCTTGATGTGAAAATTTACACTTTTGTATGAGGTAATATAGTACATAATTGTAAAGTCATGCTCAGAACTGCAACTACCAACTAAGTAACTTGATTATTATAATATAATGGTGAAGATAACTTACATGTACAAAAAGAGTGATAATAGCAATGTTTAATAGGTATCAGTGGGAGTGACAATAGTAACAATAATATTAATAACAATAATAATAACATTATAATAATACAATAATAATAATGACAATAACAATAGCTATAGGCCTAGCAATAGTAATAATTAAAAGGATAATAGTACTATTTATAATAATCACAACAATAAAAATAAACTAGGTTGTTGGCTGTAGTTCTGATGTTAGGTTCTCATGTAAGCCTTAGTACATGTAGCAGCACATCTTATGAGATTGTTCGGGGTAGGCATATATAAGCAATAGCTTCAGCCTACCCCTCTTGAGCTGTTTGGCTTTTTGTTTCTTTCTTGTTTCCTTTTTTTTTTAATTATTCCAATTGTATGAGTTGGTTTAACCAAATGCTAAAATAAACCTAAACCAAAACCTAACCTCACCTAATCTAACCAAATGTAATGCCAGATGTATATTTTCAGATGAATTTATAACTGGCCAGAATGGTACAATTGACAATTAGCATGTAGGAGACAGCTCACATGCAAATTTAAAATGTCATTGGCAGCCCTTGTTTTGACGTGATATACTATTTACATATCGTGCGAAAGCTTGCATCCACAAAAGAAATCTGTAGATGTCCAGTCACCCTCCACACCAGCACCGTCAAAGTGAAGCCAGTTCAACTGTGCACTGCGCCCATGAGTATGCTTCAATGTGGTCATGGAAAACACTGGTGAAAACAGAAGTGGGAAAGCTTTACCAATAGTCCACATTACTATATCACTTTTGTCCATTTCAAATATTTTAAAAGGTATTCTTACATGTAATCATGAATTAAAAAAAATAACCTTGTCAATGTTTTTTTTGTATAAAGGGCTACATAAAGAAAGCACAGATGTGTGTCTGACATACCTAGTTGTCCCAGTTGCTCGCTGGAACAAGCATTACTTTATTTTCCAGGCTATACAATAGCTGTTGGAGTCTGTGTCTTTTGCTTCCGTCTTTCGCAGCTTACTTTCTTTTTTTCAACCTTGAAGAGATCTTCCTCTGTATGGTGGGAATTCTTGCATAAAAACACATTTTGTTGTAACCATAAGATGTCTATTATTGCTATTGTAGATCTCACATGTTAACAAATCCTTCTGTCTAACTGCAGCATTCAGATATTTTATCATCTGGACAGCATGGCGCAGACGCAGAGTCCTGCACTGATTCAGGGTCAGGGGCTCCACAGTAACCTCCACATTTTGGACTTCATTTAGGGCAGCCTATACAGCAATTTACAAAATAAAAAAGACTTTTATAAACCTACAAAACAGACATGGACTTAACCGAAAAAGAAAACAGCTCACAGAAAACACGAAAACACCACATCTAACTGAGTCCATCTGCTTCCACTGTGGAGGATCAGTGATACTCCAACTTTGAAGGCCACCAGAAGATCTGAAAGCATTTCTACAGTGAAAGAAGACTTAAATAGTTTAGCATTAACATACTGGCACATATTCTTAAGTGTTGTATAAAATGCCATTCTGACTTTACCTGAGGAGGTCCATGTCTTCGGTTGGGATACTTGTGTAACGTGCAGGTGAGTCATAGATTCTAATTTGTTTGACTTTAAAGTGAAACACCTACAAAAAATGAATTTTTAGTCGCTGCAAACAAAAACAGGTTGTAGCACTGATATATTTACCTATCCAAACATCTCTTAGTCCAATAACAAAGTTCATACTAAAAGGCTCTTGTGGCTCACCCGTAGAATGAAGTGGTTTCCTGTCTCTGGAGACGAATGACCGATTATTCACGGAAGAAAAATCTTGTCTGCCACCCAGAGTGTAATAATATCAGACACATTCCATGTTAAGAGCAGCTGTGTTTTGTTAATTTCACATAGTTTCTATCATGCACACCAAAACTATCACAAAACAGACATACAGGGATGGACTTCTCATCATGGTCGCTGACAGCTTTACTTTTTACCCACTCACGGTGCCACAAAATGCAACCAGGCACCCACACTAAAACAGAAAAAAATAGCCTATATTGTAATTAACAATTATAGACATCAAATAAACATATGAAATCCAAAAAATTATTACCATTTGGTCTTGAGCCAGCTGGGCTACTCCATAGTTTACAGCCTGGAATTCAGTATACTTGTTATAATCCAAGTCTTTGTGAAAAAGACAAAACAATGTACAAACACTCTTGTGACCATATAACAGTTATATACTCACTGGCCACTTTTTGAGGCACGCCTGTCCACCTGCTCTTTAATGCAAATTTCAAATCAGCCAATCACATGGCAGCAACTCAATGCATTTAGGCATGTAGACATGGTCAAGAAACCGAGCATCAGAATGGGGAAGAAAGATGATTTAAGTGACTTTGAATGTGGCATGGTTGTTGGTGTCAGACGGGCTGGTCTGAGTATTTCAGAAACTGCTGATCTACTGGGAGTGTCACACACACAACCATCTCTAGAGTTTACAGGGAATAGTCCGAAAAAGAGGAAATATCCAGTGAGCATAAGTTCTGTGGGCGAAAATGCCTTGTTGATGCCAGTCAGAGGAGAATGGCCAGACTGGTTTGAGCTGATAGAAAGGTAACAGTAACTCAAATAACCTCTTAAAAAAAGAAGAAAAAAGGGGGGTGCGTGGTTGGCACTTCCTCTGCAACTTGATGGCAACATCTTTGACCAATCGCACTTGAAGCACTTTTTGCACTTACTAAAGGTTTTTCCTTATATTATGTCTGAATTCTTGCTTGTGTTGTATGTGGCATTGGACAGAAACGGCTGGTAAATGAAATTGTAGAATTGTCTTTGTAGACTCTGTTCCCAAACAGCAACATAAACTGCGGCATGTCTCCAGATGGTGGCATGAACCCTGGCACCTGCCTGGGCCTCCAGCGGCGCCACCGGTAGCTGCCAGTCCCACAAACTGACCGTCTTGCCCCCGCTGTTCCTTTGAGCATCTCAATTTTAAAATGTTGGATGGTTCAAATTCCACATTTGTGAGAGTCTTATGATTTGAGACGTCAAAGATTCAGACAAAGCCGTTGTTGTGAATAAAATTAGTTGTTTTGTGTGTTCATTGCAAATTCAGAAATGAAGAGATTAATTGTGATGAATTGTAGAAAGATTTGCAGTTAATTGGTTAATTCGTTTTAATCGATAAAAAAAAACACACACATTTAAAAACCGACAGAAGGGTCACAGGGTCGGTAGAGCCTCCGCACAGGGTCCGCACAGGGACCGCAGGAGGCGCTCTCGCTGGACACAGAGCGGCTCTCCTCCTCGCTGCCGCCGGAGACACGAGCAGGTTCGCGGACAGAGATGGATCCTCCCCGTGGAGCCACACCGACAGCTTCCCGCTGAGTACCCGACAGGTGAGCGCTTGTGGCGGACGGAGTCGCCTCGGGTCCGGGGCTGCCCCTGCGCCGCTGCTAGCTAGCGTGTGTACTGGCTAGCATCTTTATTTTTAGCTCCACTCGGCCGCTTCGACCCAGATTAAAACACACGTCCTCCCCATGAAGCGGAGCGGCTCGGGCTCCGGGACATGACGAGGAGACGCTCCGGAGCTAACGGATCCTCCGGTAACGGTACAGTGAGCCAGTAACGGCGAGCCGCGGAGCGGCTAGCAGCATCGCTCCATTCATTCCCCTTCCAGCTGTTGTGCTACTTTTAATCCGCTCCTCGCACGGTTAACCTGGCTAGCCCTGTCTCCGCCGGAGTGAAGTGCAGTAATTCTCACGGCTGATGGGAGCTGGCGATATTTTACCCAGTGACGAGACATATTTCCATCTGTCTGACTAGCATCCGCAGCTCGGAGGAGCTAACGGCTAGCAGGGTAAACATCACAGACAGCTCTCCGTCCGAAGGCCTCCGCCACAGACCTGCCTCATTTACTGCCAAAACAGATGTTTTACACCACTGCCTGGCAACTGGAAGTCATCTGGAGACAAAACACGTCCAGCCTGCAGTATGAGGAGACTCTAGACTCCATAACCACACTGTAGAACAGCGCTGGAGCTATTTCAGGTGTGTACGTGTGTTTGTGTGTGCGCCATCGATTTGTCAAACTGAACTTGATCCTCACCTACAGATAAGCTTTTATTTTTTAACCTAAGTAGAGCGTGTACAGTTGAATATGGAATGTCTGGCACACACACACGCACACACACACACACACACACACACACACAGGTGTAGTTGGGGGCAGTTTGCTGTAACCTGAGTGTATCAGGTTCCTTTGACGGTGAAAAATGAAAACCACCATGCTGTGAAATGATCTGAGTAAAGAGGGAAACGGCAGCGCTGTGCTCCACAGGGTCAGTCACATCACTGCTCAAGTCAAAAACCCAACAGTGCAACATGATTCAAATGAAGGGTGAAAGGTTGTGTTGATATATTTTCCCTTATGTTCAACAGGATTGAACTAATGATGAACTGTTGAACTTTGAATCAGAGATGTTGATTTTAGTTTTTTAAGAACTGTTGCTGTTTATGTGAGAGCTCTGTTATTTGATCACTTCTTCCTGCGTGTGTAACATACAGTATAAAGAAAACGGGTGTTGTTTTTCTCTTCCTCTCTTTGTGGAGTCACTATAGAGGAGCTGCAGAGTCACCAGGTTTCAGGCCTCTGGTGTAGACTGGATGGGTGCTGAGTGATGTTTGGATTCAGAGCATACTAAGTTGAATCTCAGCCCGGCCGAGTCCTTGTCTCAGTGTGTGAGAGTGTGTGTTTTCACTGGTAGTCTCAGCAGATGCTGCAGTCGGACCGAGGCCTCACACTGACCCCGCTGCAGGAGGCTTCAGCAGTGAGCCTGGACTTTGAGATCAAAGTCACGTAATCGTCAGTCTTCAATGTCAGAATGGATTTTCATCCACATGCGTCTATGTAAGTGTTATATAAAGTAACCTGAGCGCTCCAGGAGAAAGCCCCAGAGTGTTTTGAAACTCCCTAAAACCCTGGAGGACATTAGCCGCCTTCCTCCAGTCCTCTCCGCTGTGGGAGGACTGCATGGGGGGTTTTGGCCATAGCGCTGTGTTTTTGTCTAGGCTTCCTGTTGGGTTTCCCGTCGGGACTCTGGCCTGGCTCTTTCAGTGTTTCAGTGTGTTCAGGTTCACGGCCAGTCAGGGGACAGCTGATACAAAGAAATCAGCATCATAACAGTCGCGGTGTGCACGTCACTTTGGTGTTTCTCTCCCCGAGCTCGTGCTCTTATCATGTGAAAAACATTGCAAATATCTTTAGACAGGAGTGTGCTGTGTCTTATCAGCCGCACACTGCCATGTTGAGAGGAGCGTCTGATTGGCTGAGCCAGCCCTTCACCCGCTCTGCGTCCTGTCAGCTGACCCGGTGGGTCTAAGTGCACATCCTGAGGACTGGGGCAGAGGAAGGATGACAGCATTTACTGCAAGTGTTACACAATGGCGTCTTATCTGCACTCACCTCGGGGAGGGCTGTTCCAAGACCAGCAGGTGCACCTTGCTTGAGATTGCATGGAGAATGAGAAGCAGACGGAATCCTGGTGGTCTGAGGGAGACGTCGGTCCTGCTGCAGCCTGAAGGAAGAGATGAAAAGGCAGAGATCTTGGGGGAACTGGGAGCTCTCAGGAGGTAATCCTGAGGACAGTACAGACAGCAGTGAACAGGATGGCCCCGCCTCACTCAGGTCCTCGTCCTGGTCCCTGGTGAGTCCACCCCGGTGGGGCTTCTGGTCCTCCGGGCACAGCTCCACCCTGCCAAAAACTGTCAGCTCTCTCATTTGTTGGGCTGTGGGTGTAGAGGAGAGTGAAACAGAGACAAGGCACTAGCGAGCGGCTGTGGATGTAAACCGCCTCTACCCCTGTCCTGTGTGTGATGATATTTCTGAAAATGTGTGTAAGAATAGAGCAGCACTTCATGGGGGTGTCGAGGGTCTGAAGTTACAGCTCACTATAGAGCTGAAACGATTCATCGAATAAATCGAATAATTCGATTATAAAAAAGCTTCGAATTAAATTCTGTTGCTTCGAGGATTCGTTTATTAATTGTGTACAGTGAAACTACCGTGAAACCGCTAGAGTGTAGCGCCCGGAACTAAAGCGCAGCATGTTTCCGCACGAGAGTGTAAGCCGCACAGACATGTCGGAGCAAGCAGATGGAGCACAGCGCGGTGAAACGACGCGAGAAATGGATAATAAAGCTGCGTTCACACCGCCAAGTGCTTTCCGCGATTGCGTCAATTGAAAACAAATGGGAACGCGCGTTTCACCAGCGATGAGATGCGGACGCGGCGCATTGTCGCGGCGCATTGTCGCGACGCGTCGGGGCGTTGAAGAGCAGAATGAAGAAAATGCTGGCGAAAAGGAGGAAGCACAACAAAGAAAACGCCAGAAAATGTCAAAAGTTTGGGACAACTTTAAATGAAAAAAAGGGAAGAGCTCGGTGCAAAGTTTGCACTGCCAAGCGGAGCTGGCGTATTGTAACAAGCACCACGTTGACGCTTAAAAAAAAAGTGACTGTATTCTGAAATTGTTGTTTTGCACTCCTTTGAATGCACTTTAAATTTTAGGGCAGCTGTCAGTTTAAAAAGGTGAATGTGCTGTTTTGGACTCAGCCTGAGTTTTATTTTTGTTTGTTTTTTGCACAAGACAGATGGCAAATTAATATCAATAGGAATTGTTTGATAATACTGAATATTGCCTGCCGTATTTGAAGTGTTCTTTAGTAATCAGCTTTCATGTGCATTTTTTTTTATAATGAAGGTAAGGCCTTAGCCCTCTCTCAGGTATTTTATTTATCTTTTATTTAAATAATTTGTGAATTTAAAGTGCAATGTTCATCTGAGCAATGAGTGTTCCTGTGCAGTTTAATACATGTTACTGCAAGCATTAATAGTAGTTCATTTTTTTGTCCATGGTGAGTTTTATGCTTGCCAAAATAAAAAGAAATGTAAAAAAAAAAAACAACATATGTACATATATATAAAATCCGATTCATCGATTAATCGACCAAATGAATTGACAGATTAATCGATTACTAAAATAATCGATAGCTGCAGCCCTAGCTCACTACAGCGAAGAATGTCAGTTTGAGGCCTGTGTACAACAGATCTGACTCATTTGTGATTCTGTGCTTGAAATAACTTCCTGAAAACCATCAGTCAAGCCGTGTTTCACTCGTGCTTGGAGGCCCGTGGACTGTTTTGACCCTGAACAGACGAAGAGAGGATGATTACAAACAGCTGATGGACGGTGGAACAGCTGAGAGCCAGCTGGCTCTGTGGGGTAACTGTTGGTTCAGCCATTCACACATACAGCCTTCGTCCACATGAAGCTGGAGCATCGGAGCATGTGAGACGTAAAGACGCCACCCAGCAGGGGCCAGAGCTGAGCCCTGCGCTGCGGTCATGATGGGTGGCGGTGTCCAGGTCGAAGCAGCACAAACACGGCGGTCTCAGAGAGACTGCTGGCACCATTTCTGCCTGATAGATACAGTGTGTGTCCGGTTCCAGAACTGCTTGGACAGAAACTCTGTGTCTCTGTGTGTGTGGGCGTGTGTTTGTGTGTGTTGACTCCAGCTTGATGACGCAGCGTCCAGATAGCCTTGACCTTGTGATGTTACGTCACGGTGTTCTGTTGACTGCTCAGGATAAATTTCTCCTGAAGGAATCACTTCAGGCTGCTCTTATCTCGGACCGTTTAAAGATTCCAGCCATGCTGCAGCTCAGTCAACGTGAATGGGAGGGGTCATGGTGGACTCCTCCTCCCTTCTCATGCCTGGAGTCTTGTTTTGTGGACACACATAACACAGAGGAAAGCCAGACACTCAAATTCAAACTTTAAATATCGTTTAATCTCCTCAGAGTTGTGATAAAAACAAATCAGACATCTGACTTATTTCCATCACAGGAAAGAGAAAACATGTGCAGGAAGTGGCTTGTGTTGGATTTGAACTGGTGCTTTGTCGTCCCTCCTCCAGACACACACCATGAACTACGTGGGCCAGCTGGCAGGCCAGGTCCTGGTCACCGTCAAAGAACTGTACAAGGGCATCAACCAGGCCACGCTGTCGGGCTGCATCGACGTCGTGGTCGTCCGCCAGAGAGACGGCACCTACCAGTGCTCCCCGTTCCACGTGCGCTTCGGCAAGCTGGGCGTCCTGCGCTCCAAAGAGAAAGTGGTAATGAATTCACTGTTACTGCTGCCTTCATCCTGATGCTCCAGACACACACCAGACCCATGAAACTCTTTCAGCTACATGAAAACATTCCAGTCCCAGGCTGGTTTCTGTCTTTACACTAAATGAACCAAAGACTGAGCCGTGATGAAGCTGCTGATCTTAGCCTTAAACCACAAGAAATGTGTTTGAAACTACATTAAAGAAATGAGCCTCCTGGAAGTAAATCAGGTGGGTGATTGTGCTGTACTGAGCATCACCATCACCACCATCACCAGAGATGAAGAGGAGCCCCTCAGATTAACGGAAGGCTCTCTGGTTGTGCTTGATGTGATGAATGAAGCCTCAGGTTAATCCTTTCGTAGCTGGCAGTGGAGCAGCTTTGTGAGAGCGTCGCTGCAGATCTGAATCATGGTGGAGGTATTTTTAGCTATTTTCATGAAAGTTGCCGTCGCAGCTTCTTTGTGTGTCTGAAAGTGAAGAGACGACAGTGGAAAGCTGCTCTGGATACACCCATCAGGTTTGAACTCAGTGTTGGAGAAAGCAACATGAGGACCGTGGTTTCACACAAAGCTACTTCCTTAGTTTTCAGTCATTGATTAGTGTTTGAAGATAACGGTGACTGAGAGCTGGGATCTATTCTGGCAGCGGCGTCAGGAGAGCCTGTGTGCTCCGACCCTGGCGGATGGTGATTGGCGGCGGTGGTAGCGAGGCCGGGTCGCCTCCTCCCCAGAATACCGATGGGCTGCAGAACCCTGGTGTCCATGGCAACAGCTCGGCAGCTCCAGTGCGTGGGCGAGGGAGGAAATGTGAAGGAGGAGCGCGTCGGTGTGAAATGAGAGATCCTGCGGAGCTGTCACCGACTCACTCCCCGCTTCACCCAAATCAAGTCTAACCCAGCTCATCAGGAATCTGCTCTGCTGCTGCGTTGTAGCCAGACGATAAGAGGCTGGCTGGAAATCAGTCTGTTAATGAAACAACGAAGCTGGAAGTGCTGAAGAGTCACAGCCACCTGGTGGAGTCTGAACGCAGCTGAAAGCTGAAGAGTTAAAACATTTGGCTGCAGCCGCCTGCCAGGTCCTCACAGGCAGTGCGTCTGTCCCCAGACCAGGCACACAACAAGCTCTTTCAGTTCCTGTTTTCATTTGTTTTACAGTGTGTAAGCCCAAATTATTTAAAAATAAACAAATAAATACTTGAAATTGTTCAAAATTGTGGGATCTGAATATATAATAAATGAAAGTTTAACTTTTTGAACAAAATTATGGGATCAAGCTTTTCCATGTGATATTGTAAACTTCTTTAGAAAGGGTTTGTGTATGATTTGTTGACATGCACAAGTTCAATGCTTTGGCCTTTCTAGTTTGGATTTTCTGCCTGTAAATGTTAACTGTCAGTGTTTTGTGCACGTTTCAGATCGACATCGAGGTGAATGGAGAGCCTGTGGACCTGCACATGAAGCTGGGGGACAACGGCGAGGCCTTCTTCGTCCAGGAGTCGGAGCAGCTGAACGTAAGCATGGAGCCCGGCTTCTCAACAGCAGCGCTGCAGGAGCGCCCAGTGAAAACCAGCAGTGCTGAGGAGAGAAGGAAAACAGAAAAACAGTATTGATTATGCTGAGTTAGTTAGTTAGAGCTGTTAGTCCTGGCAGGAGTAAATGAATCCTCTGAGAGCTCTTTAAATATTAAATGTCGGTGTCACACCCCTTGCCTGTGTCGGCTCCTCTGGACCTTCCTTCAGCCGTGTTGTTCCTCTCGGCAGATCGTCCCCGCTCACCTGGCCACCTCCCCCATCCCCACCGAGAGTCACCTGTTCTGGATCTCCGAGGTGGAGCACAGGGCCCCTAAAGACCTGGAAGACCTGGACCCTGTGGACCTGGAAGACCCCCCCGAGCCCCCCGCCCCCTGCACCGTGGCGACCAAGAAGAAGAAAAGGCGGCGAAAGAAGCACAAAGGAGATCCGCGCCGGGAGGAGTTGACCCCGCCCACACCTGGCAATGCTGCCGCCGCTGCTGCTAACGCCACAACCGCTGCTAACGCTGCGACAACGCCTGCGTCCAGCCCCGGACAAAGTGAAGACATCTTTGAGATGGAGCTGAGCTCTGACGAGGACGCCGCAGCAGCACACGTCTCCAGGTGCGTTCGCCGCCGCCGCCGCCTGCAGCTCTGACGCCGTGGAGACCGGCTGACTCTGATTCATGCGTTCAGGTCGACGTCGGTCACCACCATGAGAGACATCGACCCCAAACTGCCTGCAGCTCGACACAGCCTGGACGGTTACCCCCTGTCTGACGGGGACTGGGCGGACTCTGACAGGTACGCTTCAGCTTCGCCTCTTTCTCTTTGCTTTTTTGCCTCTTTCAGTATTTTCAGTCAGTTTTAGCTAGAGTATATTGTTGGAGTGACGAGTAATGAAGTAACAACTGGCTCAGAGAGTTTATTCCGTTGATAGTTGGTGAGTTGCTGTTGGAGAGCGAGATTCGTTTTGACGGTAATGGTGCAGTATGTGTCTTTGGCTGCAGTCACAGCTTGTCTCAGCCCTTTTCCCCGAAGAGCGACTCGGAGCTGGTGGTGAGGCCTTCAGAGAGCTTGCTCCGAGCGGAGTCCCACATGCAGTGGACGTGGGGAGAGTTTCCTGAAACCACCAGGGTGAGCGCTGCTTCCAGAGCACTTCAGATCAGGTGATGCTGCCGTAGCCTCGCGGCTCTGATCGCTTCCAACGTTGGACTTCCAGGTCACCAAGAAAGAGAAGGCCGAGCCGTTGAGGACGGTGACCATCACCCCGTCAGAGAGCACACACTTCCGAGTCATTCTCAGCTCCGAGGCCATGGAGAGCGACTCCGGGACCGAAAAGAGGGACGTGTCCTCCGTCTGCACCATTGTCAAACCCGAGCCACGCACCCCCGTCACCACTGTAAAGCCCATCGCCCCCCCGACCTCCCCCAGCACTTTAACCTGTGTGAGTCCAGCGGCCCCCACAGAGCCCCTGGACGGGCTGCCGTCCAGCATGGCGACCTCCACCCCCTCCCACAGCCAGCAGAGCGACTCTCCTTCCAAGAAGAAAGGTAAGTCACGTCGCTCTTTTCATCAGTGAGGATTTACTTTCAGGCCCCTAATAAATGTTTGATTCCAGGAGTCCCAAAGAGGAGCCAGCACCAGGGTCCTGAGGACATCTACCTGGATGACCTGAAAGCTCTGGAACCTGATGTTGCTGCACGCTATTTCCCCAAGAGGTGAGCTCAGGGCGCCACGCTGTGTGGATAGAAGAACCAGTTCTACCAGCAAGGAGGATTCAGCTCGAAGCTGTTTTAACGGAGTCATTCTGACGGAGCTCAGTCCTCACGCCTTTGTTTTTGCTGCAGTGAATCTGAGGCCGCCACCAAGCACTGGATGGACTCAGAGATCCACTCTGAGAGCCGCTCGGAGATCCACTCGGGCTCTCAGTCCCCTCAGTCTGTGGGCAGCGCCGCGGCCGACAGCGGGACAGAGTGTCTGTCCGACTCAGCCGGAGACCTCCCGGACGTCACCCTGTCTCTCTGCGGAGGCCTCACAGAAAACGCAGAGATATCCAAAGGTGAGAACGACTCGGGCTGAGGGCACAATGCACTTCATTCAAAGGTCCAGACAGCCGGGACCCCTTCAACTGCCTCCCTCCATCCATCCTCTATCCTTCTGTCCCTCCGTCCCTCCATCCCTCTGTTGGTCTGGTGAACAGACCCTCATAGCTGTAGTTAGCTGGTTGTGGCCTGAGCTCAGTGCTCAGTGTGTTGTGTCTGAGACGGGGACATGTGTCCTCTGGGAGCAGACCTGTCCTCCTGCGCTCACGCTCTTCGTCCGTCTCCCTGCAGAAAGATTCATGGAGCACATCATCACCTATCATGAATTTGCTGAAAGCCCGGCGATCATCGACAACCCGAACCTGGTGGTGAGGATCGGAAACAGGTCCGTCGGCTCTTCGGTTCTCCTGATCATCTCGCTGGTCGTCAGTGCGGCGTCTCACTCTTCTGCTCTCTGCTCCCAGGTATTATAACTGGACTCTGGCTGCTCCCCTCATTCTGAGTCTGCAGGCCTTTCAGAAGAATTTACCAAAGGTAAAGTCTGCCCGCTGCCCTCGGCGCCGCTCTGAGAGGGTCGTTCTCAGCCGTCCTCTGTTTTCCTGCAGACGACGGAGGAGGCCTGGGTGAAGGAGAAAATGCCAAAGAAGTCTGGACGCTGGTGGTTCTGGAGAAAGAGAGCAGACAGCACAATCAAACAGGTGAGGGACGTGATCAGAGGTGCACCGACGTTTGACTGCTGCCGTCCTGAAATGGCTTTGTCGTTCTATCTTTGTTATGAAGGTCAACAGCTGTTTGTGGCTCCAGCTGTTTGTGTTGACCGTCTTGTTCTGTGGGTTTTTTGGGGGGAATTTCTACCCGTGTCATTTGTTGTGGATTTGTTTCCCTTCATCCTGCAGTCAGAGACGAAGCCTGAAAACAAGGAGTCTCATCTTGAAGAGGAAGCCTCCGTGTCTCAGGAGAAGCTGCCTTCACTGTACGTCTCTCTCTCTCTCTCTCTCTCTCTCTCTCTCTCTCTCTCTCTCACTCTCACTCTCACTCTCACTCTCACTCTCACTCTCACACACACACACACAGCTTTGTGTCTAAGTGCTGCCGTTGCTGCTCAGGCCCAAAGCAGGAGACTCCTCCAGTGACGAGGAAGCTCAGGAGTTGAGCGCCGCCTCCTGCCCGGAGCGGCTGCCGCCTGGAGAGGGTCTGCACCACCCCAGTCCTCACGCCTACAGGAAGTCACTGCGCCTCTCCTCTGACCAGATTGTACGTATTCCGCTGAATCCCCGACGTTCAGCCTCAACACGGAGTTTTTATTTTAAAGGGTCACTTCTTGTGCAGACTGTGTTTTCTAGTCTGAGAGTGTAGTGCTCCCCCTGCTGGCCGGCTTCACAGATCTCTGTCTCCTCAGGCCAGCCTGAAGCTGAAGGAAGGTCCCAACGACGTGACGTTCAGCATCACCACCCAGTACCAGGGCACCTGCCGCTGCGAGGGAACCATCTACCTGTGGAACTGGGACGACAGAGTCATCATCTCCGACATCGACGGCACCATCACCAAGTAGGAGACAGACCACACTCTGAAACTAAACTGAGAGGGGGGAGGGAGGGACGAGACTCTGACACTGAGGGAGAGAGAGTGGAGTCAGTCACTCCATCACCACGGACACTGCGGAGTCCTCCTCATCCCAGATGAAGGGCTTAATCCCCTCCCATTCATGTTAAGCTGGCTGACTAGCCTCCAGCTTTGTGCCGCCCACTCTGTGAGGTTCACACGCTGGTCAGCATCAAACCGGTCCAGATTGAGCGATGGAGTGTGTGACCTTGGGGCCGACTGGCGGCTCGGTGCAGATCGTGGGGCTGTGACGATGTGGAAGCACACAGGCCTTCAGCAGATCGCCACACACTGCCCCCCCCCCGGGATTCTCCTCCTCATTAGCAGAAGGCAGCCTCTAATGTCACATAGTTATGATAAAGGTTTTATTCACAGTGTGTCTGTAGTGCCATACAGCGGGGTTTCAAGTTGCTGAATGGTTTTAGTTTGTCTGACTTCTGAAGTTTTGTCTCCAGGTTTGTTGTTGAGATAATGTGGTGAAATCTGAAGCGGTAGAACTCATCTGACTGGTTGATACCAACAGTTCAGTCTTCTGCCTTCTCAGTACTAGCACATGTTTGTGATGGGTAATGTGTGGTGCAGCCCTGATCCTGGCTCCTCTCTGAAGACCATGTTCCTGTGTTGGCTGGCTCAGGTCGGATGTGTTCGGACAGATCCTGCCTCAGTTGGGGAAGGACTGGACCCACCAGGGCATCGCCAAGCTGTACCACTCGGTGGCTGAGTAAGTGCACAACACTGTGACGAGTCACAGGAGGATGGATGGCTGCTCAGTGTGTAGGATTGTCGGGGTGTGATTCTCAGCGGGCTTCCTGTCCAGCTCATATTTCCCCACAGTGACTCCACCAGTTTTACTCTAACCTTTAAACCAGTACCGTGCCATTAAAATTCCTCTAACGCTACCGAAATGACTCTCTAAATGTCTTTTTCACTACTGTTTTTGTCCTGTTGGAGACCATCTAGCCACAAGAGCTGCTGAAGCAGTCTGAGTTATTCAAACACCCCAAAATAGGCAGTCCTCACCCTGAGCCACACAGAGCTGGTACCATCACTCTGACTGCTAGTAACTCGACACACCGCTGACTACATATATTTACTTCTGGGAAATTTGTCTTTTCCTTTGGTTTTACCTTCTCCAGTTCATTTTCCATATTTTGTTGTAATTTCTTCTGGTCGGAGTCCAGAAGGACCTTCCAGACGGGGACAATAGAAATGAGTCTTAACTTACCTTCTGAACAGAGCAGGAAGAGCGATGCCACAGTGAGGGGAAAGGCTCCGCCTCATGGAGCACAGGGAAGAGTGGTGAGAGAGCATGCTTCTGCTGCAAACTGAGAGAAACCAGGGTAAACTAGGTATTAACACCAGTAAACTAGATAGTAACCAGGAAAACTAGTAATAAAGTGTCAGTGTCGGCTATGAATAACCCAGGGTAAAGGTGGTTATACCAGGGTACACTAGGTATAAACCAGGGTAAACTAAGAATAAACCATCTATAAATAAACCAAAGTAAATGTGGTTAAACCAGGGCAAACTAGATAGAAACTAGTTTAAACTGTAAATAAACCTGGGAAAAGCTAGGAATAAACCAGTGTAAACTAGGAATAAAGCAGAGTAAAGTAGGAAGAACCAGGGTAAACTATGTATAACTACAATTTGGCACTCAGAGAGCGCAGACCTCCGCCACAGGTCAAATCAGTCACCAAGCCGCGCCGCATGCCGCACGCCGCACGCCGCACGCCCCCGTCGGCGGGCCTGCCCAACCATGTGAAAGACTCCCTATCTCTCAATGATAAAGAATCCTTTAAAAAAAAATCCTGCATCCAGACAGTGATCCGGATCATCACCAAAATTTAATGGATTCTAAGTTAGCCCAAGACCCACCTTTCCACAAAGCTTCACTGCAATCCGTCCATAACTTTTTCCGTAATGTTGCTAACAGACCAACCAACGTGATTCCATAACCTCCTGGCGGAGGTAACCATCCTAAACTAGGTGGAGACCAGTGCAATCTACAAATATGCCCGGGGTAAACTTGGGTAAACTGGGTATAAATCAGGGTAAAACCGGAGAGCTGAAACAAGCACTTTGAATAGATTAAAATCCAAAATGGATTTTTGAAACGGATCATTCAGTCCAATCCTCTGTGGTGTTTTCAGATGTTGACCAATGATGTGCTTCATCACATTCTGCTTTTATTGGAACCTTACAGAGAATCCCAGCTTTTCTAGAATGTCCTGTGTGAAAATACATGGATGCTTAATAATAAATAATAGTAGACTTTGTTTCAGAGAGCACTTTCCGAAAATACATTTCCAAAGGAGTTTCCAGAGCATGGTCCTAATCAGAACTGCTTCTGTAATGACACACGGCTGCTCTCGCTAGTGGTTAGCAGCTGTATTTTGTGATTTTCAGAACTGTTACTGATGAATCACGTTTTGGCAGGAACGGCTACAAGTTCCTGTACTGCTCGGCTCGAGCCATCGGCATGGCCGACATGACCAGAGGCTACCTGCAGTGGGTCAACGACGGAGGCACCATCCTTCCTCGAGGGCCCCTCATGCTGTCTCCCAGCAGCCTCTTCTCTGCTTTCCACAGGTACTTCAGAAACAATAAAGTCACCTCAAAGCTGCTCCACACAAGATTCCAGGAGAATAAACCAAACAGCTGTGTTCTTTAAACTGATCACAACCGATCCATCAGTCGGTAACCGCCAGCTGAAGAACCGGAGAGGTTCAGACATGATGTCCTGTGTCTGGTCCGGCTGCCGCTCTCTGGGTGGAGGTGGCTCGTCTCTCCCTGCTCCGGTGCACCAGGCTAATGAGAGCTTGTTTGTTTCAGGGAGGTGATCGAGAAGAAACCTGAGATCTTCAAGATCGAATGCCTTACTGACATCAAGAACCTGTTCCAGCACAACAAGCAACCCTTCTACGCTGCCTTTGGAAATAGAACCAATGTGAGTAAGCCGGAGGTTAAAGGTTCTCTCCTGATCTACAGCTGACGTTCTAGCTACTCAATGTTTACTTTTCACTCAGGTTTAGTAGAGACTGTGTCAGCCTCCAGAGCTGAGACTGGGAGCTGGTTCCACATGGCAGGAGCTCAGAACCGAGGGACGTCCAGGAAGCAGAACTCTGAGAACCCAGTGTTCTCCTGCTCTCTTTGACCCGATAGGGAACTGATTCTTTTCTCCTTTGTTTTTGTGTTTTTGTGTCTCAGTGGAAGTTGTTCACTCAGGTGTGATCTCAGTCAGGTTGTGTGTGTTGTACGGTGGAAATGTGTTTCGTTGAGACTTGGTGTGAAAGACCAACACAGTGTGAAGTTGAAGGAAGCTTTTCTCACTGATTTTTAACCAATCCAAGTGTAAAGTGTTGCGTTCAGCACTGTGTCGATCCTCCTGTCTGCTGTCGGATCGTCTCCATTGATTGTTGTTAGTAAAAACTGTGAAGCTCAGTCAGGTTGGGTGGAGAGCGTCCAGAGTGCTGCAGAGGCGCCTGGAAGGCCTGTGTGGAAAGTCTCTCATGGCGTGCGCTCCCTCTCTGCAGGATGTGTTTGCCTACAAGGAGGTGGGAGTTCCGGTGTGCAGGATCTTCACCGTGAACCCTAAAGGAGAGCTCATCCAGGAGCAGACCAAAGGAAACAAGTCCTCGTAAGTCCCAGACTCAGCGGCTTGTTTGTGAACTCGGTGGAAATGAATATCAGCTGGTAATAATGCCTGACGCGCCGGTCGGTGTCTGCTCTGCAGCTACGGCCGGCTGAGCGAGCTGGTGGAACACGTGTTTCCTCTGCTGAGCAAAGAGCAGAACGAGGCCTTCGTCATGCCCGAGTTCAGCTCCTTCTGCTACTGGAGGCAGCCCATCCCCGAGATCAACCCCGACGAGCTGCTGTGACCACTGATGGACTGATGGCTGACCTCCCTCCAGTGAGGAGGAGGAGGAGGAGGAGGAGGAGGAGGAGGAGGAGGAGGACCACCACCCGGCGGCGGAGCAGCTCTGCTCTGAGCTGTCCTCTGCAGAGATGTCACCGCCGTCTGGTATCCGTCATGCTGAGTAGATGAACTCTGGAAAACAACATGAAACAGCTTCCTGTTAATAATGTCGTCCTGCTGTTTATATTTCTATGTTCTGTCTGGTCAAACTGCTGAGTTTTCTGTTCACAGCGCAGCGCTTATCGATCCTGATTATTGTCTTTAACTTATTGAAAAACTCAAACTGGTGACCAGCTAATTCCACTCTGTTATTAAAACATGAAGGTTTATTCACCTGCTGAGGTTGTTTGTCAGGAAGGAACTTCACCCTGATCAGCCTCACCCTGTAAGATCTCACTCCAGTCTCACCCCGGACAGCCTCCCCCGATACTGTCCCGCCCGAACAGGTCAGAGAGAAGACGCAGAGCAGCAGGTAGTTCTTAGCAGGGTGACAGAGTGTCAGACAGCTTCACCTTCAGGCTGTGAGGATCTGGAACGCCTCCCATCTTTTCCTGTCGTACCACTTCCTGCCACCAGAGGGAGCAGCGAGTAGCTCTGAGGGGAAGAGCAGAGGTTACTCTGAATCCACAGAGAGCAGGCCAGACTGCATGGCTCCTCTGTAGAGGCTCTAGCGCTCCTCTGTAGAGGCTCTAGCGCTCCGCTGTATTTCCACGAAGGTTCCACTGAGTTATTTGTAAATAGTGTTTGACTTTCACTGCACCGCGGAGCGGCCTTTGGAGGTTGTCTGGAGGTAAATGTGATTTTGGCTCAGTCACCTGATGCTACACCCAGGAACCGTGGACCAACTCAATATTATGGTTCATCTGCATGTTTCATATGTGGACAGAAACAAGGAAAGGTTTGTTGAAACAGCTAAAAATGATCAATATTTTTTGTAATTGTTGAATTCGTAACTGTAGCATAAGTCTCAGTTTTGGTGGATATAGTGAAACTACTAACTCAACAGAAGAAAGACACGACGACCAGCTGGTTTAAAGCTCTTGAACTGCTGCAGGACTGATGGGCTGGGACCAGAAAGCTACAGCTCACCAACAAATGCACAAAAGCATTCAGTGTTGAACCTGCAGAAAGCCTGTTCTGACAGTCTGAATAGATTCATCTGAAGTAAAGGATCTCCATTCTTTCTATGAAAGTAAAACATCCTGTGTGAAAGAATCACACTGCGTCTTTTGGATATGTGCTATTTATCGTGTAAATAAGATGCTTCTGTCTCTGATGCCTTTTCTGTTCTTTCTTTCTTTAAGAAGTGTGTGACCTTTAGTGGAACTGTGTTGCTTCTGTTGGGATGTAATGCCTGCTATTCAGAGTAGAACATTTAAATGTGTGCTGTGTTTGACTGGTATAGAAGAACTATCTTTAAAAAACAGAGTCGGCTCTATGAAGAAGAAACATCGCAGCCAAATGCAGCCTGAAGCTTTGGGGCGTGTTTGTATCGAATAAAGTTTCTAACTGACATTCAACAGCTTCAGCTCTTTAAAGCACGTTTAATGTAGAAGAAACCACATGTTCTGAAACAACAGACTTTATTGTCTTTCAACACATCACAGAAAACATCATTTGATATTTGCAGGCTGCTGGATGTCGATGATTTACAGTTTGTTAACTCAAATACATTCATCGACCGAGACAAACGGTGAGAAATACTGAGCAGCTCCGATTGTTTCTCAATGACTGTGAATATCAAACACTCTATTATTACCACAATGTTCATCTTTTGGCCTCTTCAGTTGCCACAGCTTGATGATAAGGTACATTATTTTAAATAACACCCACAGTCTGTTGTGTTCTTTCACTGCATCAGAAAAATTTATTATCGATATTTGTAAGCTGCTTTATATCTTCGAAACTTAAAAAAAAAAAAGTATACATATGTTCTTATTGGAGAGTGTATGGCTGTGTGTAGATAAAATGAACACTTGTAAAGTTGTGTATTAAATATATTCTATTTTAATTGAATTTGTGTTCAACACAGTCAGTTCTATTATAACTTAAATGGCATATTATTTTTTTAAATAATCGTTACTGAAAGAAACAAAATATTTTATTTTCTATATCACATAAAAATAGTGCTTTTATTTTGGCAGACTGACATACTTCAATGGTTCACATTAACACTGGATCATGAGGAGGATTCATCTCTGTTTGGAGCTCGGATATTTGTATTTTGTCCTAATACAAGAATAAAAGAAATATCAGGGTCAAAGTTTAAATCCACTGCTCTCAAACAAACCCGCACGTCAGAAAAGGGTGAAAGTTTACAATGAACTGATTTTAGTGGATCAGAATTTTAAAGGTGATGCAACATTGTGAGAAATAATGCAACTTTTCAAGACATAAAGTGCAAAATGCCAGTTATTACCAAAGGTTAAATGAACATTATGCAATAGTTTCTCAAAAAGAATTGAAAGAAATCAAACTTTTGCAACAATCTGTGCTGGAATCTAAGAAAGGAAACATCTACTTTTCTGACAGGATGGTGGAGCGAGTCACTATCGTCCAGTCTGTCTTAGCTCAGCACACATTTACCATGTTGCTTTGTCCAGTCGTCTGTTCCCAGACATACGTACCGACTCTACTGCAACTCTACATCTCCTCTATAGTGACTCTACAGCTGCTCGAGAGGGACTGTACATTCTCTCTCTCTTCTTACACTGTGTTATTGTGTTTTTCAGTAGTTTCACAAACTTTTTGTGGCGGAGTATGCATTTTATTTGGATAAAAGTGGTCAACATGTCTTCTGTAGGGGTAAAAGTTGCAAATATCTGAATGTGGAGATCCAATTGGTACCACCAGTTCGCTTTTCTTTTTCTGTTACTTACCCCCCCTTTTTTTTATTTCGTAACAAAAAGATAACATAAAAAACAATTCATTGAGAGCATCAGGGAGCCACTGCAGACGACCTGGAAACATGTAGGAATTGACATGTAGACAGGATATGATGCTGGGATATGAGGACATTGGGACATGAGGACGTGTGCATGTGGGGACATTGGGACATGAGGACGTGTGGATGTGGGGACATGAGGACAGGTGGACGTGCGGCTGCTCAGCAGCAGGTCGGAGGACGTCGGCAGTTCTGTTTTCTCTCTTGTGTTGCAGCACAGTGAAGACGGATTTCAAAATAAGCCTACTCTCTTCAGAATAAAGTTGAGGCAATACTGCACACATTATGTAGTCTCACATTCCTTTTATTGGTGTTTGTGGACCCGGTCAGGGGCCTCCAGCGGGTCCCTCGGGGTCCAGGTCTGGTCTAAAGCACAGTGGTGGATTACTCTGAAGTTCATTTACACTTTTACACAACATTGACAAAAGTTCTGAGTAAAGATCAAATATATTACGACCGTCCAGGTGGTAGTGTTTAGTGGCGAGGACGCCACATTGTCCATTGTCCCTCCTGTCCCGGTGGCTATCTGCTGGCCCGCGGGGCGTAGAGCAGGACGGCGCTGAAGGTGGACAGGATCTCTCGGGCCTCGGTGGTGGCCAGCTGTCCTCCGGTCCGCACCAGTCCCACCCGATCTCCTTTCCTGAGGGGCAGGACCAGGCTGAAGGACACGGTGTCCCCGCAGCCACACTGCGGCCCCGCCGGCCCCCTGGGGCTGCGCAGCCTCTGGACGCTGCGGTTGGTCACGGACAGCACGGCGTTCACGTGGTCTCCTTGCCGGGCCGTCAGCACGCCGGAGATCAGGTACCGGCCGTCCACCGGCACAGTGAACGTCCCTGAGGGGACGAAACATTCAGCCTGTTGGTGCAAAGCCAGACTTCTAATGTTCAACTACACAGGGTGATGTCCCACTACCCAGTCTGATGTCCAACCAGTCTGATGTCCCACTACGCAGTCTGATTTCAAACTACAGCCTGATGTTCTGATCTTCAGTTCAGGCTAATGTGAAGCATGGAGTTCCACAGGGTTCTGTCTTAGGACCTATACTTAAGTTAAACATGGAGTTCCACAGGGTTCTGTTTTAGAACCTATACCTTCCACATTATACATGCTCCCTGTAGGGAACATCTTCAGAAAACACTCCATTAACTTACATTGTTCTGCAGATGAAACACAAACCTACTGATCAGTGAAACCAGATGAAACTGATCAACTTGTTAAACTAGAAGTTTGTCTTGAAAAAAATAGAAGTCTGGATGAGTCGGAATTTTCTGCTTCTGAACTCAGATAAAACACCTGAGAGAGAAAAGATCTAACCATCTAGAACCACTGCGAGGAACCTGCAGTTACTTCAGACCAGGTCTTCTTCAGTTCCACATTAAACCAGTCTCTAGAACCTCCTGTTTTCTCCTGTGAATCCTCTAAAATCAGGAACATGTTGACTCAGAGTGACGCTGAAACATTAATCCTTCATTTGTTCCTCCACAGTAGATTATTGGTTCCCTGTTATCAGGAAGAACCAAGAGCTGCTGAAGAGTCTTCAGTTGATTCAAAATGCTGCAGTGGAGTCTGACTCCACTGAGACCAGACTGATTCCTGTTGCTCCACAGAAAGCTGCTTTTGACTGAAATGAGTTTGTAGCAGATCGTCCAGCTCACACCGATGTGAAGGAGCTGATTATGTGTTGAGGACTGTTCATTGAAGAGTTATTGAGGCCAGAAGTCTGGATCCGTCGTTTGTAACAATAACCGGTGTGTACCTGTGTGGGGGCTGTAGTGCCCCCCGTCGTTCAGCAGGATCCTGTTAAAGCGAATGATGCCGAAGTCCCCGGTGAACGGCTGCTGTGTGAGGCCGGCAGAGAAGGAGTACTGTTCTGGACTGTCCACTGAACCTGAACACACACACACACACACACACACACACACACACACACACACACACACACACATTTTGCTGTAATCAGTGCACTGCTTCCTTCACCCAGCAGAAGCGTTTTGTTCTGACTCCTGTGAAGACGCTGCTGCAGAAAGGCCGTCACCTGGAGAGTCCCCTGCTGCGTGATGGATGGCGGTCCAGGCACCCTTCACTTCTGCAGGCGCTGCAGGTATCAACACACACACACACACACACACACACACACACACACACACGAGGCAATGTTTATTTCATTAATTCATTTAGAAGATGCAGTGAACCGTGTGAGTGTGTGTATCAGCGCTGGCTGTAAGGCAACCAGTGTGTGCTGGCCTGACTGTGTGTGTGTGTGTGTGTGTGTGTGTGTGTGTGTGTTACACTGGGTTTCTGCGCTCTCTGCTGCTCACTCGCTGAAATAACATCTGCAAAATGAATCCGCCTCACCTGGAGCTCCAGCAAATCCCGTCAAAGGCTCTCTGGACGAGTGCTCGGAGCCCCGGCGCACCGTCACCCTGCGGACGTACCCCGGGGGTCCGGCCTCGCCCTTCTCCACCACGGGCCTGATGGGAACGCCAGGCAGAGCGGGGTTGCCAGGCTGGACTGGCGTGTGCGTGTTGGGCAGGCCGGGGCTGGCCGGCTGCCTGGGGCTGGCCGGCCGGGGAGGGATGATGAAAGGGATGTGGATTTGTGGGATTCTGGGCCTGGTCTGAGCTGGATCTGGCACAGAGGCCGGCCTCTCTGGTCTCAAGGTCATTCCTGTGGAAAAAAAAAAAAAAGTTGGTGGCAAGACCATAAAAATGCAGTTAATTTAGTAACTATGTGAAAGTCTGAAAGCTCATTTCTGCTCTTTGGAAACAGATTCGTGAGCATCAAACTGCAAACTTCAGACAGTGGAATAAACATTTTTCATTAATTCCAGCAGTTGGGCACCGATCAGTCGACAAATCAACGTACTGGTGAAATACCAAGAAGAAGAAATAAGCTACAGATCTGCTTGAGGTGACACTGCTGAACACAGAAACTCTTCTGCTTGAATCTACAGTGGAGTGTCAGTGAGTCTTAAGGCGGTACAGCAGCTTCACTGCAGTGAATCCAGTCTCGCCTGGCAGGTCAGACCTCTTTCAGACTGCCGTAGCCTACCCCTAACCCTAATCCTGAACACCTGTCTGAGGTTCCCTGATCCAGAGTCCAGGCTGTAACTTCAGATCAGAACGGGCAGCTAAACCTCAGCAGACACTCTTCTAGTCTTTGGTGCTCTGAAGGCACTTTAGCAGCTTCGCCGTGCTGAAAGAAAGCCTGGCAAACATGTAATCCCTGTCCTCTGCGGCTGGCGCTGCCTCTTCACAACAAAGGCTGATGGTTTGAGTTCACGAACCAGGATATTTTAGTTTCAGCAGGCTGAAGAAAAACCTGATTCATGAAATGTTACATCCCCCTTCTCTGCTTCCTTCATCAGATCACTGAAAATCAAGTCCCGGGTTAAAAAGAAACATCCAATCCAAATGTCAAACTCCTGCATTCAATAGGAACCTCAAATCACTGAAAAGAGAACTTCAAATGAAAGAAAGCTTATCTAGAACCACCACGACGAAGCTTTAACTTCTTGTTCTGCACCACAGAAGAAAAGACAGACAGACAAATGACAGACTGCATGAATCCTGAGGGAAACTCAAGTTTTCAGCAGCCCTCAGACACAATGAAAGAACGGGCAGGTTAACAACCACACCAACCTAAAGTTTAATACACAAAACAATTCTAATTTCAAATGAAATTTAACTGAAGTTACAATTTTTGAAAAGGTTACATCTGTTTTTTTATTTCAGCTCGTTGATCTTTTGTGTCATTTGACGCTTTCCCCGTGACTTCTTGGGAATTCCTCCCTCTACATGTTGGACATCGAGGTGAGGCAGCAGAAACCTTCCTCGTCCTCCCAGGGATTTGGGTTTGAAACTCAAAACTGATCAGCTGCAGTGGGCAGACACACTTTTGGTAACAAACTCTGTAATCTAATCGTCACATTTGTCTCATGTAGCTGTCTGAACTGCAAAGAGAAAATAATTTAAAATAAAATAAAAAAATGGATATTTACTTCCATATAGTTCCGTGACAGTTTCCTGGAGCCACTATAGGAGAACACAGAGCCATTAGGAATGGGTGTAGAGCCTCTACAGATGGCTTTAGAGCTGCTACAGATGGATCTAGACTCGAGCTCTACAGAGGACTCCACAGCCACTACAGACGGCTCAGTGCGACATGACTCCACAGCTGCAGGATTCAGACTGTGATGAGAGCTGGACTAAAAGCTGACTGGAATCTACAGTGACCACAAAATACCATCAGCTCAAAGAGACACCAAGAACCAGCAGAAGCCCATATGGTGACCACAAATGATCTAAACCGTCCAAAAATCTGAGGTCTGTCAAACACCTCTGTGGTCCTGCAGGTGACAGCTCGGGTTGATAAGCAGACAGAGGGTCCTGTTGGACCGCTGGTCCCCTCTGAAGAGGTCCAGATGGTCTCTCAGCTCCTCCTGCAGCCTCAAAGGTCTCATTTCTATTGCTGCCAAGCACAAGCTTGAACTCCTCAAGTCTTCAATGTGGATGTTTTCCTTGTGTTTCCACAGCTCGCCTCCAACTCTATTTATTTCTTTAACTTCTCACAGTGCCTCATCTGTGGGTGGAGCAGGAGGGAGAAGTCCTCTGGTTTTCTTGGAAGGACAACGTCAAGAAAAAAAATGTTGGGGAAAAAGAGCGAGCAGGGAGTGAAGAGAGAGACAGGAGGTGAAAAAAGGTTTGACAGTTATTTGAGCTGGACCGGGCTCAGATCCAAGCAAAGGGAGGAGAAGAAGCAGATCGAAAATAAGAGGAAAAAACTACATCACAGAGGTTGATCACTCACCATCAGTCTTTCTGCTGCTTTCTGTTTTTGTGTATTTAACTCAGTTGTGCTCAACTCAAAGCAGCCAACACAGTGATATCATGCATGTATCGTGTTACTGAGGCGCTAAACTTTTGCAATCCTGTCTCATACGACTGTTTGTTTTACCACCAGAGGAAGTACTGAGTCACTGCAACGAACACTCACCTCCGTATCCAACGATCGTTCAAGATCGGATAATCTCTGAAGAACAACACTTCAGCTCTCCGCCTGGTATAACCACCCACCAACATGCCACAACAAACTGAGGGAGTCTGAACAATGTTTTTTTTTCCCCCAGAGTGATCAGGTGAAGCAGGTAATGCATCCTAACCTGGACTAAGTGTGTCCATTTCCCCACAGTAAGAGGTCATGGTGCTGGTTTGCTCAGTTCAGCTAAAGGCTAGGTCACACTGATTCCTACACGGTGCAGACTAGGGGTGTCAATGTTAACAGTGTTTTCTACACATGTAATCGGGACTTCTAACCAACATGTACCCCGGTTACACGTCAGAGATTTGTGATCTTTTTTTATTACAGTTGCATTAAATAACCACTAGAGGGTTCTGTCTCCACTGAAATGCCGCATATTGTAAATAAATCAGTAGTTATCATGAGGTATCAGACAAAAGCATTGATTCCATCCTCAACCACTGACACAGGCTGCATGCCGAGGGCCACCGTCTCAGCTGTTAAGTTGCTGATATGTTCATTATGTGCCTTGTCTTATTTTTTTGGACTTGTATGTGAAATCCCTCATGCTAGCCTGTGAACTGCTAGCAGCTAGCCAGTGCTGATGCTGGCAGCAGCGTCTCTCCCTCCAGCTTGCTGGAGTGTTTCCATGGCAGCTGGTCTCTGGTGGATCCCGTGCTGCTGCTGTAAACCAGCTTTACCTGACACAGTCTCCATCTATTTCCACTGGTAGTTTGCCTGAAAAACAGCCACAAAGTGATCCGCTTCTCGTTAGCCTTCGTCGTGTATCAGAGTTAACTTGAACACAACACTGACTGTGGCTGGGTTCTTTTTTAAAAGTAACATGCATCTATTGTGCATCTATTATGTAGGCATGTAACTAGCAGAAGCTTTCAGGCAACATTATCACCCCTAAAAATACTATATATGTTGGTGAGAAATGAACGAGGACGAGGAGGAAAAAATTATGTGCACATGGTTATTGATATTTCCAAATGGTCATGATTTGTTATTCATGTAAGCATTTACATGGATAGACACTGACACCCCTAGTACAGAGCAGCTACCATGGTCCTCTCCTTTATTTTCAGTTTATAGGAGAGCAAATGAAAAAAACTATGAAGGTAGAGCTAATCAGCAAAAATGGCTAAAACAGCTAGCTAAACAGCAATGCCTATGATGACCTGTGGGGGCAGGTTTACTTCCTTAGATGACCTGTAGGGGCAGTGTGCAAGCAAACCTAATCAAATGAAGGTGTGGAAATTCTCGACCCCCCACCAACCAGCCTGAACCGAGTCCCGGACTATTTTTGTGTGAAAGCAGCCTCAGCAATGGAGTCCTCCATCTAGGCAGGTTTACAAGATGGAAAAAAATCCTCCATATAATCGGAATGTAACATGAAGCGGTTTGTAAATGTGTCATATGAACACCTGAGTGGATCCGCTTCACTCGGAGCGGATTATATTCTAGGATTATATATTATATTCTTACTACCGTGTACAAACGGATCTGAAATATAATCCGCACCGTGCCATGCGGATCCACTTGGGTGTTTATATGACACATTTACAATCTGATTATGCGGAGGTTTTTTTGGCTGGTGTAAGCGTGCCTACTGATATGTTGTCCATTTGGGAGGACGCTGTATAATCCACTTTAGCCGGGGCCCTGGTATACAAGCGTTGAAAGTGGATCGTAAATGCGTTTAATATGCATTTCAATCAGATTGAAAAGAAAACTCATGTAAACTGGGTTTCTGGGAGTCGTCCATCTGGGAGTTATCTACGACACCCCTCACACATCACCTCACAAAGGCCTATTGTTATGTGAAGTGGAGTGAGGTAAGGCAGGGGGGCTATGGGGGAGGGGAAGAGCGGCCCCTCCTTTACTGAAGCCAGTTTCTAGGCTAGTCCCAGCTGAACCCTCTGCACTGGCCCAGTTTACATGGGATATTTTTACAATCTGATTGAAAACAATCATATTAAAAGCATCATGGATGCCATATAAAGCGATGCACGTTCAGTCTTGATCTACACGGACGCCAGGTGAAGTGGATTATTCTGTATCTGTGACATGAGCAGTCTTCAGCCCCTCACAGAGTGTTTTTATCAGATGGATATCTGCTCAAATAGTGTTCCAACATCTCCATCATACGCTCAATGGCGAGCGCTCCACTGGTCGCTCTCCGCTCAGCCTGCGGAGAAGACCCAGACATGTAGTCCCCACAGCAGCCAGACGACAGAGTCGAACCCCACAGGGTCCAGAACCACTCACTGCCCTACCCCAGAGGAGACCTGCACCACACCCTCCGCTGCTCTCCTGCTGGAACCTTATCTGCATTTATACGAACTCAAATGAAGCTTTGGAGCCTCGGCGTGGAAGAGAGCATCAGAACGCTTCTCTCCAGACTGAAGTTTGTGATCTTGTGTTTGACAGTAGCAAACAGGTGGGTTCTTCTTGAAATCAGCAGCAGAGTTCACGAGAAGAGGTGAGGATGGGTGAGGAGAGGGGAGGAGAGGGGAGGATGGGTGAGTTATTAGAGCTGCTGTCATTTCAAACCACACACAGACACACAGCTTCTGAGAGTTTTTCTGGTTGCATTGGCTGCTCCTGATGAGTTTAGCTAACGAGGCGGTACCTCGGCTCACTATATGGATCCAGTTACAGAGTAGAGTGATGGAGGACGACTGGAGAAATAACAGAGAGATGAGGAAAGAGCGCCTGTCCCACGTCAGAGGGTGGGCCGGGTGATTCCCCACCCCCCCGCTGGGAGAGAGGCTGACGCCAGGTAATGAGGTCATGTTTCAATGCTGGAAACATCAGACCTCAGAAAGGAAATGCTTGTATCTCTCCTCAGCGCTCGGTTACACCACTGTTTGGGACGATGCTGTAAGAAAGGGCAGCGCCGACCACGATCATGAGGCCCCGCCATGACATCACGGCCGAGGGCAGCCGGAGCATCTGGTCCGGGGTGGAGTCCCGCTCCATCCAGATCCAGCTCCGACTCCGGCTCCGGCTCCGGCAGTGAGTCAGGAACATAATGAGGACCAGACGGTACACATCAGGCTGAGGTCACCCTACGGGAATCTCTGGAGGTTGGTATGTGAGGAGAAAAGGGAGGAGGGTGTGTGTGTGTGTGTGTGTGTGTGTGTGTGTGTGTGTGTGTGTGTGTGTGATGGGGGAAGTGAGTTCTGCAGTGCTGTGGTATGAATAATAAAGGCTATGTCATGGTGAAAGAACCATGTTGGAGCCGGGGGAGTTCTCAGCAGCACTGCAGTTAAAACTTATAGTTTCAGGCTCTATTTACTCGTCTCATTCCCCAGATGAGAAAAAAAAAAAGGAAAAGGAAAAGGGTGGAAATTGTTGGGGCAATCTGAATGTGAGCCACAGGAAATGTGGGCTGTGGGCCTCTGGATCTCGGTGCCCGGGCAGATTGAATGACAGTGTGGAGGCCCAGTGAACCCGTGTCCTCCCACTCTGGGAAATACCCTGCAGCCATTCGTGGGATCGGATCCTTCCTTCCAAGCCTCCGTTGTAAACCAAGCAAGCAGAATGCATTATATGGAGGATTATCTCCAGGAAAAGTTTGTGTTTACACAGATGGAAATCCCACTTGACAGCCTCATGAGTTCAGAGCTTCCTGGTTTGGGTCTTTTCAGTGAACACTGAACTGCTGACTGGTTTTTAAACGCAATTTGAAGCTAATCATCATCACGATAATGCTACTCGCTAATGAAGCCCAGCGATGGTTAGCTCACACGCTGAAAGAGAGACGCCGTTAAGAGTCTCCGCCCAGCAGCAGAAGCAGACGGACAGACCAGCTGATCCACCAGTCTCCAGCATGCTGCAGTCACTCACAAAGCAGACGCCTTTAAAACTCCACCTTCTTAGAGACTTTTATCCAAATCATATAGCACTGGTACCTACCTGATCCACCTGAACCCCACCTGATCAACCTGAACCCCACCTGATCCACCTGAACCCCACCTGATCTGTCTGAACCACCTGAACCAGGAAGAATACTACTGTGTTGGTCTGAAACCAGCCGTCTGCAGTGGTTTCATCAAGCTTTTACTGGATCATGTGGAAATAAACGTTTTCATCTCATTTAAATTTGCAGTAAATCAAACAGTCTCTTTAGATGACTCCTAACTCACAGCTGGAGGAGACCAATGTGACAGATTGACAGTTTGCTCTCCACGGCAGGAGATACATATTCAAACCTTCACCTTTCTGAAATGAATGGCGAATAACAGAGCGTTTTCATCTTTAGGCTGTCTGTAGGCAGTAGCCTGCTGGTGGGATTGCCGTCGCTGGTCTCAGGATTTGAATGTACAGAGGAATGGGACGGCCATGTTGGTGCTCCATGAATAAGACTGAAATGCAGGTTTGATTTGGCTCAACCGACCATGACATTAAAATAAACACAAACTGCTCACTTACCTGGCTCTTTAGCAGCCACGTCCTTCAAGACATGTCTGGCCATGGCAGACAGCTGTGTCTGAAGCCTCTGCAGGGAGTTCTGCAGATTCGCCAGGTCTGCGCCGTTCACCTTGCTGGTGTTGTTCATCCTACCGATAGAGTGCCACAGACTGCTGACGTGCCTCTCCAGTCCGTCTTTCAGGTCTCTGATGTTCCCCGAGATCATATCTAACCTTCCACACACCTGTTCCAGTTTGCTTACACGTCCATCTATGGCAGACACGCCCGGAGTGCCCTGTGTGCAGCGCTGCAGCTCAGAGGACATCTGCCGACTGAGGCTGTCCAGTCTCGACTTCAGCTCCTCCACCTGGTGGTTGGTGGATCCACCTGAAGCCCAGCTGTTCTGCCGGTGGCTTTCAGAGCCGCCCTGGTTTGCACTGCAGCATGTTGAGCTAATTTGATGCATCTCCTGTCTGTATCTGTTCAGGGAACCATTGATCCAGGTCACAGTTCCAGCAAGACCAAGCACATTCTCTTGGAGATTGATCAGTCCTTTCTGAAAATGCTCCATTGTCTTCACACGTGTCTCAAATCTTTGGACGTGATCGTCCAGCTGCCTCAGCTTGTCCGTGTTGGACCTGACATCTGTGCTCAGAACGTTCAAGTCACTCTGGTGCTGCTTTACGTCCTTCAAAGTGTTTCCCGACCCGTATGTTGTGGGAGCCGAATTTTCTCCACCTGCAGTAATTCCAGATTTTGAACATCCCACGGAGCACATCTCTTCAAGAGCACGGACCTTGTCCTCCAGACTCTGGCTACTGACATCCACAGAGTCTCCCAGCATACTCAGGAAGGAGCTGTTGCTCATTTCTGCCAGCACGCTTGTGAACTGCTCCTCCATGCCATTCAACCGTCCTTCTAGAAGTTTCTGAAGTTTTGCCACTTCCTCTGAAATTGTTTTAGTCAGCTTCTCTTCGATGTAGAAACAGTGTGTTTCTGCATTTTGTTCTGTGATATTTATACGAGCCTCCAACTCCTCAATCCACACTCCAACGTCGCTGGCTTCCTGAGGCGCGGAGAGGTGAGCCAGCTCATTGTCTATGCGGACGTTGAGGATGCGGTGAGCCTCTGCGATGCGGTCGATCTCTCGCCACAGGTCCTTGTGGTCGCCGTGCTCTTTGGCCTCTTGGGGCGGATCTGTCTGCCTCTGCGTTCGAACAGGTCCGTCTGAAGCAGCCATGTCTAAGCGCAGTGCCCGGATCTCCTTTCTCAGCTCAGCCTCTTTGGTTTCCAGTACCTTGGTCATTCTGAGCACAACCTGATCATCGCTGTCTTCACAGGTCTTCTGCACCGCCTGGATTTTGTCTCTCCATGAGCTCTGGACTTTGGCCACTTCCTCCTCCACTTTCAGGTCCAGCTCTTTCTTCAGTTTCTCAAATTTTCCATCAATGTAACTCTGCATGGCCTCAAAATCTGCAACGGCCAGAGTCTGAGCCTGAGAGGCGTCCATCAGGACACGGATCTGCCCCTCGTGATTTGTTGCAATCCCCCTCAAGTCCTCCAGAGCTTCATCTTTGCTTTTCAAGGCATTACTGATATCATCCATCCGGGCGATGACCTTTTCCAGGGCCTTCTCTCCTGCAATCCCTCCTCTGGTTGCTTGATGACCGTCTAGCACTGCTGGAGTATCCTCTGTTCCTGCCGCCGTGGCCCCGTCAGGGGGGCGCATGTTGTTCAGAAGAGTCACCAGCATGTTCTTTGTGTCGTCTTGCAGATCTGTGCGGAGGGTGGTCGTCAACCCCGTCAATGCCGACTGGAGATCCAGGACCGTCTGCGAGAGACGCCGAACTTCGCCTTCCAGAAGCTGCACTTTATCCGGCCCGCCGTGTCTGGTCTCGTGGTGTGCCGTCTCTCTGCGCTCCGGCCCTGAAATCATGGAAAAACGCTTCGTTTGTCCCGTTACACAGGGTTAAAGGATGGTGTTTACATCAACAGTTTACACTAAAGAGAGAAATGCAGTTCAGAGAAGCTGTATTAAAGTGATGTGTGAGTCACAGCGGTATTCAGACTGTCCTCTGTCCTCCTCACCTCTTTGGAAGGTTTCAGTTAGTAAAGGTTTCTGTTAATGTTGTTCTCTGTGCTCTAACACCTTTCACTTCTCTTGAGGACAGACTACCTCGAGGATCTACAAGATGCCAGACTAATCATTTCAAACCATTTTTAAATACTTCACATCCTGTATCTCTGGAAGCAGAAATGTTTCCATACTCTGAATGTGTCTGGTTGTATATCCGTGACCCGATGGAAGGAAGTGCTGTGATCCCGCCACCGTTTGTCCATCTGCAGACGGTTTGAGGTTTTGACATGACGGTCCCTGGAAACCAGGACAGCATCTCCACTCCAGCTCTGTCACAGTCTTGTAGGCAGTCTTGTACGTGGGTCGAAACCGAGTTTTGTATCTATTAAACAAGACAGACGTCACAAAAAATGGTAACTTTCCTTAATAAAACCCAACAAAAACTTATATTCTGACTTCCAAATGATCAGTTATGTTGTTAAACACAGAAGAAGAAATAATTCAGTGATGAAAGTTTGTGAAAAGAGGAGTTATTTCCTGGAATCCCCACAGAGTCTGTTTGTTTTAGTCATTTGTAAAAGAGAAATGTTGCTCTCCGTCCAGAGAAAGGGCTCCCTCAGAAACAATAGATGACATCAGTTCCTTCAACTCAGGGGTCATGTCCCGCTCCCCATCTGGAAAGTTGATGTCTAAAACATTCACCGCCTCACATTTCCCTCTGCTGCTGATAAGTCGGCTCAGACAGAAACTAAAAGAAACTGAAAGCCTGGTGGAAAAGTCCATGAATACCGCGGCAGCAGAGCGAGCTGCTCCAGGCTGGAGCTCACGTGATAACACACAGCCTCCATCTCCTCACGGCTCACACTGCTGGAAACACTCCGGCTTCCAGGAAACTTTCCTCCTCAGCTGACTTTCTCTGGATTTATACAATCACAGAGCTGAAGATTTGCAGAAGAATCAAACTCAAGTCAGTTAAAAAGACCCAAACATTCAAACGTATTCAATTATCAAACAAGAAGAGATTTTAAAAATGGAGAAAAAACATTCAGACGGATGTAAGAAGAGCCAAAACAGTGGAAGAAGCTAAAATGATGAAAACAAGTCATTTTTTAAACCTAAATGATAGTTGCAAAACTTCAATGCAGCCAAAGCCAGTTACTGATATTGATAACTATATATAGATATCGAAACGTTCTGAGCTGTGATCTCTTTGTTTTAAAGGTTAAATATGTTTTGTGACTTCAGCTGAACTTTATTTGTAATAAAGAGGAAAAGAAAACATCTGTCTGGGTCATAAAGGTTTCAGGGAGAGGAATAATTTAATTTAATTTTTATTTTAATTATTTACTTTTTACTTTTTTTAACCACTGTAGCAGAAAGATTATTTAAAAAAAGAAACTGAATCCTATTGAGTAACCTCTGATTTTATAAAGGAGTTGTTATCGTGCTGTTTGCTGTTGGGTGGCTCCCGGACCCACTGACCCCTGACCCCAGACCCCCACACCCACTGACCCCAGACCCCCACACCCACTGACCCCAGACTCCTGATCCCGGACCCACTGACCCCTGACCCCGGACCCACTGACCCCAGACTCCTGACCCCGGACCCACTGACCCCAGACTCCTGACCCCGGACCCAGTGACCCCTGACCCCGGACAGGTGTACTCACGTCACTTGCTGCAGACAGTCGTGCTGGTAGGGCGGGCACGCGGCCACCACGGGCTCCTGGAAGCTCTCCACGCGCCCCTGCACGGTGCAGCTCACGTTCCGCTGCACCACGAACGCGCACCAGTTCCTGAGAGACACACGAGCACAAGTCAGGACGGACTCCCCAGCCTGGGTCCGGATCTGGATGTGGAAAGCCCCCAGCAGCCCCTCGTCCGCCCCACAAAGCCCGGGGAGTCGGTCCCGGTTCCTCCTACCTGGTTCTGTGTCTGTGGAGCGGCGCGGAGGGCGCGGAGCCCGGGAGGGGGTCGAAGGAGGAGGGGGCCCCGGGACAGGGCTGGAGGCTCAGGACCAGAGTCAGAAGTGTCCACATCCAGTCCATGTCTGTCCCACAGCGCTTCATGTCTCCTCAGTGTCCAGCTCCCCAGCCTGAAGCCCCGCACAGCCCGCAAGTGACGCGCCCGCCCCCCGCTCCCCCCGCACACTCCTCCCAGGGCCGGAGCAAAACAGAGAGGAGGAGGCAACTGCGGAAGAAGGCTGGAGGGGAGCAGCTGGAAAACAGCGAGGAGAGCAGGGAGAGAACCAGGAGGGTTATTTAACCGACCGGTCACTGTGGGAATTCAACCCTCAACCAGCCATCCAGTCATGCGGGTTCCTTAATGTTCAGTATCTGCTGATTACTGGAGGCAACATCTCAAGTCTGAAAAAGTTTTATCAGGGCTTTTAATCTGAAGGTTTGCCTGTTGCTGAGTCTATAAAGGCTTCTTACTGGATCGTGATAAAACACATCTGTCATTATTCAGCCATTCATGACTAAAAACATCTTTACTGATCCATAATTACTAGAGATGTAAGATTCATGTATGCATGATATTGGAATCAGTGATAAACTTCTTCAATATTACCAGCTGATTTTTATTTCCATCTAGTTACCAATCTGTGGGTTTAGAGTTGCTTTAAAAACAAGTTGCTGTTCAGTCATGGTTCTGATATTTCTGATTGATTAGTTTAATTGATGAAAGTTGGCATGACTGGTTTTGGTTTGAACTTAAAAGTCTAGAACAGGACTGTTTTGTCCGTTTCCTTCCACTAAATATTGTTTCACTGTTTGAACTTTAACTTTACAATCTAAGTTGTAAAATAAATCTCCACTGACTCCAGTTCTGTTATCGAGTTTGCTCAGTGAGAATGTTGTCAGGACATGTTGTGATATTTCTGATTTAGACTATTTCTCTGATTTCAGTTGAAAGTAATTGAAGTTATAAAACCTCTTCAAGGTGTTTTAATTAGTGATTAAAAACTTTAAAGTTAAACTGAACTTTGATGGAGGAACTTGTTGCAAGTTTTAAAGTTATTATAAAACTAACTACTTATTTAATTAAATTTGTTTTATATTTTGCATTTGAAGTTGTGGAAAATCAAGAAATTCATTACTTTATCATAATGAATGTTCGCATGATTTTCAGCATATAAAATCATCTTGCATGTAAACCAGTATTGATCTTGGTAAATATCAGCCATAACACAATGTTTATTTCAGACATGGACCAAACTTACACAGTGCTTTCCACTGTTCATCACATTCACTCACCAGTGGAGGCATCTGCCATGCAAGCACTCAGTCCATCCACTGGGAGCGGTTCGGGGCTCAGTGTCTTGCACAAGGACACTTTCACATGTGGGAATTGAACCAACACTCTGAATGCCAGAAAACCTTCTCTACCAACTGAGCCAGTCACACCAGTCAATTTGATCGATCAAACTCTTCATTTTTTGCTGATGACACATATAATGTCCACATTGAATGTGTTTAGTGGAATGTAGAGTTATATCTAAGAAATGAAGAGGACTCATCAGTTCACCATTGAGTGGAGTGTCTGTGACATACTGAATGGGGTTTAAAGCTCTTTACAGTGTTCACTGCCATAACCACTGCATGGAAAAACCCTCATCACCTATTTTGGTATCAATACAGTTCACATGTTACACCTAACTACCGAGGTCTTTTCAGACAGCAGAGACTCAATTCATGACCAGATAAACATTAAAAAACCTTTTCATGGAGAAAATCAGAAAAAAATGTAATTCTGTACCCTCCTGTAATAGTTCTCAAATCTGCTTCATTCAAACTGCAAATGAAGCAGTGACTCTACATCTCTATAGTGACTCTACAGCTCCTCTTAGTTGCTCTATACCTCCTCTATAGTGACTCTACGTCCAGTTTGTTTTGAAACTATATCTCCTAAGTGACTCTGTACTTACTCTAGACTCACAATAGACTATTGTGTGTCTACATTTGTTCTCAGTGACTAAACATCTCCATCAAAACTGTAAATATCCTCTAAGTGACTCTACAGCTCCTCTGTAGTTACTCTACATCTTGTCAGGGCCCTCCGACCCAGGCCCGCAGCGGCACACCCGAGCCCCCCAGCCAGGTCGACCCCCCGCCCTCATGGAAGGGGACAGCCTTGCACCATGACCCAGGGCCCCCAGTCCCACACACCCCAGAGCACCCCGGCCAACGGACATTAGCCGGCACCCACCGATCCAGGGCCCCTGGAGCTCCCGCCCTGCCGCTGCCAGGCAGCCCCAACATCCACTCCCCCATCCAGACCAAACACGAGGACAACCCCCAGCGAAGGAGCCCTGACCCCCACCCCATGACAGCGCCAACCACCCACAGCCATCAGGCCACCCCCACCTACATCTGACCCCCAAAGTGGGGGACCCCCAAAGTCCTCCCCTTACAATAAGTGATGGGGCTGATCACAGGGGACTAGAGGGAACCAGATTCGGCTCATTGATCCTTTGAACAGACAAGACTTTTCATCTTGAAGACACTGACACTTTCACTGACAGGAAAACTTGCTTTTCAGGAATGAACTGTCCATTTTGAACAAGTGACAGGCTCATGCAGATCATCAACTGGGTTTTGTGGTTTGTTGGAATTGTTTTGAGAAATGCATTCACTGCTGTGCAAATGTAGAAAGTGATGTGAGAAAATGCACCAAAACAACTGAGAAAAAACAAAAACAAAACAAAGAAACTCATCAGAGGATTGAGACAGTGTCATTTAACCAGCAGAGGGCAGCACAATGAAGGGTTTTTCTTATTCTCCACAGGTAGAGTTACAAACAAGAAAGAAAACTGCATATCTGGTAGTTTGCATGTAATGGATAGGCAGATTTAGAAAAAAAAAATCGTAAATTATTTAAAATGCACTTTTTTCCAAATGTTAATTCAAATATAATTTGTACTAAATAATGTAGGGATGATCTTCAGGGAAATGAAGTTTACTTGAGAGATTTTTGGAAAGAAAATGTGAAACATGTTTGATCACTTCTATATAACTTTGCAAGGTATGTTTTTGGGGGAGACAGACGCACTGGAGTGGACTGATAATGATTCATTGTGTAGTTTATACCCAGATGCAAAATGGAAAAATGCTGTGACTGTGGTTCATCCATGTGACTATTGTTGCCTGTATTGGAGAACATACATACCTTTTATAATTAGTCAAAAACACTACACAAACATGCTGAGTGTGTGTGTGTGTGTGTGTGTGTGTGTGTGTTAACCACATTCAGTATCATGTTTCATTTACTTTAATTATCACTGATTCAGTTTTGAGATCATGTTGATGTGATTCTCTATGCTGATGACAATGTTGTTTCCATGAATGACCATGACAATGACTCTTGCTCATGCTTGATTGTTGTAATATTTGATATTTTTGGCTATAACTTTACTTATTGCAGCTTTCAGATGATGCTTAAAGTTTATCTCCATAATCGCCGTTATGCGCAGTGATGGCATCACTTCCGGTTTTGCCACCGGAATTCGCCAAAAAAATTTGAAAACAAAAAGCAGCAATGCTTATTGGCTTGGCCGTTTCACGGCTCCGTCGGGTTCTCTTTCTATGGGCTCGTGCCCAGACTGAGCCCAGCGCCAAAATCCAAATGTGGATGAGGAGTGGGCGGGGCTGGTTTACGAGGCTAATCTCTTTCTACTCTGTCCCCTTTCTTTCCTCTCTCTGTCTCCTCTCCATATCCTCTCTGTCCTCTCTGTCTCCTCTTTGTCTCCTGTCTACACCTCCTCTCTGTCCTCTCTCCGTGCCATCTGTCTCCTCTGTCTCCCCTCTCTGATAGGGATATAATATATTCTTGCAGGCTGGATACAGCTGAAATGCGGGCCGGAAGTTTGATGTCTGCTCAATGTAGCGAAACTTTTCTACCTTGAGTAGTACCGACAAGTGAAATTTTGGCTTCTGGCCATATTCCTCTTCAATGTGGATGAAACTTTTGGGGCTTAAAAGTCAGCCCCCCACTTCTCACATCGTCTCTAATGTTCTGACACATTCTATTCTTCAGTGCTGGCTGTTCACATTCTTTGCACATCAAACACTCCTTCTTCGATGCCAAAAGGCCTTTCTTTATGTAGGCATGTTGACATGGGCTACGTATAATTGGCTTATATGGCAGAGCGGATTGTAAATGAGTCATGTAAACACCGCTTCACTCACAGCGGATTGTATTTCGGAGCCGATTGTACGAGGTGGTGTACACCGATCGATAATCCGCTCCGAGTCTCATATAAACGCCGCCTGACAGCGGAGCGGATTAAACAGGGAATTATTTGTTCCGCACATGTATTCCCTCGTACGTAATGATGTGATGACATGCGCAGTAAACGGGAAGCAGGACAGTCAAAAACAAGCAGAAGAACTCATCGGTGGTTGAAAAACACTTTTTTAAATAAAAACCCTGAGAGAAAAAACACTGGAGAGATGACATGGAAGCAAATCGCACAACAGCGAGTTGTTCAAAGAGCTCCATAGCAGAATACGAGTGATCGCCCGGCCGGTGTTATGGATAAACTGGTTCCCGTGTTAACGAATGACGGCAGAGGTCTGTGTAAACACATGCTGATAACAGCAGTTGTCAAAGACTCACAAAAGACTTTAAACGTATACACTCACTGGAACTGTAGATAACCGACGTTCACCAGAACGACTACAAGTTTCAATCATCTATTGGTCACAAGTTAACACGGGCACCAGTTAATTCGAAACATCGGTATGTGGAGCAGAACACACACCGAGACGTGCCGCGCGGCACAGCGGTGCCCTGGCTAGGAGAGCAGCCGCTCCTTCAGCAGCGTATCATGGAGATGTTGAGAGATTATTTGAGCAGATATCAGCAGATAAAAACACTCTGCTCGGCGCTGAGGACTGCTGCTGTGGAGCTAAAGACCTGGAAGTTCCTCGAGAGACTTTGTGCGCATGGCACAGGACGCTGTATAATCCACTTCACAGGGTCCTTGTAAACAAGGATTCAACGTGGATCGCTTTGTATGCCGTACATGTATACACACGCATTTAATACCATTGTTTACAATCAGATTGAAAAAACACCATGTAAACTGGGCCTGTGAGACTCTCAGCACAGCATTTTCCTCCACTTTGGTCCATGGTCTTCTTCTTCTGCCTTTGCATACTGAAAACAAACAAGATGACATAATTGTTGGCTGACTACATTTTTATTTAAACTGGATATCAGTGGCTAGCCATGAGAATTAATGGGAGTTCTGTTTGCCACTCAGCTGTTTAAAAGATGACATACTTCCTGTACACATACAACTGTTTGCACTGCAAAAGGTTGTACATTTTGTTGGGTTATGTTGACTTTTCCACTTCTTCTCATTGTAAAAACGTTTAACTTTTTCTCTGTCCTTACATGTTGATCTGATGATGATGACTGGATAGTATAAACTTGATGAGTATTAGAATCAACTTGACCATACCATTGTGCACAGGGAGGACTCAATCTGCTTCAGGAGTGTCCACGTTATTGTCAGCTTCAGGACTGTCCAAGTTTCGGCCTGAAAAGAGTGTAATAGAAGACTATAGTGCAGGCAATTTATTGAATAGTATATGTTGTTCAATTGTGTAATGCAAAATATTGATTATTTAAAGTTTGCTATTTTTAGTGTAAATATGTTTGAAAATATCGAGGACAGGAGGACCAGAGAGCAGGTTCGATAAACACAACTTTCCAACATCAGTTAGCTCAATGAAAACAGAAATAGATCAGACAGGTTTAAATTATATTGTAACACACATAGACACACACAGGTCTCTGTACTAAAGTAGTGGTTCTCACTGTTGTCCTCATATGCCAAACACCGGCCTCACACACCGTGATCATGCAAACACAAAAAACACACATGCCATACTGAATCTCAATCATATACAGAAGCAATAAGTAAGCGTTGTTTTAGGTCACGTTAAAGCACTTCCTGTTTGAATCTACACTGACACAGTGTACTGACACATCTCTGATTAGGAATGTGAGAGACACACCTGCTGTGTGCAAAACCTGACCACAATTGACCTAAAACTACTGAAACTGACATGAAAATTGACCAAATACCAACCAACAGGTTAAACACTGAACAAAAGTTGATCCAAAAAAACATGTTGAATTATCTTTCAAATATGTTAAATGCTGACATTCCAGAATCTGTTAACAGAATCCACACATTTTATTTATGTAGTAGCAGTTAAATTATATCAGGTGAGATGACGGTATGATGGCAGAGCGCAAATCTCTACCGTGGACAAATTTATATCGCTTCTACCGTCATACTGTGTATACTGCACAGCCCTACTCTGTCCTTATAAACCATTACTGCGCCACACACAGACACACACATGCAGGTCTCTGTACTAAAGTATTGGTTCTCACTGTTGTCCTCATATGCCAAACACTGGCCTCACACACCATGATCATGCAAACACAAAAACACACACATGCCATACTGAATCTCAGTCATATACAGAAGCAGTAAGTAAGCGTTGTTTCAGGTCACCTTAAAGCACTTCCTGTTTGAATCTACACTGACACAGTGTACTGACACATCTCTGATTAGGAATGTAAGAGACACACCTGCTGCGTGCAAAGCCCGACCACAATTGACCTAAAACTACTGAAACTGACATGAAAATTGACCAAATACCAACCAACAGGTTAAACACTGAACAAAAACTGATCCAAAAAACATGTTGAATTATCTGTCAAAATATGTTAAATGCCGACATTCCAGAATCTGTTACAAAATGTGAAATTATGATTTTTAAAAATGTCGATCTTGAGGAAAATAATCAAATTGACAAGATCTGTTAACTCACTCATCAAATATTATCTCAACATTACTGGACAGATTCACAATATTTACTGTTTTTCCTCAATGACAAGAGGCATTACTTGATGAAAACAGTGAAATTTTATTCTATATAACTGCTTCTGTCATAAACCAAGATTTAAAATCATGCAAAACTGATGTGACATACTGTATTTTACTGTATAGCCTTGTATACTTCACTCTGTCCTAGGACTGGGCGGTATCACCTAAAATTCATATCGCAGTATGAATTAAATCCCTTAACAGTAACGGTTTAAATCACAGTATAAATTTTGTGGGGTAAAACCAATAATGGAAGTGTTTCTGAATGGGTTTTGTAGTTTAATTCACCTCCATTTGCACTTCATGACATGGGTGTGCTGTTTGCAAGTTCAACCTTATTTTTACACAGACACCACAGAAGAATGATGACCCCTGAAGTGCAGGCTCTCTCTGAATCTTGTTAGAAAAAGAGTGTTATTAGCCAGAAATTTATGCGCCAGAAGAAGCTGTAACATGTTCAATGATGCGATGCACCATTTTCAGTAAAAGAGGAGGATGAAATGACATTTTCCACACATTTTATTTACGTAGTAGCAGTTAAATTATATCAGGTGAGATGACGGTATGATGGCAGAGCGCAAATCTCTACCGTGACCAAATTTATATCGCTTCTACCGTCATACTGTGTATACTGCACAGCCCTACTCTGTCCTTATTAAACCATTACTGCGCCACACACAGACACACACATGCAGGTCTCTGTACTAAAGTATTGGTTCTCACTGTTGTCCTCATATGCCAAACACTGGCCTCACACACCACGATCATGCAAACACAAAAACACACACATGCCATACTGAATCTCAGTCATATACAGAAGCAGTAAGTAAGCGTTGTTTCAGGTCACCTTAAAGCACTTCCTGTTTGAATCTACACTGACACAGTGTACTGACACATCTCTGATTAGGAATGTGAGAGACACACCTGCTGTGTGCAAAACCTGACCACAATTGACCTAAAACTACTGAAACTGACATGAAAATTGACCAAATACCAACCAACAGGTTAAACACTGAACAAAAACTGATCCAAAAAACATGTTGAATTATCTTTCAAAATATGTTAAATGCCGACATTCCAGAATCTGTTACAAAATGTGAAATTATGATTTTTAAAAATGTCGATCTTGAGGAAAATAATCAAATTGACAAGATCTGTTAACTCACTCATCAAATATTATCTCAACATTACTGGACAGATTCACAATATTTACTGTTTTTCCTCAATGACAAGAGGCATTACTTGATGAAAACAGTGAAATTTGATTCTCTATAACTGCGTCTGTTAGAAACCAAGATTTAAAATCATGCAAAACTGTTGTGACATACTCTGTTTTAGTGTATGGCCTTGTATATTTCGCTCTGTCCTTATAAACCATCACTGCACCACACACAGACACACACAGGTCTCTGTATTAAAGTATTAGTTCTCACTGTTGTCCTCATATGCCAAACACTGGCCTCACACACCATGATCATGCACACACACATGCCATACTGAATCTCAGTCAGATACAGAAGCAGTAAGTAAGCTTGGTTTCAGGTCACTTTAAAGCACTTCCTGTGTTTGAATCTACACTGACACAGTGTACTGACAAACCTCTGATTAGGGATGTAAGAGACACGCCTGCTGTGTGCAAAACCCGACCACAATTGACAAAAAACAAAGCAACAGATTAGAAACTGACCAAAAACTACCAAAAACTGAAAAAGGAAATTAATACGACTCAAGCTGAATGTGATTTGGGGGCTTTGACACAAGACATCATCGACATCATCAAACCTCAAATTCAACACAGTACTTATGTATTGTGTTGAATTTGAGATTCAACAGGGTTTAAAGCAAACACTTACCTTTTGTTGGGTCATGAATCTCCATCCATAAGACGCCTTGTCATGCTTTTGTCTCCCGTGATGATCTGCTTCAAGTCTGGGGTTTAGTCTGCCTTGACTCACTGCAAAAGATCATGTAAAGTCAGTCCTTACAAATATACAGTTCTATCTGAACTCATATTAGCAGTGGCCTAAAAAGGTATTTTGTTCGCGACAACGTCCGACGCGTCGCGTCTCATCGCGGCTGGAACGCGCGTTCCCATTTGTTTTCAATTGTCTTTTGACACAAAATCGTGGAAATCGCGTTTGGTGTGAACGCAACTTAAGGCACTGACACAGCTTAGACTAGGCGATGCTGAAGTTAGCTTACATCAGGCAGTTAAGTGAAAAACAATGTTGAAATTTACTTCCAGCTTAGACAAGAGGGAACTCTGAGTCTAACCCTAAACTCCAATTTTGGTTCAAGAGCAGCTGATCTGAATTAGTTCAATCAACTCCATGGGCACACTATAAAGTACACTATAGGATTTTTTCAATCTACCCTGATTCTGAGACCATACACTAGAAGACAACAGAAGACAGATCGCACCAGAGTTTCCTCTCTTGATATTCTAGTGTGTGGTGTCACTCTGATTCTTCATCAGAGAATTGGCTCCTCACTCTTCCAAATCTTGCGTAGTTAGACGAGACTTTGTGTGGTTTCCCTTCATTCCTGTGTTTACATCCATCCCCACTTTTAATAAGCGGAGAGTG
Organism: Salarias fasciatus; assembly: GCF_902148845.1. Classification (NCBI taxonomy): domain Eukaryota; kingdom Metazoa; phylum Chordata; class Actinopteri; order Blenniiformes; family Blenniidae; genus Salarias; species Salarias fasciatus. The sequence continues at coordinate 4,617,594 of NC_043762.1, forward strand.
GTCATTCCCTCTGTACATTCATTCATAACAGCCCCCCGCTACCCCCCGCCCCACCTTGTCAGAAAATTTAAATGTTACAGTATAGAAGAGGGGAACATAGTTTGAGATCATTTTGTTATAATTTACCCTCCGCATTTGCAAATAATTGAGCTTATTCATGTGTGTGTGTGTGTGTGTGTTTTTTTTTTTTTTTTTTTTACTTTTGACTCCAGAGTGGAGCAGTTGAAATAAGCTGTTTGTCTGCTGAGTCACACTCTAACAACATGGAGTCACGGACTTAGTCGTGGATGATGATACTTCAACACTGTATTTAAAACGTGTGTTTTCACCCAAGTAATGGAACATTCTGGGAACACGCTTTCAAGAGTGGGTGTTTATGCAGATTGCACACCGTGAGAAAAATGAAGTAAAATTCAAGCCGCAAGCGGCATCGGTCGGTAGCGAACCTCTGCCGGTCCGCGACGTCCACCTACTAACATGGAAGTTGTTAGCATCTCTCATCTGCTAACGTGGAGTTGTTAGCATCTCTCAACCACTAACATGGGAGTTGTTAGCATCTCCCATCCACTAACATGGAGCTCTTAGCATCTGTCATCCACTAACATGGAGTTGTTAGCATCTCCCATTCAGTAACATGTAGCTGTTAGCATCTGTCATCCACTAACATGGAGTTGTTAGCATCTCCCATTCAGTAACATGTAGCTGTTAGCATCTCCCATCCACTAACATATAGCTGTTAGCATCTCTCATCCACTAACGTGGAGTTGTTAGCATCCCTCATCTACTAACACGGAGTTGTTAGCATCTCCCATCCACTAACATGTAGCTGTTAGCATCTCCCATCCACTAACATAGCTTTTAGCAACTCTCATCCACTAACGTGGAGTTGTTAGCACCTCCCATCCACTAACATGTAGATGTTAGTATCTCTCATCCACTAACATGGAGTTGTTAGCAACTCTCATCCAGTAACATGTAGCTGTTAGTATCTCCCATCTACTAACATGTAGCTGTTAGCATCTCTCATCCACTAACATGGAGTTGTGAGCTTCTCTCACCACTAACATGGAGTTGTTAGCATCTCCCATCCACTAACATGTAGCTGTCAGCAACTGTCATCCACTAACCTGGAGTTGTTAGCATCTCCCATCCACTAACATGGAGTTCTTAGCATCTCCCATCCACTAACATGTAGCTGTTAGCATCTCTCATCCACTAACATGGAGTTGTTAGCATCTCCCAGCCACTAACCTGGAGTTGTTAGCATGTCTCATCCACTAACATGTAGCTGTTAGCATCTCCCATCCAGTAACATGCAGCTGTTAGCATCTGTCATCGACTAACGCGGAGTTGTTAGCATCTCCCATCCACTAACATGTAGCTGTTAGCATCTCCCATCCACTAATATGTAGCTGTTAGCATCTCCCATCCACTAACATGGAGTTGTTAGCATCTCCCATACATTCACACATACATACATATATAAAGTGAATGGGTACGGCAACAACCAGTATGAACACAATTAATCATATAATCAAAAGCTTCTGTAAGACTACCAAGGTTGTCACTCAAATAAAGATAATAATATAACATAAAATACATAATATATGTAAAACAATATAAAATATGAAAGTCTTACTTTTTGTTGTTCATCCCAGTGCTGATCCGGTCCAAACCTGCTGAAACTCCCACCTTTATACACATCCTGTGTGTAAATTGGTGGGTCATTGTGTATATTTTGTGTATAACTTCAAATGCGTCCTGTGGCCTCTGGGGGCGCTGTTGGACACACACGCATTACACAACATCTTGGTCTCACAAGCCCATCCTGGCATATGAGCCCAATATGTGTGAACCTCAGAATGGCAGGGGCTGGGCCATAACAGCACAACAACCATATTAACTAATAACACAACAAGTTATGTAATCATACATATCGTACTGAATAAAGTTAAATATGTACTTGATTATAAATCCCTATGTATGTTATATTGTGCACTAGTCCTACCTCACTTGTCCTATTGTCTAGAAATCTGGGGCAATAACTATACAAGCACAATTAAACCACTTATTATTCTTCAAAAGAGAGCTATTCGGACAGTACACAGGGTAGGTTATAGAGGGCATACTAATGCTCTTTTTATAAAATCGCACTTACTAAAATTAGAGGATTTAATAAATTATAATACAGCAATATTCATGTTCAAAGTTAAAAATAATTCTGTACCTGCAAATATCCAGAGATCTTTTTTTCAACAAGAGGAGGGCTATAAACTAAGGGGAAAATCGAATTTCAAAACTCGGATGTTGCGAACCACGAGAAGAAGTTTTTGTTTGTCCATATGTGGAGTGAGGCTGTGGAATAACTTGAATGAGGAACTTAAACACTGTAGATCCATTCAACATTTCAAAACAACCCCTTAAACATTGGACGTCGTATGGACGTCCAGATCATGTCCATATTGCGTCGGTCTGTCCAAGATCAATTATAGACCTATTTTGGACGCCCAAAATAGGTGCGGTATTTGGACGTCTTATTATTACCCAATTTCGACGTCTAGATGACGTTGAAGATCTGGACGTCGAAATTAGGACCCAATATCGACGTCTACATGTGGTTGAACATTCGAAAGTCAGGGAAACTTTATGTTCCTTGATTAAAAGTGTTTACCATCTGAAAGAGATGAGATGACGTATTATGTATGAAACGGGTTTTGATGTATTTTATTTTTGTTTTATTTTGAAGGGCGACAGACAGGAAGTTCTGTGTCTGTGTTCACTTATTGGCTGCCATAATGTATATTAGCTTGACTAAGTGAACCCGGAAGTGAAGGTGTGTCAGATGTGTACACTTTACTGCGAAAGCCACGGAGCTGGAGACGCTGCTGTCGGGCTAATTAAGTGTTTTTCCCTTAATCGCTGGTCCAGCGGTTGTCAGGGAACCCTGATTCCTGTTTTGTGGACCGACGGTAGTCTGGAGCCACCTTGGACTGGCCGGTCACAGTCCCTTTTGAGGGCGATCAGCACCATAGCATGCTGGCACAGTGGATGGAGGAAGAGTTAGCTGCAGACTCGTCACTGGTCCGTATTTTGAGTACTGTGAAGTTTTTGCAATAAAATCTGTTTAAAAAGAATTGGATTGTGATCGTAGTTTCCTGTGCCTGTGAATTTTGCTGTACCTTGGCTTGTCAGGAGGTTGGTGCCGTCTTTATGCATTTCGAGTTAGCATCTGCTGGTGATTGATTCAAATGAAGTAATAGGAAAATAACCTTGGACTCAAAACAACGTTGATAGTAAATGGTTGAAGTTGTGTCGTAAACTCACTGTGGATTGAACATTGAAATATCAACATTCTTCAGATGTATATACTCGTCAGTATTTTTAAAATCATGACTTATAAAAATTTTCCTGAAATATTTCAGTTGAAAAACAACGTTATTTCAACATCCAGACAGCGTTGATAATTTACCATTGGAAAAGTCTTTATGTGAATGTTAACCCCGCCTTGTATTTATTTTTCTTTGATTCTGTTTGTTTTCATTGTCTCGTAAAGATAGAATTATGTCTAACAAAAGAGCGGCCCAAGCGGTTAAATTTAGTACGTAATTTCGTCAAATTGTGAACTTTGGAGAAACACATAAACATTTTTAAAACCACCACGTTATTTTAGGATAAGTAGTATTCCGGAAAATAGTGGTCACCCTCCCGTTTACAGCAGGTCTACTCAATAAACTAACAGCTCAACAGGTAAGGCTGAGTATCGCCGAACAGTAAGTCGTGAGTTCGAATCTCGAGTGTCACCCGTCTGTAATAAATTGCTGAAATAACTGAAAGAATATGCCGCAAACCCGGAGATTAGGTTTTGGTCAACTTAAATTATATTTTCCCCTCTTTTTTTGGCCCTTGTCTGAAGGTCCTGATGACGTCGATACCCGACGTCGAAATTACATAAAAAAAAGACGTCATCTGGCGTTACATTCTGCACCTTGTGGGGACGTTGCTGGGACGTCCAACAATGACCTTAAAAAGACGTTGATTCAACGTCTTTTTGCTCAGTGGGAACTTACAAAGCCAGTGTCTTCTCAGGATACAAGACTTAAACAAACATTTCTCAATAGACTGTGTTCCGGGAAGAAATTGTGATACTCATAAAAGTGGTTGTCTAAAACTGATATATGAAGTAATGTAACCACTGTTCACGAAGTGTATGTATGATCGGTGTATGCATATAATGATTGTAGTGAAAGGGGTGGGCCTCTATAAGGTTTCACTTCTAACCCACTCCTTTTCGAACAATTGTATGAAAATCTAATGTACAATTGTACATGTAACCTTTTGGTTTTTCTTTTCTGTTCTTATATATCCTTGTTTTGATGTTCAAAATAAAACTTTATCATTATTATTATTATTAAAAAAAAATTTCAATCATTATAACATTATAAAGTTTTATGTTTATGAGACCATCAAAATTGGTTCCGTAACCCAAGTGGTCTTGTAATGCTGGTGAGTAAACCTGAAAATTGGTTTCATAAACCATGTATCCCTACTCACACACACACACGTTTGTACAGCTATAGCTGTGAGAATACTCATTCACATAATGCATTTCCTAGCCCCTTACCCTAACCTGTGCCCTAAACCTAATGTAACCCTAAACCAAAAATCAAGTCTTAACCCTCAAAAAGGCCAAAAAAGGTCTGTCGAAAAGGGAGGACCGGTAAAAATGTCCTCACTTTCCAAAATTGTCCTCACTGTCAGGTTACAAACCCATGGTCCTCACAAAACATCCTCACAACTATAGCTGTACAAGCACTAACACACACACACACACACACACACACACACACACACACACACACACACACACACACACACACACCTGTTTATCTAAATATGAAAGCATTCATTTTTTATTTCTCATGAGGTTTTTGTCTCCATTTCTCTGAGCATTATTTGCATCATGTAAAAGTTGCTCGCTGTCAACAAGAAAAGCTTGAAGTCAAGAAGAGAAAAACAGAAGTTAACATGTTGAAATTAGACAAAGTTTTATTCTTTAAATTTAATGAATATAAAACACAGCATGATTAAAACCAGTAGCAAAAAAAAAAAAAAATTTTTAAATTAATTCAAATATCTATAAGACATCAGAAGATTGGTTGTTTGTTGTACTTTACTGTCATTTTCATAAACACTTTAACTTGTTAAATTGAGCAGTTTTTGACATCATATGAGTATTTTCAACAGTAACACCTAAGATAGATGAAACGACAAATGTTTGCTATACTTTTTTTTTTTAATTCCCATATTTTCTTTTCCTCGCTGATGCTGAACTTCTATGTATCTGAAAGTTTTAGTGGTCAGTTTCAATCGCATTGATCGCAATTTAATCGCATTGATCGCAATTAATCGTGATTAATTCATGGAGAACTGTCAAACAATTAAATTTTTTAAAGTTGAGATTAATTGCAATGAAGAATCTAATGCTCATAAATCAGTCCCAATGTCAGGAAAAAACACTATTATCCTCTAGTTCTTTTCTTTGACTCAATTGGCAGACCTCAATGGATTAATCGCGATTAAAATTGACAGCACTAGAAACTTTATCAAAACCAAATAACAAACCACATTTTATTGACTTTAATCAACAAAAGAAAGCAATTTATTTCAATAAAAATTGCTGGACTTCAGATCCTCTTGTTGTCTGCATAATTGTGTTGTTAGATGTGTTCAGGATAATGTTTACTTCTAAAATGTTTTTTGTTCTTGTTTGAGTAGAAATTTAAAAGCAAGGCTCTGACTTGACATTTATTTATTTCATTGTAAATTCTGTGGTTTTATGCCAGGTGTGAGTGAGACGTGAAGCTCTTGGAGGTCAGTCAGCATGTGTGGAGCTGGTGGACGGTCCTTTGTTTCTGAGGATCATCATCAGAGAGAGTCCAAAGCAGTAGACCACACTCTTCACTATCAGCACTGTGTACTGCAGGCAGAGCAGCCTCTCTCTGTACCAGTGTGGTGGAGGGACGGCTGGAGGATATATGACTGAAACAGACAGAGATAAAACAATCGGCACTCTGCTCCTCTAAATAATGACAGTGAATCACAGCTGAAGTCATCAAACCTTCTTTACCTTGCTCTGTTTCAGCCTCCACTGTTCCTCCCTCGTGCTTCACAGAGCAGCGATATTTTGTCTCAACATCATGCTGACCGAGCACCAAGATGGAGGTGGAGCGTCCCGACTCTCTGAGCTCCAGCTGCTCTCCCTCTCTGGAGTTCAGCTCCTCCAGGCCGCCGTTCTGCTTCAGTCTTTTCCAGGAGAACTGGACCTCAGGAGGGAACATGGCTGAGGCCACACACAGCAGGTGGTTCTTCAGGGGATCTCTGGAGGCTGCTGGGTACACGCTCACCACAGGCTTCACTACCCGCTGCTCTGGAATCAGACAGCAGCAACAAGCAGCACACACACACAACCACAAAGTCAACAGCAGCTTCCAGCTCTCAGCTACATTCAGTCTGATCCTGGAAACCACCTCAACTCTGATCAATCAGCTGATTGATGTGAACACAGTACAAAGGTCACTGCTCACTGTGTTCATGTTGATATCAGACTCTGTCTTCACCTCAGGTCCTCATGTGTTGCAGCTCACAGTGATTTTAACAGAGAAATAAAGTGGTCAGAGTTGGGGCCACACAGTGGAGTCAGTGTGAGAAAGTTCCTGCTTCACATCCAGGCTGAACTCAGAGGCCCTCATCTATCAATCGGTCGTACGCCGCCATACGGCCATATGAAAGACAGGATCAGCATTTGTCATTATGATCGTGATCGTACGGAAAGATGAAATCTCACGACAGGTCTGACAATCTTGTACACAATTTTGAGTCACTGTGGATTTGCGGTGCAGCACAACAAAATGTGGCGTGAAGATTATTACAAAGCAAACCTCAAGCATGTCATAACACACAAGCAGCACACATTCAGTACAGATTAAAAAGAAAAAAATAAAACATAAATAATGGTCTTACAGAATATCTAATAAAATTTCGCTACACAGCGCCGCAAGTGAGTTTTATCGCTGGTGTGTGAATTCATTTGCGCAACAAAATGGCGCCGTGCTATAGGCGCTTCAGTGTTATCGCTGGTACACAGGGTTGGGGAGTAACGGTGTTACGTAATCAGGATACAAAAAAATTGTAACTGTAATCCGTTACAGTACACGCAAAAAAAATTTAATCTCATTACAGGCACTTCTGATAAAAACACAGATTACTGAGCGGGATTACTTTTGAAAATCAAACGGAATATACCAGCTACAACAGACGCCATTAGGCGCGTCATCGACCCAGAAGTCGCCATCTTGGAGGTACTCCGTATCATACCGTATCAAAACAAAGCACGAGTCCTAAGGAAGATCCAGAGCGTTATCAAGAAAAATGGTAAATTATTGCCGTGTCATTGGTTGTGCCAATAGGTCAGACCGAGAAAAACATTTGGAATTATATAGACGTTGCCCTTCGACAGACTGGCGACCTGTCCAGGGTGTACCCCGCCTTCGCCCACAGCAGCTGGGATCGGCTCCAGTCACCCGCGACCCCGATAAGCGGTAGAAAATAAATGAATGAATGAATGAATAGACTTCCAAAAGTTATAAAAAAAAAAACCTGGGTGAGGAATGCCAAAAACTATGAGAGGAACGGAGGCGCTTGTGGTTAGCAACGCTTAACCAAGATCTACGAGGGAAAAATCTGGACAGCATCCGAATTTATTCAGCACATTTCTTGTCAGGTAAGTGAAACAGAGCGCAACAGTTTAAGCTTATTAATGACTTCATATGTTACTTTGATCATTCATAAACATTTAGCTTCTACAGAAACTTGAATTTTTCTGTCCCTAGCCTTAAGAGATGTATTACTCCTGAAAAAACAGTTTGTGCTAGATTTTTAAAGTATTTTTTGCAAAAAAAAAAAAAAAACCAAAAAAAACCAACATATTTCAGCTATCACACTATTTGTAGCCATCAGCCTGGTAATATTTGCGTTTTAATCAATTATTTAGAACCCCAACCCCTACGAAAGTGCTGGTCCCCAGTGAGGGTCCAGGAGGTGGGAGCCAACTCCTACGGATCTTTACCACCAATAAACCGTAGCTTCTCGAAATATCGGGCTTTCTCTTGTAACCCAAGGCCTTCCCGATATTCCTTTGCTTCTTCACTCCGTTTTGACGAGCTTTCGACATGGCTGAACGCACTCAAATTGTTCCATAACACACAATCGCGACTAAAATGAATGAATGAATGAATTAATTAATTAATTAATTTATTTATTTTTCGAACTTGTAAAAACGTATGCAGCTAATTTGTACATACAAAACAAAAAAATATTTAAAAAAAGTTAATACAAATCAAAGAAAACAAAAGAAAACATCAACATAGTTCGAAAAAAGGAGTAGGAGGAAGTAAAGACTTTTTTTTTAAAGATTCCTACCCCTTTTTAAGTTTTAAAGTCATACTTCAAGGAACATCCTGTAATATAATGACATAATATGACCAAATATAATATGCATAAACCGTGCAGATATCCTTATAAATACACAAAATATGCCCCCACATACCACAGAGTCATCCCCATAAATATATACTATACAATAACATAACTACAGTATAACAACAATATATCACTTTACACCACATGCATAACACTAAACACAATTCTTTTTGTTTTTTTATACTGTCAGTATGATTGTTTACACTGAGTATCTCCAATATGACGGCGCAGCGAGGGTACCGCCCAAGTCATGACGTTGGTGAAAACCCTCTATACAGACATTGTGACACTTTACGGCACTTTAGAGCACTTTACGGCACAAACCGCCACATCGTAGATCTATAAACAATAGACACCGTAGATATATAAATGATATGACGCCGCATCGACCGCCATCTTGGAGCAGCCTCCCGCTCTACTGATATGTTTAACCGTGAATGAAACAACCCGAGTTGCCATGAATTTTACCCCCTGCTGCTGGAGTCATGGCTGCTCCAGAGAGAGAGAGGAACTCATTTTTTTGCTGGAAACTGAGACATTTTGTATTTAAGTCAGATGAGGACCAGAACTTCTCTCTCCGTGGTCGACAATTCTGCCTCCCAGCTGTGAAAACGCTCTCAACATCCAGGGACTCATCAAACCTGAAGACACATCTACAGGTATGAAACACACCTGAACTCACAGTGAAGCTAAAGTGTTATTAGCCTGCTAACAGTAACCTGCTGCTGAGAACCTCAGCCTCACCAGGCTGAACTCAGAAGAATCTGATGGAGGCAATAATATCTTCAGCCTGTATGGAGGATTTACTGGAGACTGCATGTTTCCTTCTGTCACTGAGGAATGAATCAACTCTGAACTCTTGAAAAAATACTTTGCATGGCCGACCTGAACACAAAACCTGCTCCTCACTGCAGCAGTACAGCTACACCGCAGACTGAGGATAGAATATAAATGTGTGTTAACACTGTCAGCCCGGCTCCTGGTGCTGCTGCTGGACTGTAGAGCTACTAGAGGATCAGTCTGAACTGATGGTTCTGATCCTGAGTCAGAAAGAAAGAAGTCAGATTCTCAGTAGGGTAGAGGTTAAAGGTCATGTTGTTGGTATCAATTGGGGCTGAACACAGAGTTCAGCAGAGTTAAGAACCCTCAGAGCATTTAGTGTTTACTGTGTAGAGTTTCAATACACTGTGAGGACGACAGACGGTATTTGTCTTTATTTTTATGTTTGCTGGTGAAGTAATCTAAAAGTAACTAGAAGTAATCTGGTACGTTACTTTTTAATTGAAGTGATTAGAGTAAGTTACTGATTACATTTTTTGACAAATAACTTGTAATTGTACCGGATTACAATTTAAAAGTAACCCTCACAACCCTGCTGGTACAAATGTGCAAAACAAAACATCCTGCAGAAACATCACAACCCTCCTCATCGCCGTCTCCTGCACAGCAGCAGTGGGCACAGACCTGCGTATTCGCAGTGCTCCGTGGAAGGATATACCGGAGCACAGCAGTAGCAGCCGTAGACTCAGCCGCTGTGCGCCGGTATATCCTTCCGCTGAGCACTATGTTTGTGTTCTGTTGGAGCATTATTTAATTTTTTTATTCTTGTACTTTTTAATCTGTACTGAATGTGCTGCTTGTGCTTTATGACATGTTTAAAGTTTGCTTTATAATTATTTTCACGCTCTGCCTGGTTTTTCTGTGTTGCACCACAAATCCACAGTGACTCAGACTTGTGTACACGATGTCAGAGCTGTCGTGAGATTTCATCTTCCCGTACGATCACGATCATATTGGTAAATGCCAATCCCTTCTTCCATATGCCCGTGTGCCCATATACCGCCGTACTAACATTTGATAAATGAGGGCCATCGTGTTTTTGACTAAAATATGTTTTAGATGATACATTTAATGCTCTGACTTTACCTGGGGACCTAGATATACTGACAACTATTTTAATGATGTAAAACAGATCAATGAGATGAATCTATATATTTTCAAATAGTGGTTTGGAAACAACTAATACTTTCTACATGATATAATTAATGCTTTGTCTTTAACAGAAGTTCTGATATTGAATTATATGTGGAGCACATTTACCACATATATACCAATTTGAATGCTTTATTCAAAGGAGATAAGTCTAAAACAGATGTATTGAAAAGTGATCTGTTCAGTGTTTTTCGTCTCATTGATGGATAAAGATGGAGAACAACCGTGTTCACTCACATTCATTCATTCATAACCTATGCATGAGGGCAAAGTCCGGCCTGGACAGATCACCGGTTCATCTCACAGCGTTTGATTCTTTATTTTATTTTCATTTTAATTTATTTTGTTTTTCATTTTATTTTTGAACTTGTTCAGGAATTATGAACAATATTTCTAAGCTTATAAATTAAATTGACAGGCCCTTCAGCAGGAACTCAGTGTCACAAAAGTAAATCCAGTTTTGATCAAAATTTACATCCACCTTCAATAGTGACACAAGACTCAATGTGAAGAAGTTTTTAATTAAATTGTATTTTATCATTCCATTTTCAGATTTCAGAATTTTGGTTGAGATTAAAAACAACGTCCAGCAAAAAGAATTTCAGGAATCTCCAGTTTTATTTTGAAATATCCATTATTTCATGTAAAAGAAGCTAAACTCTATCTATCTATATATAAAGGTGATGTATAAATATTACCTTTTTTTTGTTGTTTTTATGTGTGTGGCTATGTTGACATGCAAAATTTCTTGATGTATTTGACAGATTAAGTACAACGCAAATATTTGTGTTTACCATGATGTAAATAATAAATTATCATCAGTGTGTTTTACATTTTGTTGTTTTTGTGGATCAGTGAATGACTGTTGTTTCAAATTACAAAAAATATCCGTTTTGATTTATAACAATTAAACTCATATTGTCACAGAAAATTTACACTGAAAGCCAAACTATTGATTATATTTTCAATGAAACATCAGCTTGTCAGTCAGGAAGTATCAACTTTCCAAAGTATCTGAGTTTACGATGAATTATCCCCTGCACTCTAAAAAGTAACTCAGAGGAGCTTCTAACACCACTTGATTTAATACATGGATCCAAGTAAAAAATTGTAATGAGTTGATTTTGAGAAACTTTCTAAGTTCCAAACCTATTTTTTTCAAGTTATGAAAAAGTTCTTAATGACATCAACTTAATTTTGCTTGCAGTTTGAACTCAAAATTCATTGTTGATGTGTTTAAAACAAAATTCAAGTTGTTATAACTTAACAAACTTGGCTTGATAATTTGATTTTGTCAATGTTGACTTCTCAATTTTAAGTTCCCTCTCGCCACACAACATGCCTGGACCAGTTGGACAGTGGGTTAGCAGGATGAAACACCTTGATACAAGCAACATTTCATGGTGACTAAAATTCATTTTTAGTCGGGTAAGGACACCACATCGGCATGGTTAGTGCTGGTCACAGCATAAAGGAAACAGGCTCTTTGAAGAATTTAACAATGATGATGGTAGTGCCGCAATGCATCATGGGAGTTTGGGATGAGATATTCAAGATTTAAACATTGATTTAATTATTTATTTCGATGTTCTGATGTTAATAGTGTTATTGGTAGTTGTGTTTGGTTGTGTTCTTGTTCACTTAATCTAAATAGTTTAGTTACTTTTTGTGTCAAACCTGGAATGAGAAGTATTGAGCATTTAATCTGCTCCTGCTACTACTCCAAAACTTGTAGTTCAACAAAACAGTTCCCAATTGCCACTGGGCTTATTAATAGCCTGATATTGCCTGTGCAGAATCGTATTCCCAAATACTCACAACATTACGGGTCAACAGAAACTGGCCATTTTAACAACTTAAAAGTGGACAGCCAATTTATTTGAGTTATCAACATAAAAATCTTGCATTTATTAAGTAAAGGCTCGTCCATGCTTCACATGTACGCGTTTCCGCGTCCGCTTTGGAAGGTCCGCGCACCACCGATGCGGACGCGCTTTCTCCCATGCTACATTTTGAGCTCAGCTGTGCGCGTCTCATGCAGGCGCGGTGATCCACGCAGCCTCGAGAAGCTTTTCCGGCTCTACAGACTGTTTATCTGCTCCTTTATTACGGTTTAGTTAGAGAAAATTAAGCACATACATTGTCAGTCCATTATCTTTAAGTATGAAAGTTTATTTAGCCTTTTTTTTCTGTTTCTGAATCGCGGGGGCGGCGCCGGAGCGATTAGTTACTTTTTCACTTCTGTCTGCAGACCTTCTCCTCCTCCAGACAGTCTGTCTCTCTTTCCACGAGTTTTTTACTCTTTCGGTGTCTTTAAGTGGAGCCATCAGGCTGGAGCTCCATCTACTTTCACTTTTACCGTCATGTTTTGTTTGCTATGGCGCTCTGGCGCACACTTCTGCGACCTGCGCGCTATGCACAACGCGGTCTCAATTTCTGGCTGCTGCGCGGACGTTCGCGGATCGGTCCGCGCGGACCCTAGCGGACAGGAATTCATGACGATTTTTATGTCACGCGGACCAACGCGCAACGCGCACCCACGCGGACATGTGAAGCATGGACGGGCCTTTAGCGGTACTTAAAATGATCTTTGCCTGATGACAAAAAATGAATTCACTCAAAGCAATATAGTTTGTTGATTCAATGTAATTTCTGAGGTTGCCATAACTTAAAAAGACTAATGCAAACTGTTGCGTTGATTTTTTTTGTTGAGTCTAGACATTTGTTTTTAGACTGTGCTGAAAAAATAAATTACCTTGAAATACACTCAAATGACACAAATGTTCCAGGTCTGCAAATAAAACAATGAATATGTTTTAAATGTTTGTTCTTACCTGTTACATACAGTTTAGTCCCAGAGCCAAAGATGTCCCACAGTGAGAAAGAGTGAAACAAAAACCCTCCTGCAGCTGAATGTGAGCTGAGCTGATGAGACTGTGTCATATTTCTGCTCCATGAAGAGTTTCTCTGATTCCATATCAACACATCGGCACGTACCAGGGCACCGCTGTGGATGCATTTCAGTTTTCAGCCCAACTAAGGGAGCCCAGTGACGTGGAGGAAGCGATGTGTTAATTTTGCTGTAAAACAGTGCAGAACAAAAGCGCGAACATGCTAATGCTAATACTACAGTGATCATCAACTGGCAGCCCGCGGGCTTTTTTTAAAAAAAAATTTTTATAGAAATTTTTTTTCCCTTGTCCTGTTCGGCAGTTGGGGCGTGCAATATTGTATGATTGTAGCCTTTTACTATCCGAACAGATTTTAATGTTAGCAGCAGGATGAGACTGAATCTCCTCCTGCTGCTGCCTTTATTTAAAGCTGGCATCCGGCATGGCTGCCGGACAGGACCGGGACGGAAACGCTCAGAGAGCGAGAGACAGAAAGAGATAAAGATAAAGAGAGGGAGGAAGGTGGGGGGGGGGGGGGGGCGGCACACATTCACAATGCAAAACAGTGTTGTCGACGCACCACACGCAACCAAGAACAATCCCAAACCCCAATCTAGACAACACCAAAACAGAGCTGGCAACCAACACAAAAAACTGACAGAACCATACATATATATATAATTTTTTTTTCTTTTTTTTCCCCCCTGACGAACCATAGTAGTGAACAGACCAGGCCACAAAAATAAAAGGAGGTGTAGGGAAGGAAGGAAATGCAAGGACACCACAAACCCTTTTTTTTTTTTTTTTTTGAGAATATAGCTAGTAGTGACTAGTAGTAAACTCAGGGCATGCATCAAGAGAGGTCTACTACAGATCACCATTAGTCTAACCACCACAAGAAGACGAGCTAACCGAGTTAAGTATGTGAAGAGTGATTAAAGATCAGCGTGATCATGCAAATATGATGGTGATAGTGATGGTGATAGTGATCATGCATATATGACCTCTGACCCCTGAGAAGGCCAGAAGCAGGCCAGAGAGGCCCTAAGAGCCCAGACAGCCGGCGGTCATCACAGAGCCCGGATCCAAGCCGCTCCCCCAGGCAGACGCCCCCGCTCCGGTTCAGAAATGGGGCAGAGGAAAGCCCCGGCCGAGGACCCCAGCAGTCCCGGGGCCCGGGCCCCGCGGAGCCATGACCGGCATGAGACCGTCCACCCTGGGCGCCGGACACCCGGGGCAGGCAGAGCCGAGAGCCCAAGGCCCAAGAGCCCTTGGGCTGAATATGGCCCGACGAACCGTCCAGGCAGGCCCGCAACGAGATTCCAACACACACACACACACACACGTGTGCACTCCCCCCCCCCACCATCCGCAAGTGGATGCACGCATTCCCCACCCCCAATATATTCGTCAATCGCAATTTTTTTTCCTGACAATTAAAGCTGCTGTAGGCAGGATTTTGCTAGTCAATGCTAATTTTTCTGTGTTTTCTTTGGATTAAATGTTAGAGTATCCATTGATAATCCTTTAGGAGTGTAGCATCCCAGATAGCATACGGATGTGGGCCACTTCAGGCAACAGTCTGGCACTGTAGGCATTCTTCTGGGCCACAAAAAACAGATGTAAGCCTAAACTGGCCCATGTGGTAAATACTACATTTGGCCCATACCTTATAAAACAAATATGGCCCATGTTTGGCAAATACGTGGCAGAGTAGGGAATAGTTATTCTGCAGGTGAACCAAGGCTGGGGCACATATGGTTCGGCACACGTGGCCCACCTTTGCTGAAACTCATTTGGGCCACTTTTGGCCGAAAGACGGCAATCAGCATCGACTAATCTGGATGTGAGCCTAAAGTGGCCCACATATGAGAAAACGCGCGTGACCCACCTTTGCTGAAACACATTTGGGCCAGTTTTGGCTGAAAGACGGCAGTGAGCATCGACTAATCTGGATGTGAGCCTAAAGTGGCCCGCATGTAACATGGTGGGGTCCATACTTTGTGAAGTACAAATGTTGCAGGGCAAGAAAAGACAAGAAAAGCTATGTTAGTTTGCTTCTCTCATTGAACAGCTGTCCACTATTACTTGCTCCTAGTTGTATCTACAATTTCAATTAGCAGACACTTTTGTCCAAAGCAACGTACAACAGATATAACATACAAACATTACACTCACATTTAAAACTAGGGACAATTTAGGGTGACCAATTAATCTGACATGCATGTTTTTGGACTGTGGGAGGAAGCCAGAATAGGGAACCCATGCAAACTCCACACAGAAAAGCCCCAAGCCCTGGCCAGTACTTGAACCCAGGACCCTCTTACTGTGAGACGAGAGCATTAACTACTACGCCACCATGAATAGCTATGCAAACTGCTACTGCTTTTCTTTTGTCCAGATCATCCGTTATTAACTAAACCATAAACATAAGATAAGATAAGATAAGATAAGATAAGAAAAGATGACTTTATATTCCTTTTTCAGTGGAATGTTCCATGATGTACCTGAACATATCACCCACAGTGACAGGTTTTTTTTTTTTTGTTTTGTTTGTTTGTTTGTTTTTTGTTAATGAAGTCAACTACTAAGTCTGTATGCCGTGAAGGATCATATCTTTATTCAAACTCTACTTTCCGTTATGGTTTTTCCTGCTTCAAGTCGGAGTTTTCCAAATTACCGAGTCCTTTAAATGCATCATATTTGAATTGACGAATGGGCACAAGGAAACAATTGCTGCAAACCTGCAGCTGTGACTTCTATCCAGAACAGAAGAGAAGTCATGGTGAGGTAAGTCCCTGAACAAAAAATAAAAGAATGAATTAATCTGTCTGTTGGAAACTTTTAGCTCTTATTGTTGGAATGTTACATTGTTTTGTCAGGTTGCCAGTGCTGCAAAAATATTAGGTAGTTAACATTCACTTTTATGTAAGGATAAAGTGACCAGTGCTGAAAAGGCGTGCCACACAGCTCACATGTAAGTCAGCTACAATACCTATTTTGCAGTATACGTGTGATGCTGTTCTACAGCAGAAATCAAGATGAAGCTGTCACCATATGTAAAAAAAAGAAAAAGAGGGTGAAGTACAGAACAAATCTCCCCAATTCTAAATGAATTGAACTCTATGTTTTATTACTGTAACTTCAGGTTAAATGTGAAGTTTGTCAGAGTGTTTGATCAAACTGCTTTACTCAAGTTCACTTGGCATGTATCAGTGCCATCTTTCATTGTTGTCTGAGCAAGAAGATATTGGGTCAGTGATCAGATGCCTTCAGATTCAATTTTTTTAAAAAACCTTTTTTTTTTTTTTTGGTTTCATGATAAGGTTTTTGTAGTTTGCACTTCACTGCAACCATGTCCAGTAACCACAGAGCTGCTTTACTGAGTCAACAAAATGTTCTTTTGTGCATTTCTTAAAGGGCCAGATGAAGATGAGATGATGCTGGGGCCGTGAATGTTTTGCAGTGAGCGTTGGAGGTCAACAAGTGTTCCACTGAGTCAGAATTTTGTTATTTTTTTATTTTGTTTTGCCTATTTTGGGGCACAGGTTAAAAAAATAAAGGATCATTAGTTCTTTACTTTTCACAAGTTGTTTCTCGTGTCTGGTTATTTCTTCATTTCTTCAGGAGGTATCTTCATCTTTGACCCTGATGAGTCCCAAGACTGGACCACTGCATGCCACCATTTAACACAATATCTGGAGGTACCGAAATAATATGTAGCCACAAATTCACACGACACCAGTTCTGCTTCATTTATATGATGTGTTCATGTTTGACCTAGAACTTTGTCATGGTATAGGCTCGACAAGATCTGCCCAGATAGCAAAAATTTTTCGGCCTATATGCAGCCCATACCTGACATGTTCACATGGCCCACGTACCCCATGGAATGATGGCACTTGGGAGGTCCGCTCCTGTTTGCCAAAAGTGGGCCACAATCAAGCCTTCACACTGCCAGATGTCAACCATAAACCGGCCAAATAAACCAGCACTCAACCAAATGTGGGCCACTAGCAAAATTCTTGTGGCCCATGTCTGGCCCATACCTGACATGTTCATACGGCCCACGTACCACATGGAATGATGGCACTTGGGAGGTCCGCTCCTGTTTGCCAAAAGTGGGCCACAACCAAGCCTTTACAATGCCAGATGTCAACCAAAAACAGGCCAAATAAACTTGCACTCACCCAAATTTGGGCCACTAGCAAAATTCTTTTGGCCCATATCTGGCCCATACCTGACATGTTCATACAGCCCACATACTGCATGGACTGATGGCACCTGGGAGGTCCGCTCCCGTGTGCCAAAAGTGGGCCACAACCAAGCCTTCACAATGCCAGATGTCAACCAAAAACAGGCCAAATAAACTTGCACTCAACCGAATGTGGGCCACTGTATGCTTTTATTCTGGCCCATATACGATATGGAATGATGGCACAAAGGTGGTCCACAGTTGTTTGCCAAAAGTGGGCCACAACCAAACCAGCACAGTGCCAAATGTCAGCCAAGAGGAGACCAAATAAATCAGCACTCACCCAAATTTGGGCCACTGTGCACAAAATTGTTTTGCTAATGGCCCACATTTGGTTGAGTTCTGGTAGATTTGGCCTGTTTATGGTTGACATCTGGCATTGTGAAGGCTTGGTTGTGGCCCACTTTCGGCAAACAGGAGCAGACCTCCCAAGTGCCATCATTCCATGCGGTATGTGGGCCATATGAACATGTCGGGTATGGGCCAGATATGGGCCATAAGAATTTTGCTATCTGGGATAATTGCACGACCGCGAGGGCACAGCATTTCCATCTGTCTCTGTTCTGAGCTGAAAAGGAATCTCAACAGCTCCAGGTGTCTTTGGCCAATCAGAAGAGCCCATGAGGCTCTAACCGTGATTGGTCGAGGGGCGTTCGTCGCACGTTCTTGTGGGAGGGGCTTAACTTGCGTAAGGGCGTGATGTCAGAGAAAACAGGACAGGATTGGCTGTGCTGGGTTTTAAATCGCCATCTTAGATGGTCAAACCGCCATCTTGCTTAGGTAACCCTAAGCAAGATGGCGGAGATGTGGAATCCTGCCTACAGCACCTTTAATCGTCTCCTAAAATTCCAAATCATGACAGCCCTAGTGCTCGCCTCATATTCGCTGCATATTAACTAGCAGGACGGGGTTTGGTACAGAGTTGGGTGAGGAGGGGAGAAGGGGTTGTCTGCAGAGCCAGAGAGCAGGCGCTGGACTAGATGAATGCATCCTGCAGCTGTTAGAAATTAATTAATTGTAAAACCGAGAAAGCACGCTTCATAAAGGCAAATTGAGCCGTGCAGGGCGTACCGTACGGTTCGGTTTTAAACCGTAAACCGTTGCACCCCTAGAAGTTACTAGTGTCATTGTATCTGAAATGACAAATTCCAAAATCTATGCCATCATGGCAGATGAGGCAAGGGATGAAAAATCAGAGCAGTTAGCCGTTTGTGTCAGGTATGTGTCAGAGGGGGCAGTGAAGGAACATTTCTTAGCACTTGCAGAGATAAAATCATTTGATGCTCAGTCCATTGCAAATGAGCTGCAGCAGCAGATCCAAAACAATGGTCTTGCAGAGCTTAAGTGTGTAGCACAAACGTATGATGGTGCAGCTGTCATGAGTGGGTCCACTGGAGGTGTACAGGCACATTTTAGAAGGCTCCATCCTGAAGCTATCTATGTGCATTGTTATGCTCATGAACTTAATCTGGTGTTGTGCCATACTTGCAAGGCCATCCCAGAGGCTGTGGAGCTTTTCAGCTTGTTGGAGTGTGTGTACTCATTCTTTCTTTAGCACCTCCCTAGTGAATCATCACAAGTTCATGGAGGCTCAGACAAGGCTTGGATTGACAACAGTTCAGCTTGTGCAACTTTCAAACACTCGCTGGGCGTGTCAGTTGCCATCCATCAACGCAGTTCTTGAGACACTGTCTGCCATTTTCGAGTGCCTTTCTTCCATTAGGTCCCCCATAGCTGTTGGCCTCAGAGCAAAGCTCTATAAGTTCTCAGCAGTATATGCACTACTGATGTTTCAGTCACTTCTGTCTGTAACTGAAGGACTCCACAAGCTGCTTCAGAAAAAGACTTTAGACTTGGCAGAAGCTTTGACCTGCAAACAAGCAGTGTGTGACACTCTTAAGGGCAAACGCACAGACACATTTGCCACAGAGCTGTATGAGAGAGCCAAAGCCCTGTGCGACACCCACAGTATCCCTGAACCAGGTGCCAAGACAAGGCATAAACAGAGGAAAATGCAGGATTTTGTGCTGGAGGCATCTGCAGGTTCACGCACTGAATCGACCAACTCAGACACATTGAAAAGAGAGTTACTTTTCCCTTGTGTGGACAGGATGGTTGGTGAGCTTGAGCAAAACTTTTGCAGTGTAGACGCAGGGCTACTAGAAGGCATCCAGGCATGCAGTCCTAAATCTGAGAACTTCTTGAGTGAATCACTCTTGAGGGAACTTGCAAGACACTACAGCATTGACTTGAAAACAGAGGCGGTTCTGGTGGCCAGAAGCTTTCTTGCTTGGAAAACAGAAGCTGGATGTTCACCCACAGATATGTTGTCTGTACACAACCTCCTTGATTCAGACATGTTTCCCTCTCTGAAGGCAACCATCCAAGTTGCCCTGACAGTGCCTGTAAGCAGCTGCTCATGTGAAAGGTCCTTCAGTGCACTGCGTCGTCTGCACTCCTGGCTGCGTCAAACAATGGGTCAGAAAAGACTTCACAGTCTTGCAGTCATGTCAGTTGAGACAGATGTGCTTCAGCATCTCAGTCACAACAGAGTGATCGACAGATTTGAGACCCTTAAAAACAGACGCCATTCTTTGATCCTTCCACCCACCAAGTATCTTCCAATAGTGGCCATGTTATTTAAAACTGGTGTAACTTGTGACACCACAGTGCTCTTTGTATATAGTTTTGAATAATACATGTGGCTGGGCTCTTAATGAATAAGACGTATTTGTGAAATATGGCACTGTAACTATATGTGTTTTTTTTTCTTTGTTGTTAATGCTGTAAACATTCTTCCTGTGTTTGTTGTTGTATTGTATGAAAAATCTAAAGGTTGCTTAAAACTTTTACATACTAATCTGTTCAACCATACTACTCTGTTAAATCTGTCCAAAAAAGTGGAAAAGTGGACCTAGTGACGCCTCTGGTGCCACAACTTTTTTGGAGTTATTGCTTTTGACACAGTGGACATCACAGTTTAATAAATACACTGAGACACCTGGTGGACCTCTCTGGTACTCTTCCTAACTGGTTCAGTTCTTATCTCACAGATCCATGTTTTATGTAAGTATGGATCCATGTATGTAAACCATGAAATTAGGTGTGGGGTTCTCCAAGGCTCAATTTTAGGTCCCATTCTTTTTAACCTCTACATGCTTCCTCTTGGGGACGTCATCAGGAGACATGGCATCAGTTTCCACGGTTACGCCGTGTTTCCACCGGACACGTTTACACGACTGCTTTCGCTCGACAAATGACACCGCGCTGCGCTCGACGCCGACTTCTATTGCTGGTACAAATATGTTCAACAAAAAATCCTGCAGAAACATCGCTGTCTCCTGCACAGCAGCAGTGGGCAGGATTCGTCTGATGTTTGTCCCACAGTCCTGTGTCTGTCTGTATGTCTCTCTCTCTCTCTCTCGCTCTCTCTCTCTCTCTCTCTCTCTCTCTCGCGCTCTCTCTCTCTCTCTCTCTCTCTCTCTCTCTCTCTCTCTCTCTCTGCGCATACTGATCGATGGTGCGGTTTTTGCTCTTTTTTGTTTTTGACTGTTTTTACTGTTCAGCACTTTGCCTTTTTTTATGGATATGAAAAGTGCTTTTACAAATAAAGATTGGGATTGAGATGGCTCCGACTGCCACCAGCGCTGCTCTGTATTTGGCATGGAGAAGTCAGCTGCGGCTCCGGGCGAGGCCCCGGCATCTGTGGCATTACGTGTTTGGAGGTGGGATTTCTATTGAGGGCCTGGGCTCTCATTGGCCACTGGCGCCAGCTGGTGATCCATAAAAGTGTTGTCTCTTTGTCTGCTCCCCCGTTGACCTCACGAATCTGCCCGCCTACTGGCGTTTCACTTCCGTGTTCTTCGGTGCCTCGCGGCAGGTAAGAGGAGCTCCGCTCTTCTTGGAAATTTGTAAAAATCCCTTTCTAATTAGAGCATATATTTTTAGCACGGACAGTCGTTCATCTAGACGCAGACCTACGCCTCTCGCGGCACGATCGCTGGTAAGCGTATTTTTCATTCGTTGGGGTACAGGGCTCCTGTAGCTAAGTTAGCTTAGCTTGAGCCTAACTTAGCTTCTGTATTGTCGCTCGGCAACCAGTGCAGCTCTCGGCTCGAGCCTCTCCCTTTTGAGGAGCTGCATTTCAGCTCAAAAGTGGTAAGGAATGTCTGTTATTGTGGTGTTTGAGCTCCAACATTCCAATCTAATATTCCTTCTCCACTTCTACTTCAGACGCTGCTGTTTTGCCCTGCCTCGACACTTTGCTACAAATTATTTGTCGCTTTGCTGCTTTTGCACTCTGCTGTCGCTGCTTGCTGCTGTGTAGACCTGTCCTGCTGCGGTCTGTACTGCTCTTAAACTCTCCCTGCTTTCAGTGTGGCCGCCGTTAGGATGGCGCCTTGTCTAACCACAGGGAGGGTTTGATTTCTGGTCATTGCATCTGGATGGTGAATACTACAATGTCTCGTCGAAGAAGGGCTGCGCAATTGGGACACTGTTTGTCCCTCCCTCCATTGTGGGAAAACTGAAATTAATTTTTTTATAAATTGTAATATTTGTTTTGTTCTGTTCTAGGAGCTGGTGGTGGAGTCAAGTGGTGGAGGTGGTGGATTCCCCTGGTGGTGGTCGTCTCCTTTTAGTTTGTGGTGCACTTCCTTTTTTTATTTTGCTGTGTCGAGTCTGTGTGTTTGCCTTTAGTCTAAGGTTTCTACCCCCTTCGGTTCTCCCCCTCCCCAGTCACGGTTAAAGCGATACTTCAACATTTTGGCAAATTGGCCCGTTTAGCACAATTCATTAGTCATTTCGAACAGTATACTTACTTTTTTTGTGAGGGCGAGCTGTTGTTTATTCAGAGGTGAGTCGGGGAAGGTTTTCAGGACGGACACAATGGAAGTGGATGGTATTTTGGTCCCCCCTCGTCAAACTCATCAAATACACAATATAACAACCCCAAAACACTTTGGTGGGCAAATTATAATCCTCACATTCACTACGCTGTGAAGTATTAACGCAAAATTACGAGACTGAGTTGTTTATGCGAAGATTGCTAAGACGGAACTACTTGTCTGGGCGTAGTGATTTCAAAAGACAAAGTAGTTCCCAGTATTTGCTTCAGTGTCGTAACGCTACAATATTATTTGTTGGTGTTCCACAGCGTAGTGAATGTGCGGATTATAATTTGCCCACCAAAGTGTTTTGGGGTTGTTGGATTGTGTATTTGATGAGTTTGACGAGGGGGAACCAAAATACCATCCACTTCCATTGTGTCCGTCCCGAAAACCTTCCCCGACTCACCTCTGAATAAACAACAGCTTGCCCTCACAAAAAAAGTAAGTATGCTGTTCGAAATGACTAAATAATTGCGCTAAATGGGCCAATTTGCCAAAATGTTGAAGTATCGCTTTAAGCTCCAGCTCCTAGCCCTTTTTCCACTGCAAGTGTGTGTGGCTGCTTCACTATTTTTAGCAATTTTTGGCCTTTAAAAAAAACACTGTTATCATAAAGTATTGTCTTAAATAATTTTTTTTTTTTTGTAAATAAAACCTGTCAAAACCTAACCGACTAGTCTCCGCCTCTCAGTAAGGTTATGAATCTGTGTGCTTTGGCTATAATTCCCTAGGTGCAATTCCTGGGGTGGCGTTGTTGGGTTTTTTTTAGTCAATAGCGAGATTGATAAATTACAATACCGCTCCACGCCACACATGCTGCCCTATGGAGGCGGCCTGAGCTTGCCCACTGAGCAAAAAGACGTTGAATCAACGTCTTTTTAAGGTCATTGTTGGACGTCCCAGCAAGTTACCAACAAGGTACAGAATGTAATGCCATATGACGTCTTTTTTTACGTAATTTCGACGTCGGGTATCGACGTCACCAGGACCTTCAGACAAGGGCCATAAAAAAGAGGGGAAAATATAATTTAAATTGACCAAAATCTAATCACCGGCTTTGCTCTCCGAGTTTCAGGCATATGCCTTCAGTCACTTCAGCATTTCATTACAGACGGGTGACACACAAGATTCGAACTCACGACTTATTGTTCAGCAATCCTCAGCCGTACCTGTTGAGCTGTTAGTTTATTGAGTATTTCATCAGTAAACGGGAGGGTGACCACTATTTTACGGAAAACTACTTCTCCTGAAATACAGCGCAATACACACGAAACAAAGTGGTGGTTTTAAAAATGTTTGTTTTGTGTTTCTCCAAAGTTCACAATTTGTTGAAAATACGAACTAAATTTAACCGCTTGCGTGGCTCTTTTATTAGACATCTATCTTTACGAGACAATGAAAACAAACAGACTCAAGGAAAAAAATACAAGGCGGGGTTAACATTCACATAAACACTTTTTCAGTGGTAAATTATTATTATTTATACTGCTTACTATGCATAAAGTTCCATTGTAGAAGGTGACATGCTTGCCAAGGTTATTTTCCTATTACTTCATTTGAATCAATCACCAGCAGACGCTAACTCGAAATGCATAAAGACGGCATCCAACATCCTGACAAGCCAAGGTACAGCAAAATTCACAGGCACAGGAAACTACGATCACAATCCAATTCTTTTTAAACAGATTTTATTGCAAAAACTTCACAGTACTCAAAATACCGGACCAGTGACGAATCTGCAGCTAACTCTTCCTCGGCATCCGCTGTGCCAGCATGCCATGGTGCTGATTGTCCTCAAAAGGGACTGTGACCGGCCAGTCCAAGGTGGCTCCAGACTACCGTTGGTCCACAAAACAGGAATCAGGGTTCCCCGACAAGCGCTGGACTAGCGATTAAGGGAAAAACACTTAATTAGCCCGACAGCAGCGTCTCCAGCTCCGTGGCTTTCGCAGTAAAGTTACGCATCTGACACACCTCCACTTCCGGTTTCACTCAGTCAAGTTAATATACGCTATGGCAGCCAATAAGTGAACACAGACACAGAACTTCCTGTCTGTCGCCCTTCAAAATAAAACAAAAATAAAATAAATCAAAACCCATTTCATACATAATACGTCATTTCTCATCTCGTTCAGATGGTAAACATTTTTAATCAAGGAACATAAAGTTTCCCCCGACTTTCAAATGTTCAACCGCATGTAGACGTCGACATTGGGTCCTAATTTAGACGTCCAGATCTTCAACGTCATCTAGAGGTCGAAATTGGGTAATAATAAGACGTCTAAATACCTCACCTATTTGGTCTGTGGAACAGTCTGCAGTCTGAAATCCGTGTTCCCACAAAGACCTTGTATCTGCAGAATTGGGACTGGAGCCAAGTGATCACTGTCGTCGAGTCTGACCACATCACGGTCTCACGTAGTGGCAGAGTGAGTTCCTCCCGGACCATCTTGGCCAGCTGGGCTCCAATGAGTGCTGCACAGAGTTTTAGCCAGGGGATCGACTGTTGCTTCCGGGGGGCAACTCTGGAACGTGCCAAGACGAAGGCTACGTGAACTTTGCCAGCTCCATCAGTCATGCATCGGTCATTCGGAGGTACACTACTGACCCGTAGGCAGTCTCGGATGCATTGCTGAACACATGCAGATCGATCTTGCTATTGTCCATGTCGATGGTCGAAGGGAAGTAACTCCTGGGGAGGGTGATCTTGTGAAGCATCGGAAGCTCCTCCTCCCATTCTCTCCACTTCTGGGTGAGGTTGCCAGGGACAATGTCATCCCAGCCTTGCTCTTTTGTCCACAGTTCCCGCACCAAGACCTTGGCTCTGGTGCTGAAGGGCAGAGTGTACCCTAACGGATCATACTGACTGGCGAGCGTGCGATAGATACTTCTTCTGGTGGTCGGTTGTATCTCTGTGGGGGTGCTCCGATAGTGCAGAGTGTCTGACTTGAAGCGCCAAATGAGGCCCAGCGTCATCTCATGCGCTTCCCCGGGGCCCTGCGCCACCCAGGTCTCACTGCTTGTAGCCTTGGCATCAGGTGGGAGCTGACTAAGGACGGCAGGATTGCTACTCGCCCACTGGCGTAAGTCAAAACCCCCCTTGGCCAGTAGGGTTTTCAGCTCCATTACCAGCTTCTTGGCTTTTCCTTCTGTGGCGACACTTTGTAGACAGTTGTTTTCGTAGAAGCACCTTTCCACACTGCGACGAGCCTCCTCTGTTGCCTCAGGGTCTTCCAGGACATGACGCTGTAGCGCCAACATCTCGCAGCATGGGCTACACGTCGTCCCGAAAGGTAGCACCTCCCACTGGTAGGTTGATGGGTGTTCGTCAGTAGGGTCATCTCTCCACAGGAACCTCAGTAGGGGCTTGTCCTCCTCCAGAAGCCGGACCTGGTGGAACATCCCCTTTATGTCCCCGCTGATGGACACGCGGTCCTGGCGAAATCGCCGGAGGACTCCAAGAAGGGATGGTCCTAGGGTGGGACCTGGGAGCAGACATTTGTTGAGACACTGACTGCCAACCTGAAAGCTGCAGTTGAAGACCAGCCGGTTCTTTCCATTGTGGCTAACTTTGTGGTGCAGCAGGTACCAGGCCTCCTTTGTGATTTCAGCCCTGCTGTCGAGTTTCTTGACATAACCAGCGACCACCAACTTGTTCATCTCCTCTCTGTAGATCTCAGCTTGGTGAGGATCTCTGGCCAGCCTTCTCTCTGTGCTCTTGAGGTAGTTGCTGACCACCTCCTTTGGGACGTGCAAGGTGGGCATGTCCTCTCTTCTCAGGAGTGGGGTGGCGTACCTCTGCACTCCCTCGATGTTTACTCTGATGGTCTTCTTCTCAAGGAGAGCCACAGCGTACTTATCCTCCTTCGATCGCACCATCTCCTTCTCGTTCTTGAATGGCAGGATGTCTAACTGCCAAAGCCGTTCCACGTGACTGAGGAGGGCTGTGTCTGCTGAAGTTGCTTTACTGTAGAGGCACTGGGTCAGGGCAGGTCTCTGGTTGGAGATGTGAAATGGACCTTGTAGGGTCAATCCCAGTCTGGTTTTGATTGTGGCAGGACATCCTCTGGGTCCCAGGTAGACGGTGTCTACTGGAGTGATGAGGTCGATGTGGTCTGAGCCAATCAGGATCGTTGGTGTTGCTCCACTGATCGGTGGTATGGGCAGGTTGCGGAGGTGCTGGTGCTTCTCTTGGAGCTGTGAAATGGGGTAGTCATACTGAGAGAGTGCAATCTGCTGACTGGTGAATACATTGCTGATGGTGTACTGTCTCTCTGGTTGACCAGCTGGTGAGATGGTGAGGGCGACCTGCTCACCGCTGATCTCTTTGACGTCTCGACGAATCGTGCTGATGGTCAGCACTTCTCTTGGTCCCCGGACACCCAACTGAAGAGCTGCTGAATGGAGAAGCAGGGTTTTCTCTGAACCATCATCCAAAACAGCATAGGTGTCCAACATCCGTCCTTGGTAATGTAGGTGGACTTGCACTATCTTCAACATAACTTTCGAGCTCCCACTCTTAGCCGGATCCACATACATGATCTTGGACTCAGTGTCAGCAACCCTCTCCTTGGTCCATTGGTTGACATCATGCAGGACGTCTCAGTGCACAGCAGAACAACGACCACATTTCCTTTTCAGGGTGCGCTCTGAAGCTCTGTGACCCTTGCAAGCACACCTCCAACACCTTTGATCTTTCTGGATCCAGTCTCTTGCTTGTTCGGTGCTCAGTCTTTTGAACGCCTCGCAGCTCGAGAGCCAGTGTTCTTTGTTGCAGTAGTGACAATCTGGACTCCTCTTGTCTTTAGTCTGTTTTGAGACGCCTCCCTTGCTGGCGGCGTGTGACTGTTTTTGTTCTGGTTCTCCGACTGTGTGCATTACAGTAGCAGTTCTCCATTGACCCTTTGCTTTGCTGTCCCTCTTTTCTCTTAGGGACGGACCTGGGAGGAGCACATCCAGGCTGAGACTGCGGACCTCATCCTTTAGAAAGGTTGCAAGATCGATCAGGGAGGATCCTAGTTTGTTAGGGTGGAGTCGATTCTGCACGCGTCTGAACCTCTTCTGTCTGAATGGAGGGAGCTTCTCCAGGATGCGCTTTACGCTTGAGCTGCTGTTGAGCTCACAGAGTCCCTCCTCACCCTGGCACCTCAGCATCCCCACAAGGTTTTGCACCTTTATGAACAGGTCCTCCAGTGCTTGGTTGTCACGGATCGGGGGTAATTTCTCGATGATGGAGATCTCTGTGAGGATTAAGTCCCAAGGGCGGCCGTAGCGGTCATCTCAGGCTGCGATGGATTCTGAGTAGGGTTTGTCAGACCAGCCGAATGCTGAGATCATCATACGGGCTCTGGGGACTTTGACATGTTGCAGCAGGATCGTGTATTTGTACCTCTCATCATAGGTGTCAGCGAGGAGGGAGTCTAGGCACATACACAGTTCCAGGTACTGGGCTCTATCTTCTACTTCGAAGTTGGGGAAAGTGGGCAGGCTGTGCTGTACGAGAGAGCAGGCTGGTGGTTAGGCGAAGTGGGGGTCACTGGAGTTTGGCTGTTCTTAGGTGGAGGTGTTATGATGTCAGCCTGTGTAGGTCCTGACCACTGGCGGACCACTGAGGGGGGTGCTGGGTTTGGGGGCGACTGCTCTCTCTTAGGGACTGTAAAGTTGATGGGGGCAGGGGCTGAGTCTGAGGAGTTGAGTTTATGGCCTGAGAGTGGGGGCACCGTCCACTTCTGCTGCTCGACTGCCAGTCCCTCTCGGCGGCGGCTCAGTGGTCCGTTTTTGTCTGGTTCCTTCTGAATCTGATCCAGTGCATGCCTCTCTCTACTGTACTCTACTTCACCCTGATGATCTGGAGAATGTTCCCTAGAAAGCCTCTGTGAAGTCCTCCTCGAGGGTCGGGCTGAAGACCGTTGTGTGAGGCTGTGAATGACTTCACCAATAAACTGCATAGACTGCTTCATGGTGTTTTCACTCTGTTTTGTTAGCTCCTTCATTGCCTGGATCATGGCCTGGGTCTACTGCGATGCAACATGAGCCTGTATCCGTTCCCTTTCCAGTGCGATTTCAGCCTGCTGGGTCATAACTTGTGCTTGTATGCGCTCCCTCTCCAGAGCTGCTTCATCCTGGTGGCGCTCTCTCTCCAGAGCAGCCTCCTCTTGATGTCTGACCATGTCAAACAGTCTGGCTTCACTTCTCCTTGACCCAACTGAGCTATCTGAGTTCGGGCTGTCAGGTCTGGGTTGAACCACACTAGACTGGTTGTGGTCCTGGTCATCTACGAGGTCATTGTCAGGGTAGTCAGGTGCATCGAACCGAGCTGGCAGTCTGGCTACATTATCTGCACTGCGGCTGATGGGTAAGTCAGCTCGCGTGCTCATCTTACGACAGGCTAGACTGGCAGAGCTATGGGTGCGCTGACCCATTGAACCATGACTGGGAAGGGGACCTGTGACATACTCATTTAGATATCTGGGCTTGTTCAGGGTTCATTTGGGGTGTACTGGGGCTTTGTCTGATCTGTCTCTGGAGTGTCCATTACTAGCCATAGTAGCTATACTAAATCATAATCTGGCTCGAAGGACCAAAAATTGTAATGGCGGTTATTAAAATTAAATCAAAGACTGTATGTTAACTAAACCCAAAATATGGCGCTGTGTACAGCCACCGGCGTACTGCTATGTACTTGAAATTTAAAGAGGACACTCCACTAAATAACTTGGGGAGGGAGACAGGATGGCAATCATGAAGACAGATATCTATATAAAAAAAAATGATCAGAATGAAACACACAATGCAATACCACAATACAATGTCGTATTCCTAACTAACTAAACAAATCAAATTCCCTTTCTAATTAAATAATACCGTTGCGGCCGGGTGGAGCTCATTACTTGGATGAAGGTCCTGGAAGCTGACGAAGATCCTGGAAGCTGATGACAAAGGTCCTGGAAGCTAACGATGATTACGATGACGATAGTTGCGGCACTGCAGACGAAGCAGAGGGACGAAGTGCTGATGTCCCGAACGATGATAATCCACTGGCAGTGACAAGGTCCGAACGAATTCCGATTGTTACTCACCGCCTTGGTATTTGTAGACGATCAGCCGACGATGCGAGCTAATGCTAATTAGCCAGTAGCATCCCTCCTCATATACGCGCACCAAGCGCGCTGACGCCGCCACGAGATCTCTTCTTGGAAAGCCCACGCTATACAGCTACAGCTCCAGCTTCATTAGATTCCACACCAGCGGCCAACAAAACGAAAGAAGTAGTACCCACTTCTGTGCTCTGAGTTACATCCGCACATGTAGGACGAGAAACTTCCCCACAATGCCCCGGAACGCACATAAAAAAGATACACGGGAAGCATTCAATTACAACACAGAAAGTAGGACATATGAACTTTCAGGTATTTCACATTCAAAGAACATAAACAAATAAACAGAAACACGTGATAACATTTCACCATGAAGGGCAGAGAAGACTCACATAAACTATTAACAAAATTATTTCAAACATCATAAACTAACATGAGCCTTCACTACAGACAGACAGGTGCAGGTCAGTGTGACCTCCTTTGTTCCAGGTGGAGTTTTCTGGCTCCTGATTGGCTGGAAACACTCACCTGAACACAGACAGCAGAGAGCAGCAACTGTAAGGAAAAGCATTGTGTGCAGTGGTGTTTCCTCTGGAGGAGCTGAGGAGAAGTGGAGCTCTGATGCAGCCGAGGCCAAACAAGGACGAGCTGTTTGAGCAGACGAGCTCATGTGGTTTCTAACAGCTCCTCAAACCTCCCATCAGCCCACAGATAAGCTGCTGATTGACAGCTCAGCTGAGGCTGCTCTGTGGTTTCAGCCAGATGAGAGAAAATAATCTGAGGACGAAAACACTGAGAATATTTATTTTCTCACATATTTAGTTTTTGGATTGATAAGTTTTGTATCATACAAAATGTTCTCTTGACTGGATGTTCTCTTACTCACTTTACTGGATTTTTGTTCAACCTTGTATCATAACAAGAATAATGGCCTCATTTTATATAATGTCTTATTCAGTGTGTTTTATTATATTACTGATGAGATTATGTTATATAGTACAGGTTTTATTTTCTTCAGTTTTTCCAACTCAACATGAAAGTCATATCATAGGAGCAGGACTGCAATTATTAAAGTACCTGTTAATGTTGCTGTATTATTACTGTTTCTGACACATTATTTCTTGTCCATCATGGTTTGAAAACATTGGTGAATATTGGCTGCAGTCTCCTGCCACCATATGCTGGATAAAGAAATCACATTTTTTAATGACCACAAAACCAAAATGTATCAAGTTGAAGTGATTGAACATGTTGAATCTGAATATTTTAGATTATTTTGCTTCTATCTGAACTCAGAAACAAAAACATGCTCTCTCTCTATTTGCCTCGATACACCATGTTTAGTTTTCCTGTCCTGCTCAGACAGATGTTGGGATCTTTGTCTGATCATGACATGGAATTTTGATTCTATTTAAATGTTTTATTTCCAGTAAAACATGTAAAATTAAAAAACATTTCCAGAACATGATGACCTCATTTCCACAGCTTCCACAGACCAGGATGAAGTTCAACCAGGACCACAGCCAAGGCCTCATGGAGGACCTGAGAAAATCCTTTCTGCCATCAGCAGCACTGTGGAGTGGTGTTATGCTCTGAGAGGCTTTTAGACCAACACTGAACGGCTTCTTCAGGTACTAAGACATTTAAACATTATGAGTTTTTGTAAAACAGGGGCTTTGTGTGTGTATGTCTGTCTGGGATTTTTTTTTGTATTAAACACAGAGAGGCTGTGATGGACTGTTTGGTTGAGTTTTTTCAATGTAAATGAGATCATGGAAGCAATAAAGACAATAGAAACCCGACACAGCAGTCATTATAATCTTATGGCAAATTTGAAAAGACAAGTAATTAATAACTGATATTATGCAAATTATTATGATATATATGTAAATTAGTGTAAGAAAAATATTAACATTTTTGATAATTATTGATATCATGATTATCATGATATGTAAGAATTATTTATACTTGTATTTAATTTTGCAGCAGAACATAAGAGAGGACAATGAAAGAGAAAGTATCCTGCAGAAGAGCTGATGGACATGAAACATGTTGAGTTAAAGTCCAGAAAAACCAGCAGACTGGACGACTTTATGGTTCAGTATCAACTGTCACACACCGCCCTCCTCAAGGAATCTGGAGACTCTAAAAGATCTTCCAACAAAGTCAGTGACCACATTTACTGCTTATTTCCAGAGTCATAACCCAAAACTGTCCTTTCATCATTTTTAATATTTCATACATTTTTTTTAAGATTGATCGACTATATGTTCATCAGAAGAGTAACATTTTTTTTTTTATACAGAAAAACTATATTTTGTATATAATTGTCAAACTGTACAGTAGCTTTAACAATGTCTAATATATATTCAGATGTATTTCTAACACATCTGTCCTAACTCAGGGTTAGGGAAGGGAAATAAGTTTAATGAACAGTTACTGAAAGTTTCTTTATCAGAAATACTGAGTGGATCTTCAGAAATTGAAAATGCAACGACAACCCAGAAAACATCTACTTTGAAAAGTTTTACAAAGAATAAAGGAAATTAAATTATAATCCTCCTGAACGGTGAACTGAACTGCATTAATGTTCATATTTAATTTCATCTCAATCATTACTTCTCTCTTTTTAAACCTCACATCATCAGTGGTTCTTAGGCTATTTGATGTTTTAAACCAAACAAACTAAACAAACTAAACTTACAGGTGTCAATGTGGGAAAGAATATTTTCAAGATGGAAATGTGAAAGTGAGATATTGAACGAAAAACAAAATGCAATAGAAAAGAAGAGAATTCTAATCAGTAACAGGGACCTCCAGGACTCCAACAACAGCCCTGACCTCTGACCCTGACTCAAGTCTCTCCCCCATCCCCAGCAGGAGTTCCTGTCAGTAGAAAAAAAAACCCAGACCGTTTGACTGATTAATTATTTTTTTGTTTTTGCTGCCTGCTGGTGGAAAACAGGAGGACTGACACTTTGAAATTAGTCTTAAAAGAACATTGTGTGTTGTGTTGTGTTGTGTTGTGTAAGGTAAGGTAAGGTAAGGTAAGGTACTTTATTGGTCATTATACAGTGAATGTACAACGAAATTTGTTTCTCTGCATTTAACCCATCCATCGATGCCACTGAGGCATTCCGTATGGAGCAGTGGGCAGCTGCGGGGAGCGCCCGGGGACTCATCTCCAGATGTGGGGTCAGGTTGTGTTGTGTTGTGTTGTGTTGTGTTGTGTTGTGTTGTACAGCAGGGCTCTGCAACCTTTAAGACCTAAAGTTTTGTTTTTGTGGCTTTGTTCGTCTGGAGCCCCAAAGCAAATTCAGCCTTTAAAATGAGGTGAAAGCAACTCATGAAGTTTCATATATAGATTTTATGCACATACTACGTATTTTTTATTTATTAACCATTTATGAAGTTTAAATCCAGAAGAGCAAACATTTAACCTATTTTTTTTTTGTACATGGTTTTAACAGTTCCACTCCTCTTTTCAAGCTTTTTTGTTGACAATTTTGAACATTTTGCTTTGACTTGTTTTTAAGCCGTTTTGGACCCAAAATTCATTCTCTTGTGTTAGAAATTCTAGACATTTCAAATTTTTGAATCCATTCTGTAATTTTTTCCTCATTTTTTGTGGTTTTAGCGTGTTTTCTCAATTCTACTTGTATTTTCTTTTGATTCCCTTTTTGAACCAAGAGTGACTGATCACATATAATTTAGAAATAAGTGAAATGTTTCTTCCTCGTTCATGTTGTGAAGGCCTCATGGAGCCACTACAGAGGGACTAAAGAGCCACATGTGGCTCCAGAGCCACAGGTTGCAGAGGATTCCCGTTATACAGGATCAAAGTGTAACAATAAGTTTGACTCAAACTTGCTTCAGAAATCGTCATGAATGGTTTTACAGGAAACCCCTGGCCATGGCTGCAGTTCAGTGGAATTATGTGTGATTTTACTTTGCTTCACTGTGAGAAATGCACCAAAGCGGCTGAAAAAAGCAAAGACTGTCACATAAACCTGTGGAATGAAAAATGAAGGAGAAAGAACCTCGTGGGGAGATGAGACACTGTGTCAGTTTAACCAGCAGAGGGCAGCACCATGAAGGTTTTCTCTGATTCTCCACAAGAAGAGTGAGAAATGAGTGAAAAGCCTCATCTGTGCAGGTCTGGAGAACTGCAGAAGGAAGATAGATAGATAGATAGATAGATAGATAGATAGATAGATAGATAGAGTTTGATCAGATATTATAACTCCTGTGACCATAGGCGTCAGTTTCGGGGGGACGGGGGGACGTGTCCCCCCCACTTTTTTTGCCAGAGATCATTTTTTCTGCACCACATTCAAATCCTTCACGTGTAAGCCAGTGTAACCACAGTTACTTTCAATAGTTTAGAAAATTCCGGTGCTCCTGAACGCACCACTCGCATTGCAGAGACAATGCAGACTCTCGAGGACACTTGCAGCTGCTGTAAATTTGCGTCCGTTCTAAGGTGAAGCTCCGACCCAGCGCGCGCTTTATCTTCTGATCGTACCTGTGGTGAATTTAAAAAAAACTTGTTTAATTCATGTAATAATTATGTTTTGAATAAAATTCACACCATGTTATCTGCTCCGCTACTGTTAAAATTAAAAGTCACCACTGAGTACTGCTGCAATTTCAATATATTAAAACCTTTTCATCTGCATCTTTGCAGCCGATGAAACCATCCGATAACGACCGAGTTTATTAACCCTTGATGTACGGAAGCATAGCTTTCTGGAGCTTTAGCTGTCGCCAGTCAGCCGTTAGCTTAGCTTTAAGCCATTATAGTAATGAGTAAAGAAACTTGGTCAGTACACCAGGGTCTGGCCCTCTGCAGATCTAAATGACGTACAGAAATTATCTTTATACACACATGCAGAGCTCCAAGTCACTAATAACAGAAAATAATCGTACAAGCGCTACAATTTCTAATCCTTTAAAGATCGTCTCTGAGAAGAAAAATTACTATTTGGACAAGGAGGTAATGCATCATTTCACTGCAAAAGCTCCTGATGGTTGAATAAGGCGATATTGTTTTTTTAAAACAAAGTGCAGCTCTTGTCTTCTCCGTTTTAGTGTATTTCCGTGGCATTACAGTGCTGTCTAAAAGGCCTGACATGTATGATGTGTGGTCTTATTCATGTGGTGTGGATGCAGATGTTTCCTTCAGCAAATGTTCAGTCCTCTTTTCACCTCTGCTTGGTAGTACCAGTTGGGATGGAACAGAGCTGACGTTGTCAGTAGTTGACTTACCTTCCTTGGAGTTGCACCAGATATTGCAAATGAAGCTACAATTTGCATTTGACTTTCTTAAAAGTGTATGAATATGTTAATTAATGAGAATTGTATTGAAATATGTGAATAGGGATGCATTTTATATTGTTTGAACTCTAAATGTCGTGAAAGTACTGCAGTTTATTATTCATACAAATTGGAGATGTGAATGCTTTAGTGCAGGCTTTTTTTTATTTAGAGATGACTGCACCTTGGACATTTAACATTGAACATTTAACACTATCATAACAAATGGAGCTAAACACACTGAAATTATTATTTTGTCCCTAACAGTACTGACATCGTGAGGGCTGGAAGTCCTATAAGTCCAGGCAGACAACAAGACAAGAGCTTCATTTTTAAAAGTGCCCAAAAACATTGGCCCGCCGTTCTGAAGTGCCAATGAAGGCATTACATATGTCCTTCTTGTCCATCTTCCACAGCTTGTCTTTGTGGACATGGCAGACAGCCACACTGTTGAACCTTGCATGGGACATTGTGGAGCAGAGCCACGTTTTCAGTCGCTGCAGAGCACTGAAGCTTCTCTCCGCTTCACAAGAGGATACTGGGACCACCAGCAAGAGCCTGACCAGGGTCTCCACCTGGCTGAAGAGCCTCCAAACCTCTGGTACCATGCTCTTTAGTATTTCTGTAACCCCTTTGGTGGTGTTGAACTGATGATTTGTTTTCAACATGGCAAGTTGGATTTGCAATGTTTGCATATCAAGCTCTGGATACACATCAAGCATGTCAGTGCTGTTTCTGATGTTTCCACAAATCAGCAGGTTCTCCAGCCTGACAAGGTTGTTCAGGCCTTCCTGGTCAAATCGATCAGTCAGATGGCTGGTGACTGTGTCGATGGCTGTGAAGAACTCCTCAGGGGTTGCAGGGGTGTGATGCTGCGCTGGACCACCATACCGTTTCGATGGTTTTCTGACCTAGCTGTAGTGGCACAAGATCCACGGATGAGATGAGGTTTGAAACTTCCTCATAGAGGACTTTAAAGGTATGCTCCGATCTCATGGAGAGAATGTCCTGTCTGACACACTGTACTGCCTGTAACATCCCACCAATTGTTGTTGTTCTTCCCTGTAGACTGGCATTCAGATTTTCCAACCTCATCAGGAGATGTTGCCACCACGAAGACACCCCCCCAGCGAAGGAGCCCTGACCCCCACCCCAAGACAGCGCCAACCACCCACAGCCATCAGGCCACCCCCACCTACATCTGACCCCCAAAGTGGGGGACCCCCAAAGTCCTCCCCTTACAATAAGTGATGGGGCTGATCACAGAGGACTAGAGGGAACCAGATTCGGCTCATTGATCCTTTGAACAGACAAGACTTTTCATCTTGAAGACACTGACACTTTCACTGACAGGAAAACTTGCTTTTCAGGAATGAACTGTCCATTTTGAACAAGTGACAGGCTCATGCAGATCATCAACTGGGTTTTGTGGTTTGTTGGAATTGTTTTGAGAAATGTATTCACTGCTGTGCAAATGTAGAAAGTGATGTGAGAAAATGCACCAAAACAACTGAGAAAAAACAAAAACAAAACAAAGAAACTCATCAGAGGATTGAGACAGTGTCATTAAACCAGCAGAGGGCAGCACAATGAAGGGTTTTTCTTATTCTCCACAGGTAGAGTTACAAACAAGAAAGAAAACAGCATATCTGGTAGTTTGCATGTTATGGATAGGCAGATTTCGAAAAAAAAAATCGTAAATTATTTAAAATGCACTTTTTTCCAAATGTTAATTCAAATATAATTTGTACTAAATAATGTAGGGACGATCTTCAGGGAAATGAAGTTTACTTGAGAAATTTTTGGAAAGAAAATGTGAAACATGTTTGATCACTTCTATATAACTTTGCAAGGTATGTTGTGGGGGGAGACAGACGCACTGGAGTGGACTGATAATGATTCATTGTGTAGTTTATACCCAGATGCAAAATGGGAAAATGCTGTGACTGTGGTTCATCCATGTGACTATTGTCTGTATTGGAGAACATACATACTTTTTATAATCAGTCAAAAACACTACACAAACATGCTGAGTGTGTGTGTGTGTGTGTGTGTGTGTGTGTGTGTGTGTTAACCACATTCAGTTTCATGGATCATGTTTCATTTACTTTAATTATCACTGATTCAGTTTTGAGATCATGTTGATGTGATTCTCTTTGCTGATGACAATGTTGTTTCCATGAAAGACCAAACTCGGCCTCTCATTGTTTTTTCATTGATGCTCATGACATGAAGTGAATTCAATAAAACAGATTTTTATTCTTCCTCATGGTGTAGCAGCAATATGAGCTTCAGGTGTGTGTCTGTTTGGAGGGATCAGATGAAAGATGGAACCACAGAAAGAATAGAAAGAAGTGAGTTTCATGAGTGTGAGCAGCAGCAGATGTGAATTTGTTCTCTGTGGTTATTAGAACAGATAAAAAAATGTTAACAGCTCAACACATTTCCTTCACTGTTGCAGAAAGGATGTGTGGTTTCTGCTCTGCAGCCTCCACACTGTGAACTTTAAGTTTCTCGTTATTAACATGACGGTTACAACTCTCTTCTTCTATGGGAGAAAAGTCCGGATATTCAGAAAAGAGAAACAAAGCCCACAGTCTCCTGATGACTGCAAGACTCCAGTTTTCACAGTGTCAGATCAGATTTTATGATTACTTTTAGTGCACACACACACACACACACACACACACACACACACACACACACACACACACACACACGCCCAGTCTTGTATTTCTATCCTTGTGGGGACCGTCCATTGACTCCCATTCATGTCTAGCCCCTAACCCTGACCCTTACCCTAACCCTAACCCACACCACAACAAAGCCTAACCCTAAAGAAATGTTTTTGCACTTTTACTTTTTTCAGTAACAACAACATGGTCAAGAAAACACTGTTTCTCCTACTTAGGACCGGAAAAAGGTCCCCACAAGGCACGTCATTTCACGTTTTGCTATCCTTGTGGGGACATTTGGCCCCAACAAGGATAGAAATACGAGAACACACACACACACACACTCACACCTGTTTATCTAAATAGGAAAGCATTTATGTTTTAATTCTCATGAGGTTTTTGTCTCCATTTCTCTGAGCATTATTTGCGTCATGTAAAAGTTGCTCGCTGTCAACAAGAAAAGCTTGAAGTCAAGAAGAGAAAAACAGAAGTTAACATGTTGAAATTGGACAAAGTTTTATTCTTTAAATTTAATGAATATAAAACACAGCATGATGAAAACCAGTAGCAAAAAAAGCCTTTTTTAAATTAACTCAAATATCTATAAGACATCAGAAGATTGGCTGTTTGTTGTACTTTACCGTCATCTTTGTAAGTTTTTGACATCATATGAGTATTTTCATAAGTAACACCTAAGATAGATGAAACGACAAATGTTTTTATTTTTTTTTTTTTAAATTCCCATATTTTCTTTTCCTCGCTGATGCTGAACTCCTATGTATCTTAAACTTAATAAAAACCAAATAACAAACCACATTTTATTGACTTTAATCAACAAAAGAAAGCAATTTATTTCAATAAAAATTGCTGGACTTCAGATCCTCTTGTTGTCTGCATAACTGTGTTGTTAGATGTGTTCAGGATAATGTTTATTTCTAAAATGTTTTTTGTTCTTGTTTGAGTAGAAATTTAAAAGCCAAGCTCTGACTTGACATGTATTTATTTCATTGTAAATTCTGTGGTTTTATGCCAGGTGTGAGTGAGACGTGAAGCTCTTGGAGGTCAGTCAGCATGTGTGGAGCTGGTGGACGGTCCTTTGTTTCTGAGGATCATCATCAGAGAGAGTCCAAAGCAGTAGACCACACTCTTCACTATCAGCACTGTGTACTGCAGGCAGAGCAGCCTCTCTCTGTACCAGTGTGGTGGAGGGACGGCTGGAGGATATATGACTGAAACGGACAGAGATAAAACAATCGGCACTCTGCTCCTCTAAATAATGACAGTGAATCACAGCTAAAGTCATCAAACCTTCTTTACCTTGCTCTGTTTCAGCCTCCACTGTTCCTCCCTCGTGCTTCACAGAGCAGCGATATTTT
The DNA here is from genome assembly GCF_902148845.1 of Salarias fasciatus. Lineage (NCBI taxonomy): Eukaryota > Metazoa > Chordata > Actinopteri > Blenniiformes > Blenniidae > Salarias > Salarias fasciatus. The sequence continues at coordinate 4,656,623 of NC_043762.1, forward strand.
GTCTCAACATCATGCTGACCGAGCACCAAGATGGAGGTGGAGCGTCCCGACTCTCTGAGCTCCAGCTGCTCTCCCTCTCTGGAGTTCAGCTCCTCCAGGTCGCCGTTCTGCTTCAGTCTTTTCCAGGAGAACTGGACCTCAGGAGGGAACATGGTTGAGGCCACACACAGCAGGTGGTTCTTCAGGGGATCTCTGGAGGCTGCTGGGTACACGCTCACCACGGGCTTCACTACCTGCTGCTCTGGAATCAGACAGCAGCAACAAGCAGCACACACACACAACCACAAAGTCAACAGCAGCTTCCAGCTCTCAGCTACATTCAGTCTGATCCTGGAAACCACCTCAACTCTGATCAATCAGCTGATTGATGTGAACACAGTACAAAGGTCACTGCTCACTGTGTTCATGTTGATATCAGACTCTGTCTTCACCTCAGGTCCTCATGTGTTGCAGCTCACAGTGATTTTTAACAGAGAAATAAAGTGGTCAGAGTCGGGGCCACACAGTGGAGTCAGTGTGAGAAAGTTCCTGCTTCACATCCAGGCTGAACTCAGAGGCCCTCATCTATCAATCGGTCGTACGCCGCCATACGGCCATATGAAAGACAGGATCAGCATTTTTCATTATGATCGTGATCGTACGGAAAGATGAAATCTCACGACAGGTCTGACAATCTTGTACACAATTTTGAGTCACTGTGGATTTGCGGTGCAGCACAACAAAATGTGGCGTGAAGATAATTACAAAGCAAGCCTCAAGCATGTCATTACACACAAGCAGCACAGATTCAGCACAGATTAAAAAGAAAAAATTAAAACATAAATAATGGTCTTACAGAATATCTAATAAAATTTCGCTACACCGCATCGCTCTTGTGTGAATTCATTTGCTCAACAAAATGGCGCCGCGCTATAGGCGCTCGAGTGTTATCACTGGTACAAATATGCAAAACAAAACATCCTGCAGAAACATCACAACCCTCCTCATCGCCGTCTCCTGCACAGCAGCAGTGGGCACAGACCTGAGCATTCGCAGTGCTCCGTGGAAGGATATACCGGAGCACAGCAGCAGCAGCCGTAGACTCAGCCGCTGTGCGCCGGTATATCCTTCCGCTGAGCACTATGCTTGTGCAGATCTGTGTATCAAAACGTTATTTTAACCTTGTATGAACCAACATTGTATGAAGACTTCTAAAAATTGTCGTTAATTTTGTTCAGTGTATTATTGATTATTGATTTTCTTCAGCCAGATTTTCTCCTCCAGTCTAATAAAATGTTTGACTAAACGTCCACTGTCTGTATTTAATCTCCCTTTAGCTAATATGTTAGTTCTCGGCCACTGGCATCACATCACTGATTAAAATAAATCATTTTCTTAACTTTAGAGTTTATTTACATTTCAGAATTGGTTCTTCAGGTCCTGTCTCCTCTGTCCAGCCCCCAGTGGAGCCTCCATCTGCTGCTTCCTACATCGGGTCCTCTCATGGCCCCGGCGCAACAAAAGTCGCTCCATCGGCGAATGCAATATTGTGTAAAACTGCACAGACCAAAATAAAGTCACTCACCTTCTCGGGGCTAAACAGCAGCGTTTCCCCCGCTTCGTCTGAGCGTCTGAAGCTGCTGCACAGCAGTTTGTGTCTTTTCGCACAGTTAAAACAGCGCTCATCTCCGTGGCAGGATGGACAAGCAGTTATTGAACGTTAAAAATCCGTCATTAATCCTACAAGGGTAAACTTTATTAGATATTCTGTTGGAGCATTATTTAATTTTTTTATTTTTGTACTTTTTAATCTGTACTGAATATTTGCTGCTTGTACTTTATGACATGTTTAAAGTTTGCTTTATAACTATTTTCACGCTCTGCCAGGTTTTTCTGTGTTGCACCACAAATCCACAGTGACTCAGACTTGTGTACACGATGTCAGAGCTGTCGTGAGATTTCATCTTCCCGTACGATCACGATCATATTGGTAAATGCCAATCCCTTCTTCCATATGCCCGTGTGCCCATATACCGCCGTACTAACATTTGATAAATGAGGGCCATCGTGTTTTTGACTAACATATGTTTTAGATGATACATTTAATGCTCTGACTTTACCTGGGGACCAAGATATACTGACGATTATTTTAATGATGTAAAACAGATCAATGAGATGAATCTATATACTATCAAATAGTGGTTTGGAAACAACTAATACTTTCTACATGATATAATTAATGCTTTGTCTTTAACAGAAGTTCTGATATTGAATTATATGTGGAGCACATTTACCACATATATACCAATTTGAATGCTTTATTCAAAGGACATAAGTCTAAAACAGATGTATTGAAAAGTGACCTGTTCAGTGTTTTGTCGTCACACTAATAGATAAAGATGGAGAACAACTGTGTTCACTCACATTCATTCATTCATAACCTATGCATGAGGGCAAAGTCCAGCCTGGACAGATCACCGGTTCATCTCACAGCGTTGGATTCTTTATTTTATTTTCATTTTAATTTATGTTGTTTTTCATTTTATTTTTGAACTTGTTCAGGAATTATGAACAATATTTCTAAGCTTATAAATTAAATTGACCGGCCCTTCATCAGGAACTCAGTGTCACAAAAGTAAATCCAGTTTTGATCAAAATTTAAATTCACCTTCAGTAGTGACACAAGACTCAATGTGAAGAAGTTTTTCATTAAATTGTATTTTATCATTAAATTTTCAGATTTCAGAAATTTGGATGAGATTAAAAACAACATCCAGCAAAAAAGAATTTCAGGAATCTCCAATTTTATTTTGAAATATCCATCATTTCATGTAAAAGAAGCTTTTTTTTGTTTTTATGTGTGTGGCTATGTTGACATCCGAAATTTCTTGATGTATTTGACAGATTAAGTACAATGCAAATATTTGTGTTTACCATGTGTTTACCATGATGTAAATAATAATTATTATCAGTGTGTTTCACATTTTGTTGTTTTTGTGGATCAGTGAATGATCAGTTTTGTTGTTTCAAATTACAAAAAATATCCGTTTTGATTTATAACAATTAAACTCATATTGTCACAGAAAATTTACATTGAAAGCCAAACTATTGATTATATTTTCAATGAAACATCAGCTTGTCAGTCAGGAAGTATCAACTTTCCAAAGTATCTGAGTTTACCATGAATTATCTCCTGCTGAAAAAATAAATTACCTTGAAATACACTCAAATGACACAAATGTTCCAGGTCTGCAAATAAAACAATGAATATGTATTAAATGTTTGTTCTTACCTGTTACATACAGTTTAGTCCCAGAGCCCCAGATGTCCCACAGTGAGAAAGAGTGAAACAAAAACCCTCCTGCAGCTGAATGTGAGCTGAGCTGATGAGACTGTGTCATATTTCTGCTCCATGAAGAGTTTCTCTGATTCCATATCAACACATCTGTCTCTGGTTTCTTTGATCCAGCAGCTCAGCTCTGATGATCATGTCTGTCTCTTGGTCAGTTCACAGCTTTAGTCCACATGGAGCAGATCTGGACTAAAATACTGACTGATAGAAAAAAAGGAAACTTTTTTAATCTGTTGGTCTGCAGAAGATGAACTTCATGAAATAAATGGGTTTAGTCTGAACTCCACCAGAAGCTGGAGATTTTTATTGTCACACTAAAATAAAGCAACAAATACAAAATGCCTTTTGTTTGCAATAATTCAGAGAATTGTCTGTAAGTACTTAAATGAGACTTAAACTTTTGACAGCAACCTCATCATCATGTTCCTGCTGGAATTTCTAAATTTCTTATACTGTGTGATATTTATGACAGAAGTGAAAGAAATATTTCATCTGTTCAGATATTTCAAGATGTGTCGCTGCCATTTAATTCATTATCTGCTCCAGCATCCTTGACCTGACCTGGAAATATTGATTGCAGAATATAATGATTCAACATGTTCAGGTTTAATACAATTATAAATAGTGCCACACAGTGGCGTCACTCTGCCTATTTTAGGGGGGCTATGGAGGGGGTCAATGATGGTCCTCTGGACAGCAGTCAGATCAGCAGTCTTCCCCATACTTGTGATTTAGTTTACTGAACCAAGCTGAGTGTTTTTCAAGGCTCAGGAAACACTTGCAGGTGTTTCGAGTTATTTAGACGATTCAAGTGATTAGTTAAATAGCCTACTAGTATACTTTTTCATGATATTCTAATATTTTGAGATAGGATTTTTGAGTTTTCTTAAGCTGTAAGCCATAATCAGCAATATTAAAATAATAAAATGCTTGAAATATTTCAGTTGATTTGTAATGAATCCAGAATGTATGACATTTTTGTTTTTTTAATTGCATTTCAGAAAATAAAGAACTTTATCACAATATTCTAATTTTCTGAGACAGTCCTGTATTTCTTCTCCACTTCTACTTCAGACGCTGCTGTTTTGCCCTGCCTCGACACTTTGCTACAAATTATTTGTCGCTTTGCTGCTTTTGCACTCTGCTGTCGCTGCTTGCTGCTGTGTAGACCTGTCCTGCCGCGGCCTGTACTGCTCTTAAACTCTCCCTGCTTTCAGTGTAGCCGCCGTTAGGATGGCGCCTCGTCTAACCACAGGGAGGGTTTGATTTCTGGTCATTGCATCTGGATGGTGAATACTACAATGTCTCGTCGAAGGAGGGCTGCGCAATTGTGACACTGTTTATCCCTCCCTCCATTGTGGGAAAACTGAAATTAATTTTTTTATAAATTGTAATATTTGTTTTGTTCTGTTCTAGGAGCTGGTGTTGGAGTCAAGTGGTGGAGGTGGTGGATTCCCCTGGTGGTGTTTGTCTCCGGTTAGTTTGTGGTGCACTTCCTTTTTTTATTTTGCTGTGTCGAGTCTGTGTGTTTGCCTTTAGTCTAAGGTTTCTACCCCCTTCGGTTCTCCCCCTCCCCAGTCACGGTTAAGCTCCAGCTCCGAGCCCTTTTTCCACTGCAAGTATGTGTGGTTGCTTCACTATTTTTAGCAATTTTTGGCCTTTTAAAAAAACACTGTTATAATAAAGTATTGTCTTAAATAATTTTTTCTTTGGTAAATAAAACCTGTCAAAACCTAACCGACTAGTCTCCGCCTCTCAGTGAGGTTATGAATCTGTGTGCTTTGGCTATAATTCCCTAGGTGCAATTCCTGGGGTGGCGTTGTTGGTTTTTTTTCAGTCAATAGCGAGATTGATAAATTACAATACCGCTCCGCGCCACACATGCTGCCCTCCAGAGGCAGTCTGAGCTCGGTGAGTTCCAGCGTCTTCTGCAGGAGCTGCGCCTGGACGGCCGGTTCCAGCACTGCTTCAGGCTGACGCTGTGTTTCCACCAGAAGCAGTGTGCCGCTCGCTGCTCGCCTTGGCATCACGCCAACTGTTCTGCGTGGTCGGAGCCCTGCTGCCCTACGTCAGCACGTCCGTGAAGACCTCCATGCTGATAAGCTGTCCTGGCGCGAATTTGCTTGAAAAGTTCAATTATTTCAACTTGAGCTACAAGCGACGAGTGACGAAGCGGCGGGCGGGGATCGTTGAGCGGTGGGCGGCGGCAAGTGGCAGTGCAAGTCGACGGGCACACAATTTTTTTGCTGGAAACGCTCGCCGGCCGTCGCCCGCCGCTCAAGATTGAGCGACAACCGCGCGACACATTGACTTTGTATGTAATCTCATCGTGCGAAAAATTTGCGTCGCGTCCGGCAGAAACACGGCGTTAACATTCTTGCTCCTTCTTATTTAGCTGATCTGTTTTTACCATATCGACCCTCGGGGCCCTGAGGTCCTCTGGCAGCGGCCTGCTGTGCGTTCCAAAAGCCAGAACCAAGACCCACGGTGAGGCGGCCTATAGCCACTACGACCCCCGCCTGTGGAACAGTCTGCGGGAGAACCTCAGGACCGTTGATATTTTTAAAGGAAGATTAAAGACACACCTTTTTAAACAGAGCGACTGCCAATACTTCTCTTACTTTCATCACTATTTATGCAATTCTATCCTTTATTATTATGTACCTTTACTTCTTTATTTTCACTTCTTCATCTCATCTTACTTATTTCACATCAGCTTTGTATCACACCTTATATTCTACAGTCTTCAGTTGATTAATTCCACTGTTTCCTGAGGGGGGTCGTTCACTCTGGGACCCTGAGCCGGTGAGTTGCTCTCCCTGAGCATGTTCTCCCTGAGCCTGTGTGGATTCTCTCAGGGTCTTCATCTTCCATATTTCATAGACATGCTTGTTGTGTGTCAGTGGTTTTCTGTTCCTCTGTGTTTGTTCTGCGTTGGAATATTGGTGTCTCCCTGCTCTTCACCCAATGTCAGCTGAAATAAGTGTTTCCTCTCTGAGAGCCTGACTTGGAAAACATGAGGATGAACTGGAGTCATTCCAGCTGAGGATCAAAACAGGAGAATTATCTTCCTTGGCTGAAATGATCTGTTTAATTTAACTCACTAATTTTTATTTTTACCAGAGAGTTTTATTAAATCTGTTGTCTTGTTATTTGGTGTGAGTGATGTTCAGATATACACATAAAACATGCATTTTAAGCTTGTCTCATTTAAAATTGATGAAAAAGAAGAAGAAACTCTCTAATTTCAGTGTGTTTGTAAGACTGAGTGAAATATGTGAACCTGCTCTCTGGTTTACTGTTTACTTCCTGTCACACTATTTGACATCAGTTGGTTTTTGTTCAGGCTGCAGGGATCATTTCTCACTGTGGTTAAACCACAGGAGCAGTAGTAGGAGGCTGAATGAGCTGATTTAATTTTTTTAATCTTTAACTCCCAGCCATTAGCAGTCCTCTCAGCTGAGAAATCGTCTCTCTCAGATTGATCAGTGAATGAATCTACTTTACCATCTCTGATAACAACAATGATTCTGAATGTTTCTGTGTCTTTCTTCTGGTACCAGAATACATAGTAACAGTGATCAGTTCCTCCACAGCTGAAGGAGACTGTTTCCCCGACTCTCCTGGTCAATGTTAGATCTTCCTGAATCAGCTCTGCTGCCATGGCAACCAGCGCTGTGGAGACACAGACAGACAGGTGCAGGTCAGTGTGACCTCCTTTGTTCCAGGTGGAGTTTTCTGGCTCCTGATTGGCTGGAAACACTCACCTGAACACAGACAGCAGAGAGCAGCAGCTGGGAGGAAAAGCATTGTGTGCAGTGGTGTTTCCTCTGGAGGAGCTGAGGAGAAGTGGAGCTCTGATGCAGCCGAGGCCAAACAAGGACGAGCTGTTTGAGCAGACGAGCTCATGTGGTTTCTAACAGCTCCTCAAACCTCCCATCAGCCCACAGATAAGCTGCTGATTGACAGCTCAGCTGAGGCTGCTCTGTGGTTTCATCTGGCTGAATCCAGCCTGAAGAGAGAAAAGAACACTGAGAATATTTATTTTCTCACATATTTAGGTTTTAGGGTGATAAGTTTTGTGTCATACAAAATGTTCTCTTGACTGGATGTTCTCTTACTCACTTTACTGGATTTTTGTTCAACCTTGTATCATAACAAGAATAATGTCCTCATTTTATATAATGTCTGATTCAATGTCTTGTATTATATTACTGATGAGATTATGTTATATAGTACAGGTTTTATTTTCTTCAGTTTTTCCAACTCAACATGAAAGTCATCATCGGAGCAGGACTGTCATTATTAAAGTACCTGTTAATGTTCCTGTATTATTACTGTTTCTGACACATTATTTCTTGTCCATCGTGGTTTGAAAACATTGGTGGAATATTATCTACAGTCTCCTGCCACCATATGCTGGATAAAGAAATCACATTTATTAAAGACCAGAAAACCAAAATATATCAAGTTGAAGTGATTGAACATATTAAATCAGAATATTTTACATTATTTTGCTTCGATCTGAACTCAGAAACAAAAACATGCCAGAAGAGTTGACACATGGACTCAGTGGGGGTTTCTGTGGATCACCAAGGAACCAAGACATTACCCACAATCCTTCAGTCCTATTGTTTCCTCTCTCTCTATTTGCCTCGATACACCATGTTTAGTTTTCCTGTCCTGCTCAGACAGATGTTGGGATCTTTGTCTGATCATGACATGGAATTTTGATTCTATTTAAATGTTTTATTTCCAGTAAAACATGTAAAATTAAAAAACATTTCCAGAACATGATGACCTCATTTCCACAGCTTCCACAGACCAGGATGAAGTTCAACCAGGACCACAGCCGAGGCCTCATGGAGGACCTGAGAAAATCCTTTCTGCCATCAGCAGCACTGTGGAGTGGTGTTATGCTCTGAGAGGCTTTCAGACCAACACTGAACGGCTTCTTCAGGTACTAAGACATATAAGCATTATGAGTTTTTGTAAAACAGGGGCTTTGTGTGTGTATGTCTGTGTCTGGGATTTTTTTGTAGACGTGTATTAAACACAGAGAGGCTGTGATGGACTGTTTGGTTTTGTTTTTTCAATGTAAATGAGACCATGGAAGAAATAAAGACAATAGAAACCCTACACAGCAGTCATTATAATGTTATGGCAAATTTGAAAAGACAAGTAATTAATAACTGATATTATGCAAATTATTATCATATATATGTAAATTAGTGTAAGAAAAATATTAACGTTTTTGATAATTATTGATATCATGATTATCATGATTATATGTAAGAATTATTTATACTTGTATTTAATTTTGCAGCAGAACATAAGAGAGGACAATGAAAGAGAAAGTATCCTGCAGAAGAGCTGATGGACATGAAACATGTTGAGTTAAAGTCCAGAAAAACCAGCAGACTGGACGACTTTATGGTTCAGTATCAACTGTCACACACCGCCCTCCTCAAGGAATCTGGAGACTCTAAAAGATCTTCCAACAAAGTTAGTGACCACATTTACTGCTTATTTCTGGGATCAAAACCCAAAACTCTACTTTAACCATTTTTATTATTTCATATATTTTTTTTAAAGATTGATACACTATCAGAAAAGTAACACATATGTTTTTTTATACAGAAAATCGATATTTTGTATATAATTATCAAACTGTACAGTAGCTTTAACAATGTCTAATATATATTCAGATGTATTTCTAACCCATCTGTCCTAACTCAGGGTTAGGGAAGGGAAATAAGTTTAATGAACAGTTACTGAAAGTTTCTTTATCAGAAATACTGAGTGGATCTTCAGAAACTGAAAATGCAACGACAGCCCAGAAAACATCTACTTTGAAAAGTTTAACAAAGAATAAAGGAAATTAAATTATAATCCTCCTGAACGGTGAACTGAACTGAGCATTAATGTTCATCTTTAAATTCATCTCAATGATTACTGCTATCTTTTTAAACCTCACATCATCAGTGGTTCTTAGGCTCTTAGATATTTTAAACCAAACAAACTAAACTTACAGGTGTCAATTTGGGAAAGAATATTTTCAAGATGGAAACGTGAAAGTGAGATATTGAACTAAAAAAAAATGTAATAAAGAAGAGAACGCTAATCAGTAACAGGGACCTCCAGGACTCCAACAACAGCCTTGACCTCTGACCCTGACTCAAGACTCTCCCCCATCTCCAGCAGGACTTCCTGTCAGTAGAAAAAAAAAACCCAGACTGTTTGACTGATTAATATATTGTGGTTTTTGCTGCCTGCTGGTGGAAAACAGGAGGAGTGACACTTTGAAATTTGTCTTAAAAGAACATTGTGTGTTGTGTTGTGTTGTGTTGTGTTGTGTTGTGTTGTGTTGTGTTGTGTTGTGTTGTGTTGTGTTGTGTTGTGTTGTGTTGTACAGCAGGGCTCTGCAACCTTGAAGACCTAAAGTTTTGTTTTTGTGACTTTTCACTTAGTGATGTTCGTCTGGAGCCCCAAAGAGAATTCAGCCTTTAAAATGAGGTGAAAGCAACTCATGAAGTTTCATATATAGATTTTATGCATATACTACGTATTTTTTATTTATTAACCATTTATGAAGTTTAAATCCAGAAGAGCAAACATTTAACCTATTTTTTTTGTACATGGTTTTAACAGTTCCACTCCTCTTTTCAAGCTTTTTGGTTGACAATTTTGAAAATTTTGCTTTGACTTGTTTTTAAGCCGTTTTGGACCCAAATTTCATTTTCTTGTGTTAGAAATCCTAGACATTTCAAATTTTTGAATCCATTCTATAATTTCTTCCTCATTTTTTGTGGTTTTAGCGTGTTTTCTCAATTCTACTTGTACTTTCCTTTGATTCCCTTTTGAACCAAGAGTGACTGATCACATATAATTTAGAAATAAGTGAAATGTTTCTTCCTCGTTCATGTTGTGAAGGCCTCATGGAGCCACTACAGAGGGACTAAAGAGCCACATGTGGCTCCAGAGCCACAGGTTGCAGAGGATTCCCGTTATACAGGATCGAAGTGTAACAATAAGTTTGAGTCAAACTTGCTTCTGAAATCGTCATGAATGGTTTTACAGGAAACTCCTGGCCATGGCTGCAGTTCAGTGGAATTATGTGTGATTTTACTTTGCTTCGCTGTGAGAAATGCACCAAAGCAGCTGAAAAAAGCAAAGACTGTCACATAAACCTGTGGAATGAAAAATGAAGGAGAAAGAACCTCGTGAGGAGATTGAGACACTGTGTCAGTTTAACCAGCAGAGGGCAGCACAATGAAGGTTTTCTCTGATTCTCCACAAGAAGAGTGAGAAATGAGTGAAAAGTCTCATCTGTGCAGGTCTGGAGAACTGCAGAAGGAAGATAGATAGATAGATAGATAGATAGAGTTTGATCAGATATTATAACTCCTGTGACCATAGGCGTCAGTTTCGGGGGGACGGGGGGACGTGTCCCCCCCACTTTTTTTGCCAGAGATCATTTTGTCTGCACCACATTCAAATCCTTCACGTGTAAGCCAGTGTAACCACAGTTACTTTCAATAGTTTAGAAAATTCCGGTGCTCCTGAACGCACCACTCGCATTGCAGAGACAATGCAGACTCTCGAGGACACTCGCAGCTGCTGTAAATTTGCGTCCGTTCTAAGGTGAAGCTCCGACCCAGCGCGCGCTTTTTCTTCTGATCGTACCTGTGCTGAATTAAAAAAAAAACTTGTTTAATTCATGTAATAATTATGTTTTGAATAAAATTCACACCATGTTATCTGCTCCGCTACTGTTAAAATTAAAAGTCACCACTGAGTACTGCTGCAATTTCAATATATTAAAACCTTTTCATCTGCATCTTTGCAGCCGATGAAACCATCCGATAACGACCGAGTTTATTAACCCTTGATGTACGGAAGCATAGCTTTCTGGAGCTTTAGCTGTCGCCAGTCAGCCGTTAGCTTAGCTTTAAGCCATTATAGTAATTAGTAAAGAAACTTGGTCAGTACAGCAGGGTCTGGCCCTCTGCAGATCTAAATGACGCACAGAAATTATCTTTATACACACATGCAGAGGTCAAAGTCACTAATAACAGAAAATAATCGTACAAGCGCTACAATTTCTAATCCTTTTAAGATCGTCTCTGAGAAGAAAAATTACTATTTGGACAAGGAGGTAATGCATCATTTCGCTGCAAAAGCTCCTGATGGTTGAATAAGGCGATATTGTTTTTTTAAAACAAAGTGCAGCTCTTGTCTTCTCCGTTTTAGTCTATTCCTGTGGCATTACAGTGCTGTCTAAAAGGCCTGACATGTATGATGTGTGGTCTTATTCATGTGGTGTGGATGCAGATGTTTCCTTCAGCAAATGTTCAGTCCTCTTTTCACCTCTGCTTGGTAGTACCAGTTGGGATGGAACAGAGCTGATGTTATCAGTAGCTGACTTACCTTCCTTGGAGTGGCACCAGATATTGCAAATGAAGCTACAATTTGCATTTGACTTTCTCAACAGTGTATGAATATATTAATTAATGAGAATTGTATTGAAATATGTGAATAGGGGTGTATTTTATATTGTTTGAACTCTAAAGGTCGTGAAAGTACTGCAGTTTATTATTCATACAAATTGGAGATGTGAATGCTTTAGTGCAGGCTTTTTTTATTTAGAGATGACTGCACCTTGGACATTTAACATTGAACATTTAACACTATCATAACAAATGGAGCTAAACGCAATCAAATTATTATTTTGTCCCTAACAGTACTGAAATCGTGAGGGCTGGAAGTCCTATAAGTCCAGGCAGACAACAAGACAAGAGCTTCATTTTTAAAAGTGCCCAAAAACATTGGCCCGCCGTTCTGAAGTGCCAATGAAGGCATTACATATGTCCTTCTTGTCCATCTTCCGCAGCTTGTCTTTGTGGACATGGCAGACAGCCACACTGTTGAACCTTGCCTGGGACATTGTGGAACGGAGCCACGTTTTCAGTCGCCGCAGAGCACTGAAGCTTCTCTCCGCTTCACAAGAGGATACTGGGACCACCAGCAAGAGCCTGACCAGGGTCTCCACCTGGCTGAAGAGCCTCCAAACCTCTGGTACCATGCTCTTTAGTATTTCTGTAACCCCTTTGGTGGTGTTGAACTGATGATTTGTTTTCAACATGGCAAGTTGGATTTGCAATGTTTGCATATCAAGCTCTGGATACACATCAAGCATGTCAGTGCTGTTTCTGATGTTTCCACAAATCAGCAGGTTCTCCAGCCTGACAAGGTTGTTCAGGCCTTCCTGGTCAAATCGATCAGTCAGATGGCTGGTGACTGTGTCGATGGCTGTGAGGAATTCTACACGGAAGAACTCCTCAGGGGTTGCAGGGGTGTGATGCTGCTCTGGACCACCATACCGTTTCGATGGTTTTCTGACGTGAAGCAGCTGTAGTGGCACAAGATCCACGGATGAGATGAGGTTTGAAACTTCCTCATAGAGGACTTTAAAGGTATGCTCCGATCTCATGGAGAGAATGTCCTGTTTGACACACTGTACTGCCTGTAACATCCCACCAATTGTTGTTGTTCTTCCCTGTAGACTGGCATTCAAATTTTCCAACCTCATCAGGAGATGTTGCCACCACGAAGACACCCCCCCAGCAAAGGAGCCCTGACCCCCACCCCAAGACAGCGCCAACCACCCACAGCCATCAGGCCACCCCCACCTACATCTGACCCCAAAAGTGGGGGACCCCCAAAGTCCTCTCCTTACAATAAGTGATGGGGCTGATCACAGGAGACTAGGAGGAACCAGATTCGGCTCATTGATCCTTTGAACAGACAAGACTTTTCATCTTGAAGACACTGACACTTTCACTGACAGGAAAACTTGCTTTTCAGGAATGAACTGTCCATTTTGAACAAGTGACAGGCTCATGCAGATCATCAACTGGGTTTTGTGGTTTGTTGGAATTGTTTTGAGAAATGCATTCACTGCTGTGCAAATGTAGAAAGTGATGTGAGAAAATGCACCAAAACAACTGAGAAAAAACAAAAACTAAACAAAGAAACTCATCAGAGGATTGAGACAGTGTCATTTAACCAGCAGAGGGCAGCACAATGAAGGGTTTTTCTTATTCTCCACAGGTAGAGTTACAAACAAGAAAGAAAACTGCATATCTGGCAGTTTGCATGTTATGGATAGGCAGACAGACTTAGGAAAAAAATCGTAAATGATTTAAAATGCACATTTTTCCAAATGTTAATTCAAATATAATTTGTACTAAATCATGTAGGGACGATCTTCAGGGAAATGAAGTTTACTTGAGAGATTTTTGGAAAGAAAATGTGAAACATGTTTGATCACTTCTATATAACTTTGCAAGGTATGTTGTGGGGGGAGACAGACGCACTGGAGTGGACTGATAATGATTCATTGTGTAGTTTATACCCAGATGCAAAATGGAAAAATGCTGTAACTGTGGTTCATCCATGTGACTATTGTTGCCTGTATTGGAGAACATACATACTTTTTATAATCAGTCAAAAACACTACACAGACATGCTGAGTGTGTGTGTGTGTGTGTGTGTGTGTGTGTTAACCACATTCAGTTTCATGTATCATGTTTCATTTACTTTAATTATCACTGATTCAGTTTTGAGATCATGTTGATGTGATTCTCTTTGCTGATGACAATGTTGTTTCCATGAAAGACCAAACTCGGCCTCTCATTGTTTTTTCATTGATGCTCATGACATGAAGTGAATTCAATAAAACAGATTTTTATTCTTCCTCATGGTGTAACAGCAATATGAGCTTCAGGTGTGTGTCTGTTTGGAGGGATCAGATGAAAGATGGAACCACAGAGAGAATAGAAAGAAGTGAGTTTCATGAGTGTGAGCAGCAGAAGATGTGAATTTGTTCTCTGTGGTTATTAGAACAGATACAAAAATGTTAACAGCTCAACATATTTCCTTCACTGTAGCAGACAGGATGTGTGGTTTCTGCTCTGCAGCCTCCACACTGTGAACTTTAAGTTTCTCGTTATTAACATGACGGTTACAACTCTCTTCCTCTATGGGAGAAAAGTCCGGATATTCAGAAAAGAGAAACAAAGCCTGCAGTCTCCTGATGACTGCAAGACTCCAGTTTTCACAGTGTTAGATCAGATTTTATGATTACTTTTAGTGCACACACACACACACACACACACATGTCTGTACAGCTATAGCTGTGAGGACACTCATTGACATAATGCATTTCCTAGCCCCTTACCCGAACTGTGCCCTAAACCTAATTGTAACCCTAAACCAGAAATCAAGTCTTAACCCTCAAAAAGGTCAAAAAAGGTCTGTCGAAAAGGGAGGACCGGCAAAAATGTCCTCACTTTCCAAAATTGTCCTCACTGTAAGGTTAGAAACCCATGGTCCTCACAGAACGTCCTCACAACTGTAGCTGTACAAGCACACACACACACACACACACACACACACACACACACACACACACACACACACACACACACACACACACACACACACCTGTTTATCTAAATATGAAAGCATTCATGTTTTAATTCTCATGAGGTTTTTGTCTCCATTTCTCTGAGCATTATTTGCGTCATGTAAAAGTTGCTCGCTGTCAACAAGAAAAGCTTGAAGTCAAGAAGAGAAAAACAGAAGTTAACATGTTGAAATTAAAGTTTTATTCTTTAAATGTATTGAATATAAAACACAGCATGATGAAAACCAGTAGCAAAAAAGAAAAACTTTTTTAAATTAACTCAAACATCTATAAGACATCAGAAGATTGGCTGTTTGTTGTACTTTACCGTCATCTTCGTAAGTTTTTGACATCATATGAGTATTTTCAAAAGTAACACCTAAGATAGATGAAACAACAAATGTTTTTTATACTTTTTTTTAAATTCCCATATTTTCTTTTCCTCGCTGATGCTGAACTCCTATGTATCTGAAACTTTATCAAAACCAAATAACAAACCACATTTTATTGACTTTAATCAACAAAAGAAAGCAATTTATTTCAATAAAAATTGCTGGACTTCAGATCCTCTTGTTGTCTGCATAACTGTGTTGTTAGATGTGTTCAGGATAATGTTTACTTCTAAAATGTTTTTTGTTCTTGTTTGAGTAGAAATTTAAAAGCAAGGCTCTGACTTGACATTTATTTATTTCATTGTAAATTCTGTGGTTTTATGCCAGGTGTGAGTGAGACGTGAAGCTCTTGGAGGTCAGTCAGCATGTGTGGAGCTGGTGGACGGTCCTTTGTTTCTGAGGATCATCATCAGAGAGAGTCCAAAGCAGTAGACCACACTCTTCACTATCAGCACTGTGTACTGCAGGCAGAGCAGCCTCTCTCTGTACCAGTGTGGTGGAGGGACGGCTGGAGGATATATGACTGAAACAGACAGAGATAAAACAATCGGCACTCTGCTCCTCTAAGTAGTGACAGTGAATCACAGCTAAAGTCATCAAACCTTCTTTACCTTGCTCTGTTTCAGCCTCCACTGTTCCTCCCTCGTGCTTCACAGAGCAGCGATATTTTGTTTCAACATCATGCTGACCGAGCACCAAGATGGCGGTGGAGCGTCCCGACTCTCTGAGCTCCAGCTGCTCTCCCTCTCTGGAGTTCAGCTCCTCCAGGCCGCCGTTCTGCTTCAGTCTTTTCCAGGAGAACTGGACCTCAGGAGGGACCATGGCTGAGGCCACACACAGCAGGTGGTTCTTCAGGGGATCTCTGGAGGCTGCTGGGTACACGCTCACCACGGGCTTCACTACCTGCTGCTCTGGAATCAGACAGCAGCAACAAGCAGCACACACACACAACCACAAAGTCAACAGCAGCTTCCAGCTCTCAGCTACATTCAGTCTGATCCTGGAAACCACCTCAACTCTGATCAATCAGCTGATTGATGTGAACACAGTACAAAGGTCACTGCTCACTGTGTTCATGTTGATATCAGACTCTGTCTTCACCTCAGGTCCTCATGTGTTGCAGCTCACAGTGATTTTTAACAGAGAAATAAAGTGGTCAGAGTCGGGGCCACACAGTGGAGTCAGTGTGAGAAAGTTCCTGCTTCACATCCAGGCTGAACTCAGACTGAGTTTATGTGTGGAGTTTGCATGTTCTTCATGAGCGTCTATTGCTTTTTTCCAGGTTTACTGGTTTCCTCCAGTCTAAAAACAGCTTTTGAGTCTGACTAGTAACTCTAAAGTAGTTGTATCTGTGTTCATGTGAGAGACTCGTGTTTTGTCTTCACTCAGATAAAGTCGGAGGAAAACAGCGTTCAGTCAGAATCTTTATTTTTGTTGATTATGTAACACAATATTTGGATTAATGAATTTTAATATCTTATAAAAAATATTTTAATGAGGAATCTGAGTGTTACAAAACGTGTTTATATTAACATTTATAATGGTTTTGACTACAACATATTTTAGATTATATATTTAATTCTCTGACTTTACCTGGAGTCCCGGATGTACAGAAGATTAATGTCATGATGTAAAACAGTCAGATCAATGAGTTGAGTTTATATTATTTAAAAAAAAAAAAAAAGTCATGTGGAAACAACTAATACTTTCTCCATAACGTAATTAAGCTTTTGTCTTTACCAGAAGTTCTGATGTTGAATTATATGTGGAGCACATTTACCACATATATACCAATTTGAATGCCTTATTCAAAGGAGATAAGTCTCAAACAAATGTAATAAAAAGTGACCTGTTCAGCGTTTTGTCGTCACACTGATGGATGAAGATGGAGAACAACAGCGTTGATTCATTCATTCATAACTTATGCGTGAGGACAGAGTGCGGCCTGTACAGGTCAGCAGTTCATCACACAGTGTCAGATTCTTTATTTTATTCATCTTGTTGTTTTATATCACAATCTGTTACATTAATGACATTTAATCTCGCAATGACAATAATTTCAGGAAGGATCTGGGTGTTGTTAAAAATGTTTTTGTTCTGTTTTGTGTGAAGCTGATTAGTTCATTCTAATACAACATGAAGTGATACCAAGCTTTTCATTTTATGTTTAAAGTTGTTCAGGAATTATAACAATATTTTTAAGCTTCTATTAAATTGACAGGCCCTTCAGCAGGAACTCAGTGTCACAAAAGTAAATCCAGTTTTCATCAAAATGTTTACATCCACCTTCAGTAGTGACACAAGACTCAGTGTGAAGAAGTTTTTCATTAAATTGTATTTTATCATTCCATTTTTAGATTTCAGAATTTTGGTTGAGATTAAAAACAACGTCCAGCAAAAAGAATTTCAGGAATCTCCCATTTTATTTTGAAATATCCATTATTTCATGTAAAAGAAGCTAAACTCTCTGGACACAATTAAAAAGTGAAAGATCACCTTTTTTGTGTTTTAATGTGTGGTTATGTTGACATCAGACTTTTTTATGTATTTGACAGATTAACTGCAACACAAATATTTGTGTTTTCCATGATGGCAACATTAAATTATCATCAGTGTATTTCACTTTTTGTTGTTTTTGTGGATCAGTGAATGATCAGTTTTGTTGTTTCAAATTACAAAAAATATCCGTTTTGATTTATAACAATTAAACTCATATTGTCACAGAAAAATTACATTGAAAGTTAAACTATTGATTATATTTTCAATGAAACATCAGCTTGTCAGTCAGGAAGTATCAACTTTCCAAAGTATCTGAGTTTACCATGAATTATCTCCTGCTGGATAAATAAATGACCTTGAAATGCACTGAAATGACACAAATGTTCCAGGTCTGCAAATAAAACAATGAATATGTATTAAATGTTTGTTCTTACCTGTTACATACAGTTTAGTCCCAGAGCCAAAGATCCTCCCACAGTGAGAAAGAGTGAAACAAAAACCCTCCTGCAGCTGAATGTGAGCTGAGCTGATGAGACTGTGTCATATTTCTGCTCCATGAAGAGTTTCTCTGATTTCATATCAACACATCTGTCTCTGGTTTCTTTGATCCAGCAGCTCAGCTCTGATGATCATGTCTGTCTCTTGGTCAGTTCACAGCTTTAGTCCACATGGAGCAGATCTGGACTAAAATACTAACTGTTGGACTGAAAGGAAACTTTTTTTTACTCTCTTGGTCACCAGAAGATAAAATTCATGAAATAAATGAGTTTAGTCTGAACTCCACCAGAAGCTGGAGATTTTCTTTCTTCACACTATAATAAAGCAACAAATACAAAATGCCTTTTGTTCACAATAATTCAGAGAATTGTCTGTGAGTACTTTAGTAAGACTTGATCTTTTGACAGCATCATCATCATGTTCCTGCTGCAATTTGTAACTTTCTGATATTGTGTGATATTTATGACAGAGGTGAAAGAAATATCTCATCTGTTCAGACATTTCAAGATGTGTCGCTGCCATTTAATTCATTCATAGATCTGCTCCAGCATCCATGACCTGACCTGGAAATACTGATTGCAGAATATAATGATTCAAATAATATTCAGTTTTAATGAAATTATAAATAGTACCTCAACTTTTTTGGAGTTATTTCTTTCCACACAGTAGACATAAAATTTTAATAATAGATTGAGTCACCTGGTGGTCCTCTGTGGTACTGTTCTTCACTGGTTCGGTTCTTAAATCACAGATCCATGTTTTTATGTCAGTATGGATACATGTTCCTCAGGAACCCATGAAATTAGATGTGGGGTTCCCCAAGGCTCAGTTTGAGATCTCTTTCTTCTTAACCTCAGCATGCTTCCTCTTGGGGACGTCATCAGGAGACACACATCAGTTTCCATAGTTACGCTGATGACACTCAGCTGTGCATCATCGTGTCTCCTGATGACTCAGGGCCAATAGAGCGGAGGTGCTCATGCAGCTTTTATCTCCTGTCGGTTAGATTACTGTAATGCCTTGCTCTCTGGTCTCAGCAAAAGAGGATTTCAAACCTCCAATTATTACAAAACTCAGCCACACATGTACTGACGACCAGGGGGCGGGGCCACATTACACCAGTTTTAAAGTCGCTGTATTGTCTTCCTGTCTGCTTCAGGATGGATTATAAGGTTCTCTTATTTGTTTTTAAATGTCTTAACGTTCTTATTTAGCTCTTTTGCTTTTTTTATATGAAAAGTTCAATAGAAATAAAGTTTGATTTGATTTGAGTTTTATTGGAAACGTGTGAAGAATCCATGAAAACCTTCCCAGGTTCAGGTAGAACATGAAGACTCTCCATAGAAAGACTGAAGCCTGAATCAGCAGGTTTTCTCATTGTGAAGCTGAAGTCTTCATCACTTCCTTGTTGTGCTGCTCTGATTCCATCTCCTGATAGAACTGAAGTGATTCTGCTTGGTTCCAGTTTTCACAGTATTGATTACATATCTTGTTCTGAAAAACACAGCTGGACATCTGCTGTGGCTCTGTGATTCTGTGTGTTTTAGTTGAAACATCTTTGCTTCAGTTTTCCAGATCAGAACTCTTCTCTGAGTCTGACTGAACATGAACTCAGAAAGTAGCGTCTAAAACAGACGGAATTTTTCATGATCACTGCATGAAGACTTTACTTCTGGAGCAAAAACTGTCAGCTGAAGTTTCAACCTGCTGATGTGAAAGTTAACGAGACTTTTAGAGGATCAACGGTTAAATTTAATGAGAAGACTGGAGCTTACAAAATAAAAGTCAAGGTTTTTTTTTTTTTTAGGATGTTTTTCTAAAGGACTTTCTGATGATGGAGGATTTCCTGTGTTGTTGTTTCAGGTATTTAGTTGTAAATATGGTCTTGTCTTTAGTGCTCTATCCTCTCAACTAGAAAACCCAGGTTCAGTTCCAGGTCCTGCTGTTTGATGTTTGCATGTTCTCCCTGAGCCTGTGTGGATTCTCTCAGGTTCTTCATCTTCCCATATTTTATAGACATGCTTGTTGTGTGTCGTGGTTTTCTGTTCCTCTGTTTGTTCTGTGTTGGAATATTGGTGTCTCCCTGCTCTTCACCAAATGTCAGCTGACATAAGTGTTTCCTCTCTGAGAGCCTGACTTGGAAAACATGAGGATGAACTGGAGTCATTCCAGCTGTGGATCAAAACAGGAGAATGATCTTCCTTTATGATATTTGGCTGAAATAATAAAATTCATGATGCTCAATGATATTTTTGATGAAATACACAGTTATGTTTAAACAGTCTGACTGATGTTCAGACATTTGTAAAATGATGCAAATTAACATGATTTAATTTTAAACTGATAGAAATGAATAAGAAACTCACTAAACTAAGAGTGTTTGAGACTCAGACTGAGGTGGAGTGAAATATGTGAACCTGCTCTCTGGTTTACTGTTTACTTCCTGTCACACACTTTATTGATATCAGTTGGTTTTTGTTCAGGCTGCAGGGATCATTTCTCACTGTGGTAGAACCAACAGGAGCAGTAGTAGGAGGCTGAATGATCTGATTTAATTTTGTTAATCTTTAATTCATAGACATTTTGTTTTTTCACACCTGTGAAATCCTTTATCTGAGGATGATTGTATTCTGTATATACTGCACCATTATCAGTATCAATGCGAAGAATCACTCTGAATGTTTCTGTGTCTTTCTTCTGGTACCAGAATACATAGCTACTGCCACACTGAACAGCTCCATCACAGCTGAAGGAGACTGTGTCCCCGACTCTCCTGGTCAATGTTAAATCGTCCTGAATCAGCTCTGCTGCCATGGCAACCAGCGCTGTGGAGACACAGACAGACAGGTGCAGGTCAGTGTGACCTCCTTTGTTCCAGGTGGAGTTTTCTGGCTCCTGATTGGCTGGAAACACTCACCTGAACACAGACAGCAGAGAGCAGCAGCTGGGAGGAAAAGCATTGTGTGCAGTGGTGTTTCCTCTGGAGGAGCTGAGGAGAAGTGGAGCTCTGATGCAGCCGAGGCCAAACAAGGACGAGCTGTTTGAGCAGACGAGCTCATGTGGTTTCTAACAGCTCCTCAAACCTCCCATCAGCCCACAGATAAGCTGCTGATTGACAGCTCAGCTGAGGCTGCTCTGTGGTTTCATCTGGCTGAATCCAGCCTGAAGAGAGAAAAAAACACTGAGAATATTTATTTTCTCACATATTTAGGTTTTATGGTGATAAGTTTAGTGTCATGAATGTTATCTTTCAGTCGAACTAAGGAAAACAACGATTAGCCAAATCTCTCTCTCTCTCTCTCTCTCACACACACACACACACACACACAGAGATGCATATAGATGCTTTTTCAGAAAAAAAATATAAAGACATTTCTGAATTGTTTAACACAAACTAAACTCAAGTGCAAATGCAGAACTATTCCTGAGCCTTCTTGGTCTCGTGCTTGGACCATAATAACCTCAAACTTTTTTTTTCATCATTTAGAGTTATTTTTCCTCTCGCTGATATGATACAGTTGAAACTGTTCTTCAGTATTTATGACTCCACAAAATTTAAGTTTAACCTCAGATCACAACAATATCGGTCTGTTTTGATATAATGTCTTATTCAATGTTTTTCATAACAGTATTCATTACTTTATATTAGGCTTATATTACATATAATATCTAAATTATGTAAATTACATATGTTATTAAAGTGCTTGTTAATGTCACTGTTGCATGTTATACAGTAGAAATTGTTCTTGCCAGCATTTATGAGCTCACTGGATTTTTGTTCAACCTCACATCATAACAACAATAATGACCTCATTTTTTCTTATGTCTTATTCATTGTCTTTTATTATTTATCAGATGATGTTATACAGTAGCATTTTTATTTTCTTCTTTTTATCCAACTCAATATGAAAGTCATATCATAGGAGCAGGACTGTCATTATTAAAGTACCTGTTAAAGTACTGTATTATTACTGTTTCTGACACATTATTTCATGTCCATCATGGCTTTGAAAACTTTGTTGGAATATTATCTTCAGTCTCCTGCCACCATATGCTGGATAAAGAAATCACATTTATTAAAGACCAGAAAACCAAAATATATCAAGTTGAAGTGATTGAACATGTTAAATCTGAACATTTTAGATTATTTTGCTTTGATCTGAACTCAGAAACAAAAACATGCAGATGAATTGACACGTGGACTCAATGGGGGTTTCTGTGGATCACCAAGGAACCAAGACATGACCATAAAAAATGTAAGAATAAACTATTTCCATCAATATGATGAGCTCATTTCCACAGCTTCCACAGACCAGGATGAAGTTCAATCAGGACCACAGCCAAGGCCTCATGGAGGACCTGAGAAAATCCTCTCTGCCATCAGCAGCACTGTGGAGTGGTGTTATGCTCTGAGAGGCTTTTAGACCAACACTGAACCTCTTCTTCAGGTGTGGAAACATTTAAACATTACTTTTTTGCAAAAAAGGGGCTTTGTGTGTGTATGTCCTGTGTCTGGGATTTTTTTTGTAGCTGTGTATTAAACACAGAGAGGCTGTGATGGACTGTTTGGTTTTGTTTTTTCAATGCAAATGAGACCATGGAAGCAATAAAGACAATAGAAACCCCACTGAGAGTACAGCAGCCATTATAATCTTATGGCAAATTTGAAAAGACATTAATGACTGATATTATGCAAATTGTTAGGATGATATATGTAAATCAGTGTAAGAAAAATATTAACTTTGTCAATAATTATTGGTATCTTTATTCGTTATTTGTAGGAATTATTTATGTTTAAAATGTGCAGCAGAACATAAGAGAGGACAATGAAAGAGAAAGTATCCTGCAGAAGAGCTGATGGACATGAAACATGTTGAGTTAAAGTCCAGAAAAACCAGCAGACTGGACGACTTTATGGTTCAGTATCAACTGTCACACACCGCCCTCCTCAAGGAATCTGGAGACTCTAAAAGATCTTCCAACAAAGTTAGTGACCACATTTACTGCTTATTTCCAGAGTCATAACCCAAAACTCTACTTTCACCATTTTTAATATTTTCTGCATTTTTTTGTCAGATTGATAGACGATATGTTTATCAGAAAAGTAACAAATATTTTTTAATAAACAGAATATCTATATTTTGTATATAATTATAATAAACTGTGCAGTAGCTTCAGCAATGTCTCAGAGATTCTCTGATGTGTTTCTAATACATCTATCTTAACTGTTGAGGATGGAGTTTTCCTCCGGGCCGGGCTCCCCTCTGACTGCTCCTCCAACCTTACAGATTCTTTCTTGGATCCCAAATAGAGTGCAGAATTAAAGAGCCCCAATGCAGATTCCCAACGCTTATTACAATTTATTTGTGCGAAGCCTCCAGACAGAATTCTGGTCCTCTGTGTCCCCAGTCTGTCCTCAAGCAGCCCTCACCGACAGAGTCAGAGCGAAAAGGCGAAGTCTAATCTAATGTGTGTGTTTTTATCAAGTCTTCCGCTCACAGGCGGGGGGACTTCTTCATTCTTCTGGCTCACTCCTCACTGGAGCTGGTCTGGGCTGGTTGAACCTCTGCTTCTCACACACTGATGTGGAAACGGTGTTCCTCCCGTTGTTCCAGCACAGCCGCTCTGCCTGATAAGGATTTGTCTTTCTGCACAGAGACACTCAGAAGTCCTTGCATGAACATTAGTGTGTGTCTGATGAGACGAGCAAGATTATGAGTTCACAAGCTGTAATTTTCCATTTTAATAAATAGAACAGAAAACAGTAAAATAGTAATAGAAACAGTAAATGTCGACATAACTCAGGGTTAGGGAAGGGAAATATATGAACAATTACTGAAAGTCTGTTTCACTCCATATCTTCATCAGAAATAATGAGTGGATCTTGAGAAACTGAAAATGCAACGACAACCCAGAAAACTTTTAGTTTGAAAAGTTTCACAAAGAAGAAAGTAGAAGGAATTACATTCTAATCCTCCTGAACGGTGAACTGAACTGAACCATTAATGTTCATCTTTCAGTTAATTTCAATGATTACTGTTCTCCTCTTTTTAAACCTCACATCACCAGTGGCTCGTTTTAGGCTGTTAGATGTATAGAACCAAACAAACTACACTTGCAGGTGTCAATTTGGTAGCTAAAGAAAAAATAAAAAATTCAACATGAGATGGAAAAGTGAAAGTGACGTGTTGAAATAAAAAAAAAGTGAAATAATAAAAAAGAAGAGAACTCTCATCAGTCACAGAGACCTCCAGGGCTCCAACAGCAGCCTTCACCTCTGACCCCGACTCAAGACTCTCCACCATCCCCAGCAGGAGCTCCTGTCAGTAGAAACACCCCAGAGAGCTTGAATGATTAGAATATTGTGGTTTTGCTGCCTCCTGGTGGACAACAGGAGGAGTGACACAAGAATGTTGTCTGAAAAAGAATATTGTGTGTTGTGCTGTTATAGAGCAGAACTCTGCAACCTTGAAGACCAAAAGAGCCGTTTTTGTGACCAAGTGAAGTTGGTCTGGAGCCCCAAATTAAATTCAACCTTTGAAATAAGGTGAAAGCAGCTCATGAAGTTTCATATATCGCTTTGATGCTCATACAGCTATATTTGTTGAAGCATTTATGAAGTTTAAACTCAGAAGAGTGAACATTTTATTACATTCAACCTATTTTTCGGACCTGATTTTAACAGTTCTGTTTCTCTTTTCAAACTTTTTTGTTGACAATTTTGAAATTTCAGCTGTTTTAGACATTTAACCTATTTTTAAGCCATTTTTCATGCTTCTTGGCAATAGACCTCATGGTAATAAACTCGGTAATACTACAACATTTTTTCTGACAAGCATAGTAAGAGGCATGTTGTCAGCACACTATATTTCAGATTGTTACCTCCGCCAGGAGGTTATGTAATCATGTCGGTTTGTTGGTCGGTTGGTTGGTTGGTTGGTTTGATAGCAAGATCCCGGAAAAAGTAATTGACGGATTGCAATGAAACTTTGTGGAAAGGTGGGTCTTGGGGTAACTTAGAATTGATAGAATTTTGGTGATGATCCGGATCACTGTCTGGATCCAGGAATGTTTTAAAGGATTCTTTATCATTGAGAGATAGGGAGTCTTTCACATGGTTGGGCAGGCCCGCCGACAGGGGGCGACAAACGCCTGGTTCACACAGGACGCGCCGCCTCCGACGCGGAAGTGGGAAACGCAGCGTACCGACTGTCAGATCGGCGCAACTGTTAACCTATCTGACGGTTCATACAGGAGACGCAGAGGGACCGCGGCGTCCGTAGCGGCTCGCGCCGTGGACCGCGGCCGCTCTGCTCCTCTCTATTTTCTCCACGAGCTGCACGCCGTGCACCGTCAGTTGTAAAGCTGGACAGAGCAGATCACACCACACAGGAACTCTGGAACGGAAAATACGAGATAATCTGGTCAATTTTCGAATTGAAGTGAAGTAAAATAACATAAATTTTGTCACTTTTCGGTTTTCCTTGTTAGATAAACACACACACACACAGACACACACACACACAGGGAGAGAGGGCGACAGGGCGACAGAGAGAGGCACCGCACGCTGCAGCGCTCTGCTCCGATCACCATTCCCCCCCCCCCCCCCCCCCCCCCCCAATCATAATGTTGTGCGATTATATATGGTGTTCTTACGGTTGTTGGTGACTGATTTGAGCTGTGGCGGAGGTCTGCGCTCTCTGAGTGCCAATTTCTAGTTTTTGTTGAAATATCGCCAGAATTACCCAGCAACTAAAAGCAGTTGGTGCTGTAGCTGTAAGATATGACACAGAAAGAATGAGCGAATGGCTTTGATCAATCCTCTTTCAAAATGTTGCTGATTCACTGTGTTATAAAAATACTTTCACAAAGAAATAAATTCATGATGCAGGATAATGTAAAACAACTCATGGTAACAACTCTGAGGAAACAGAAACTTACACACCATTCATATGGAGCCTTTTGAAGTTTTATAATTGTTGACAATCGAGTGCATGTGGTGGCACAAAGGTAGCATGTGGTGATAAGACTTTAATTTTATTATTGCACTCTTCAAGTGAGGTGGAATCCGTTTATTTTAATCACATGTAGGTGTGTTGAACTATTAGTGTCCAAATGATGTCAAGATAAACTAAACCAAACTAAACTACACTAAACAAAATTAAACTAAACCAAACTAAATTAAACTAAACTAAACTATACTAACTAAATACTAGTTTAAACAGTAAAGTATTCACAAAGCTGCCCCAGGAGCTAGAATGCTGTGGGAAGTACGGTGCACTGAGCCCTATCCTCGAATGTCTGAATGTTATTCCCTTTAGTCCGTTCATTGCTTTTCTCCTGTTGTCCCCCCCCTTCGAGGGGGAGTCTTCTCCAGTTTCAGTTGCTGACTCCACTATTACGAGGGCCTATGAACAAGCTCCGGCCGGACCGGGAGGACACTCCTGTCGGTCCTGCCCGTGGACTGGCTTCGGTTCTACTGCTGAGATCCGTGGTTCTTGTGCTGGACCGTCCAACGGACTGTACTCAACATAGTCCGAGGCTTTACTTCTTATTGTCTCATGCGAGCTGTTGCCAAAGCTGTCCGTCCCTGGGAGAGGGATCCCTCCATACTGTGGTTCTCCCCAAGATTTCTTCTTTTTCCACTGGGTTTTTGGAGTTTTTTCTTGCCGGATGTGAGGGTCGAAGGCGGTGGTTGCTTCGTTTTGTCTCGTTACTGTAAATATTGACATATTACCATTATGCTTATTCACTGTTTTTACTTTTACCGACCAATGTAACATCTTGAAGCCCTCTGAGGCAACTGTTGTTGTGATACTGAGCTATACAAAAATAAATTGATTGATTGATTGATTGATATTGTGCCTGACAAATATTTTGGCATAATGCCGTGCACAAGTTATTGATGCAAAAATATAAAATGAATGCATGTAATATTTTTCTCTTGTGGATTTAAAATTGTAGACAGTGTTTCAGCCTTAAATCCTTGAAGTTTGAATGCTGTGTCTTCTTACATTCCTACATTAATGCAGGGTCGATGCTGAAGTTTGTCCAAATAGATGTAGATGAGCAACCATCAGCAAGAGGTGTATCCACATCTCTGGATTGCTCTTCAGATTGCTCTAACTCTCCCTGTTACTGTTGTCTCTGCTGAGCGAATCTTTTTAAAACTCAGGCTCATTACAACATGTTTGCGTTCATCATCTGTGTGCTGCTGGACACTGGAATTTCTCCCTTGGGAGATTAATAAAGTTTTTATCTATCTATCTATCTATCTATCTATCTATCTATCTATCAGTGGGTCAGGAACGTTGAGGTGGTTTGGCTGTCATCAGCATCAACATGGACGTGGCTCAGAAGCTGTCCTACAATGACCTGACAGCTGATTTTGCTTCCAGGAAATGCAGACGTGTGTCTCTGTGGGGCCTGCAATTAGTGGCATTCACTCAAACTGACACCAGGGGGCGCCACAATGCAGTTGTGTTTCGTGCCCCCAAATTACTCGCAGCGGCCCTGTGCAGACCCTGTTACAGAGGATCGGAGTGTAACAATAACCTTGAGTCATCTTAGTGTCAAACCTGCTTTGTTTGTAGTCATGAATCATTTTACAGGAAACTCCTGAACATGGCTGCAATTTAGTGGAATTATGTGTGATTTAACTTTGCATTTTAACTCTTCTGATAAATCAACATGTGACCTTCAACATGGATGTTTGTGCTCTAAAGCATTCAGTATGAAAGTGTTTCTAACTTCTATGGAGTCTGTTCTGATGTGAATCCAACATGGACCCTCAGCAGCAGACTGCAGGCTGGATCATTGTTCCTCCTTTGACTCCATCATTTATTGCTGGAGTTCACAAATGGAGACTTTTTCTCTCACAGAGGAAGAACAGAGTTTCCACTTGTAGCTGTCATGTTAATAAAGAGAAAGTCAAAGGTCACAGTGTGGAGGCTGCAGAGCAGAAAGCCACAGAGCTGCTCTGCTGCAGTGGAGGAAGTGTGATGAGCTCTCACCAGCTTGTTTTTTCTCTTCTAATAACCACAGAGAACAAATTCACATCTGCTGCTGCTCCGTCATGAACGCCACTCCTGTCTGTCTGTCTTCTCTGTGGTTTGATTTCCTCTCAACATGTTTCTGATGAGACCTCCACCCACACACAGGTGAGCTGAGACCCTGAATACTGTTACTGTTGCACTGTGGGAAATATTTGGAGCTGATTGAATTCAGTTCAGTCCATCAGTATCAATGTCATCAGAGTTTAGTAGATTGAACAGCTCTGTGTTTCATGAGGAAGAGACTGAAGATAATCAAAACTCCCATTCACTGTTCACTTCACAAGAAACTATCCTGATGAAGAGTGAAACACTTCCTGTTAGCGCTCAACATGTCAGACTGAAGAGAAAACACAACAAAACAACATTATGTGACATTTTATTCTGAAAGTAACACTGAGGAAATGTAAAGAAAGTTTAACATTGAGAAGCAATATCATGAAAAGGAAAACAGAGAAATATGTCATTAGTTTCTTTGTTTAAAATACTGACTGAACTGAAGTTCCTCTTTCTATTCTTATTCTCTGTGTTTTCTACATGTGTTCAGGAGGAAGATTGTTTCAAGATAATCTTTGTTGTTCTTTACAGTTGATGACAGAAAACATGTTTGAGTTTTCCAGCAGGTGTGAGTGAGACGTCAAAGCTCTTGGAGGTCAGTCAGCATGTGTGGAGCTGGTGGACGGTCCTTTGTTTCTGAGGATCATCATCAGAGAGAGTCCAAAGCAGTAGACCACACTCTTCACTATCAGCACTGTGTACTGCAGGCAGAGCAGCCTCTCTCTGGACCAGAGTGGTGAAGGGACGGCTGGAGGAGGAGGAGGAGGAGGAGTAGAGGGAGGAAGGGTAGGAGGAGGAGTAGAGGGAGGAGGACGAGTCGATGGAGCAGTAGATGGAGGGGCAGTGACCTTTATGACTGAAATGGACAAAGGTCAACATGTCAGTGCTCTAAATAATGACAGTGAATCACAGCTAAACTCATCAAACCTTCTTTACCTTGCTCTGTTTCAGCCTCCACTGTTCCTCCCTCGTGCTTCACAGAGCAGCGATATTTTGTTTCAACATCATGCTGACCGAGCACCAAGATGGAGGTGAAGCGTCCCGACTCTCTGAGCTCCAGCTGCTCTCCCTCTCTGGAGTTCAGCTCCTCCAGGTCGCCGTTCTGCTTCAGTCTTTTCCAGGAGAACTGGACCTCACGAGGGAACATGGCTGAGGCCACACACAGCAGGTGGTTCTTCAGGGGATCTCTGGAGGCTGCTGGGTACACGCTCACCACGGGCTTCACTACCTGCTGCTCTGGAGTCAGACAGCAGCAACAAGCAGCACACACACACAACCACAAAGTCAACAGCAGCTTCCAGCTCTCAGCTACATTCAGTCTGATCCTGGAAACCACCTCAACTCTGATCAATCAGCTGATTGATGTGAACACAGTACAAAGGTCACTGCTCACTGTGTTCATGTTGATATCAGACTCTGTCTTCACCTCAGGTCCTCATGTGTTGCAGCTCACAGTGATTTTAACAGAGAAATAAAGTGGTCAGAGTCGGGGCCACACAGTGGAGTCAGTGTGAGAAAGTTCCTGCTTCACATCCAGGCTGAACTCAGACTGAGTTTATATGTGGAGTTTGCATGTTCTTCAGATTCAGATTCAGATTCAGAAAACTTTATTGATCCCATAGGGCAATTCATTTGCAACACATCTCAAGCAGTTTCACACGTGTATACAACATGAGACAGGATATTAAAACAAGCAATACAATAAACAATTTAAGCACTGGAATTCAGTAATTCATGAGCGCACATTTCATTTTTCCTGGGCTTTTGGTTCCATCCAGTTTTAAAAAGTTTTTTTTTTTTTTACTTTTGTGGCCAACTGGCAACTCACAACTAGTTTTATAAGTGTGAGAGAGGAGTGAAGTGTTCAGTGTTTTGTCTTCACTCTGATGGATAAAGACAGAAAACAACCTTCACTCAGATTCTTTATTTCAGTTTATTGCGGTGCAAAATTTGTAACATTCAAGACATTTAACATCATACAATCAGAACATTTTGATAATATAAATGTATTTAAAAAATTTTGTTTGTAATTTATATCTTGACTGTGATGTTTTTCAGATTTTATATTTAATGCTTTGACTTTGCCTGGAGACCAAGAAAATGCAGTGAATAAATTATATTTTCAAAAAACTGTTTTTAAAAATTTATGCATCAGATTTGTAAGATGATCATTCAAACTAGTTTCATGTCATCTGATGTGATATTCTACACAAAGTTATATTTCATTAAAAAGTTACCTAAAATAAATTGTAATTTTCACTTATTTCCATGTTATTTTATATTGGCATGTATTTTATTTTAATTTGAAATAAATATAAAGGATGCAAAACAAATCTGTTATATCATGCTGATGTTTCTCCACAGTGGGTAATAATGAAAAAAAGCTGGTAAACTCAGCTGTACTTGGAAGCTGATAAGTTTATCCCAGAGCGATATAAACTGATGTCAAACTATGAATTTTGTCTTTGATTTTGTAAAGGAATTATGAATTGAATTACTGAGCTTATAAATTATATTGACGGGCCCCTCGGCACAGCGGGAGCTCAGAGTAACAAACAAAAATACAGTTTTCATCAGAATTTAATTAATCTTCAATTGTGATACAAGACTCAGTGTGAAGAAATATTGTATTTATTTCTATTTTCCACTCAATTTTAAGCTTTCCACATTTAGGATGAGAGTGCAGATTCATTTTCAATTTTGTACACATGCACCAAATACATAAGTACTGTACAAATATTCGTGAATACGACATGTTTAACATCATTATTTTAGCATCAAATTAACCTATTTGTATTGAAGACTTGGATTCAGTGTTTTTTGTGAAGTGTATGATCAAATAATGTCATTTTATATTAGACACATTCATCAGTTTTTATTTATAACAATTGAAATCCTTTGAATGTCAAAATAAACTGAAATTGAAAGTTGAAGGCCAATTCATGATTTATGTTTTAAATTAAACTTCAGCTTGTCTGTCAGGAGGTAACGGCTTTGTAAAGTGTCTATCTAGTATCTAAAGCATCTTTGATGAATCTCAATCCATTAACCTGAAAAAATAAATAACCTTTAAAAAGAAACTCAGACAATTTTCCATGTAAATAAAACAATTAAATAAATTAAAAGTTTGTTCTTACCTGTTACATACAGTTTAGTCCCAGAGCCGAAGATGTATTCTCCCACAGTGAGAAAGAGTGAAACAAAAACCCTCCTGCAGCTGAATGCGAGCTGAGCTGATGAGACTGTGTCATATTTCTGCTCCATTAAGAGTTTCTCTGATTTCATATCAACACATCTGTCTCTGGTTTCTTTGATCCAGCAGCTCAGCTCTGATGATCATGTCTGTCTCTTGGTCAGTTCACAGCTTTAGTCCACATGGAGCAGATCTGGACTAAAATACTAACTGTTGGACTGAAAGGAAACTTTTACTTTCTTGGTCTCCAGAAGATGAACTTCATGAAATAAATAAATTAACTTCACCAGAAGCTGGAGTTTTTTTTTTTCTTCTCACTAAAATGAACCAACAGCCATGAAAAGCATTTTGTTCTCAATAATTCAGAGGATAATCTGTAAGTATGATTATTGATTGTGGTCACACAGTGGATCAGTGATTAGCACTCTTGCCTCACATCAAGAAGAACCTGGGTTCAAATTACCAGCTGAGGCCTGGGGCCTTTAAAGGTGCATTAAAGCAACACTGAGGAACTTTCAGTTTTCGTTGATTTTGGAGGCGCCAGTGGACAAAAGCGGTAGTGTTTTGCCTGAAGGAATACTACAGTTCCCATGAGGACTAGCGCGTGACGTCATAAAATGCTGCTCCCAGTGGCATGCTGTCGGACTGAACTCGCCTTCATTTGTTTCCAGTGGCTGTGTGAAGGACGGATAGCGACGAGGTAATGAATCTAATGGTGGCTAAACAATGTTATATCATGATGTGACACATGCTGTAAAGCAGTCCACACATTTGGAGTTTTTTAGCGTGCAGGGTTCCTACCACCCTCCTCACAGTTTCTTAGTCCAAGTGAAAGCAATACTGACGCCCTCAGCCCGTGACAGAGGGGTCATTCAACTAGTTGTAAGTCGATGTATCATCACAAACGATATTAAAATGTTTTATTAAGGTTGAAAAGTTCCTTAGTGTCGGTTTGAGGAGTTTGCACGTTTCATGCGAAACAACGGACCCTGCAGGCCTTGGACGTAACTGCAGCTTAGTGAAACGCTCGTGCCTGTGGCTTGCATCCATGTACGTGCACAGAAGAGGGGAACTCCTTCCTCACTCTTTAGTAGTGCTCGAGAAAAATTTGAGTTTCTTTTGCTTAGTGGGGTCTGTGCTGGAGTTGTGGCAGTGCTAGAAGTCGGTCTTTTCTTACTTTCTGGAAGATCCATCCTCAACACTGCTCAGTTGTTGCTCGCTAATCCTCTGGCGGAGTAATGGCGGACAAAGCGAAAGCTAAGCGAGAGAGGCCAGGGGGAGCACGCATTACGTCACATCCTCTCAAATTCTCACCAAGAAATACAAATTGCCGGACCGGCACTACAACTACTCAAGTGACAATTTAACGCTGTTGGTGGTACTTGCAATGAATATGTCAGGGCACATTCTACACATCATTGAATATTTCGAACATATTTATGGTGGAAAATAAGTATTTTTAAAGTTGAAAAACTCCTTAAACCTACACTAAGGAACTTTTCAACCTTAATAAAACATTTTAACATCTTTTGTGATGATACTTCGACTTACAACTAGTTGAATGACCCCTCTGTCACGGGCTGAGGGCGTCAGTATTGCTTTCACTTGGACTAAGCAGCTGTGAGGAGGGTGGTGGGAACCCTGCACACTAAAAAGCTCCAAATGTGCGGACTGCTTTACGGCATGCGTCACATCACGATATAACTTTGTTTAGCCACTATTAGATTCATTTAGATTCATTACCTCGTCGCTATCCGTCCTTCACACAGCCACTGGAAACAAATGAAGGCGAGTTCAGTCCGACAGCATGCCCACCGGGAGCAGCAATTTACGACGCCACGCGCTAGTCCTCATGGGAACTGTAGTATTCGGTCAGGCAAAACACTACCGCTTTTGTCCACTGGCGCCGCCAAAATCAACGAAAACTGAAAGTTCCTTAGTGTAGCTTTAATGCACCTTTAAGTGTGGAGTTTGCATGTTCTCCCTGCGAGTGTGGGTCCTTCAGTTACTCTGGCTTCCTCCCTTAGATTTACCTGGTGAATCTAAACTGCCTCGAGGTGTGAACGTGAGTGTGTGTGGCTGCATGTCTGTGTGTTGGACTTTTTTTTTTTTTTCCCCCTTGTCCTGTTCAGCAGCTGGGGCGTGCAATATTGTATGATTGCAGCCTTTTACTATCCAAACAGATTTTAATGTTAGCAGCAGGACGAGACTGAATCTCCTCCTGCTGCTGCCTTTATTTAAAACTGGCATCCGGCAACACCAAAACAGAGCCGACAACTAACACAAAAACTGACAGAACCAGAAGTGATAAGTGATAAGTGATATATATATATATATATATATATATATATATATATATATATATATATGTATATATATATATATATATATATATATATATATATATATATATATATATATATATATATATATATACATATATATATATATATATATATACACACACACACATATATATATATACACACACACACACACACACATATATATATACATATATATATATATATATATATATATATATATATATATATATATATATATATATATATATATATATATATGTATATCACATACACACATACAATTTTTTTCTTTTTTTTCCTGACGAACCTTAGTGAACACACCAGGCCACAACAACAAAAGGAGGTGTAGGGAAGGAAGGAAATGCAAGGACACCACAAACCTTTTTTTTTTTTTTTTTGGAGAATATAGCTAGTAGTAACTAGTAGTAAACTAGGGGTGTGCATCAAGAGAGGTCTACTACAGATCACCATTATTCTAACCACCACAAGAAGACAAGGTAACCGAGTATGTGAAGAGTGATTAAAAATCAGCGTGATCATGCAAATGTGATGGTGATAGTGATGCTGATAGTGATCATGCATATATGACCTCTGACCCCTGAGAAGACCAGAAGCACACACACACACACACACACACACACACACACACACACACACACACACACACACACACATAGTCCCTCCACTAGGTGGCGTTGTCAGAACAACTTTAAATTAACGTATTTGTAACCCCCTCGGCCCAGATTTTCTGGCGTTGTCAGCAGGACCACAGGTTTGTGAGCAGTGTTTTAACCAGCTTTTATTTTTTTCTTAAGCAATTTTAAAAACTGTTGTTTTTACTCGTTTTTAATTATTTCTTTTAACTCGCAATGATGATGCCAATTTATCCTGGGGCCCCATGGGTGCCTAAGTTTGAAGGTGAAGATGGCAGTTTGAAGTATTTGGAGTGGAAGGAGCAAATGCAAGGTCTTTTAGAAACAAATCATTTAACCGAACCCCAAAAAGTTAGGATTTTGATCGGTGGTTTGTCTGGGCTGCCAAAGCGACAGGTTAATGTGCTGGCTGATGATGAGCGTGATAGAGCTACAAAAATCTTTACAGTTTTAGACGGACTATATGTAAAGGAGGTTCCAATATCTGTTTTACGTTCTCAATTTTTTGGTTGTGTACAGAAGCCGGGCCAGTCCGTTCAAGCTTATGCACTGTGCTTGAAGGAACTTTATCGTAAGCTCCAGCAACAGGGTGAGGGGGAAGCACCTACTGACGTTTGTTTGTTTGTTTGTTTGTTTATTTTGTTTCGAGCTGAATTTCATTCACAGTGCTCGGCAGTAAACAAAAATTACATTACAATATACAAAAATCATTACAATCAATACAGCATAATACAATAACAAAACACACGTTCACTTGAGGGACCAGTTCATGCTTGGCCTTAAGGATGGCACCTTGCTCCGAGCACTAAAAAGAGAGGTACATCTAGCACCCCAAACTACCTTCAATGCACTGCTCCAGGAAGCCCTCCTCCTGGAAGAAGAAATGCCCCCAAGGTGGCCTGAAGCAACATGTGCTGCTGTAAGAGAGCCGAACCACTCTAGACCTCAACAGCAGGGGGAGACTTGGAGGCAGGAGTTAAAAAGGGAAATTGTTGAGGAGCTCAAGGGCCAAATAAAGGATGTTGCACGTGAGCTCATTCAAGAGTTGAGACCGGCCAGCCCTCCACACATACCTGTGCGCCGCAGCATCGCCCCCGAGCCCGACCTGGAGACGAGTTATCAGAGGGGACGTCCGCTTAACAGATGGGATGAAGGAGGCAGGCCCATCTGTAGAAACTGTAACCAGTCTGGTCATATTGCCAGGTTTTGTAGGACACCCCCTGTTACTCAGCCGGCTTTAAACTAGGCCACCCTACTGTTGAGGCCCATGCAGCGGGGTCTGGGGGGGAAGATCAGAGGGCCGCTACAGCCTTGGTGGGAAACTGCCCCTACGTGGACGTGTATGTAAGTGGAGTCAAAATGGAGGGACTTTTAGACACTGGTTCACAAGTTAGTCTTATTCGGCAGAGTTTATTTTTCAAACATTTTCCAGATCATGCAGTAAACAATGTGCCGTCATACATCAAGCTCAAAGCGGCCAATGGCCTCAAGATCCCCTGCATAGGCTACGCACTAATGGACTTTAACATAGAGGGTGTGGAAATAAGTCAAAAAGGAGTTTTTGTTGTCAGTGAAGAGTGCTCTTCCAACTCATTTATAATGAGTTGCCTCAGGTTTTCCTGCAAAACATCCTGATAAACTTTTGAATTCATTTTTCCATTAATGATTGCAAGTTGTCCAGGCCCTGAGGCAGCAAAACAGCCCCAAACCATGATGCTCCCTCCACCATGCTTCACGGTGGGGCTGAGGTGTTGATGTTGGTGAGCTGTTCCATTTTCCCTCCACACATGACGTTGTGTGTTCCTCCCAAACAATTCAACTTTGGTTTCATCAGTCCACAAAATATTTTGCCAAAACTTCTGTGGAGTGTCCAAGTGCC
This sequence comes from Salarias fasciatus, assembly GCF_902148845.1. Taxonomy (NCBI): domain Eukaryota; kingdom Metazoa; phylum Chordata; class Actinopteri; order Blenniiformes; family Blenniidae; genus Salarias; species Salarias fasciatus. The sequence continues at coordinate 4,692,974 of NC_043762.1, forward strand.
TTTTTGCGAACATTAAACGAGCAACAAAGTTTTTTTTTGGACAGCAGTGGCTTCCTCCGTGGAGTCCTCCCATCAACACCATTCTTGGCCATTGTTTTACATACAGTTGATGTGTGCACAGAGATATTGGTCTGTGCCAGCGATTTCTGTAAGTCTTTGGCAGACACTCTGGGGTTCTTTTTTTTTACCTCTGAGTATTCTGCGCTGAACTCTTGGCGTCATCTTTGGTGGACGGCCACTCCTTGGGAGAGAAGCAACAGTGTCAAACTCTCTCCATTTGTAGACTACTTCTCTGTCGATTGATGAACATCCAGACTTTTAGAGATGGTTTTGTAGCTTTATACAAATCAACAATTCTTGATCGCAGGTCTTCAGACAGCTCTTTTGAGCGAGCCATAGTGAACATCAGACAATGCTTCTCATCAAGACAATTCTTATCAGGTGTGTGTTTTATAGTGGGCAGAGCAGCTTTAAGCCACTCATCAGTGACTGGGCACTTTCCTGACTTAAAGGGACTTAAGACAACTTTACAAAATTTACCTCAGTGCTGCCGCAATAGGCGCTGCAGCCACCAGCCAAGGCAGCACGGGAGCATGCAGCGGCTTCTGTCATTTTTTTTTTTTTTTATTCACGAGATAACACTGATAAAGTCCTTTTTTCTTCGTGGTGGTACTTTTTTGTGGGCTTTGAGTGGATGCAGGTCGTTTGATGACTGCTGAAGAATCCATTTGTATCCCTGCAGCAGGGTTTCCTGCAGAAAAAAGTTTGGATGGGGGGAGCGTTTGGGGGGGGGGGGGGGGGGGGGGGGGGCCGTGTGGTGCCGCGGGGAATGCTACTAATGAGCTGTCGGCTCGGGGTGGGCAGGGGGTGCTAACGCAGCTAACACAGCTAACACAGCTAACACAGCTGCCGGTGTTCGACGGTCGGAGAGTTTATTTTTTTCTCCTCTCCGTTGCCCGGGCGCTCCACAATTTAGTGCGGGCAGGGCGCCGGACTGAAAAGGTCTGGCAGAAACCCTGCCTGCAGTGTTTTAGTCCGTGTCCATGGCAGCCATGTTCTTCCTGTTCTAGAGCTGTTGGGAACACGCTTACAGCGCCAGTTTACGTCACATCCCCACGATTCAGAAATTCGGACCCCGAACTGCAACAAATTGTGTGGCACACAACCTGTATTCACTTTATTCATGAAGTGCTGCTGGGCGGCGCCATTTTCGAGAGCAACTTCCGGTTGGCTGTCTTTGCGCTGCAACAACATCTAGTCCTCTCGCTACTTTAGCTACTTTTAACTGTTCTTTTTAGCGATTTTAACATGTTTGGCATCAATTGCGCTGTCCGTGGAGCCACAACAACTGGGGAAAGATGAAACTTTCTCTCTCTCTGAATTGTTTGGACCCTGGAAAGGCTAGATCTGAAAGCTGCGGACCAGCTTTTAAACTCCACCCGCCTCGTCTAAAGAAGAAGACCTCCGCTGCTGGCTCAAGGCGCTCAATTTAAAAAAGCCACCAAAGCGTCCATATGTATCTGTCATTTTGTGGACCTACATCCCTCACCACTTCATCCTTATCCAGAGAAACGGCTGGGCTACAAGGCTGAGTTAAAGAAGTCACGACGGAAGCTGGAGAGACACGCAGGTAACTATATGTTAAATAACAGCTGTTGCTGTTAGAGTTGGGATGATAAACACTGTAAATGATAGCTTAATGATTATCCTTGGTTTGTGTAGATAATTGTCAAAAATATCAGGGCTCCTCATTAGCATTAGCTTGTGACAGGGTTAATAACACAGTAAACAACAGGAGCTGTTTCAGAAATGACAACAACCTCCGTTTGCATGTTGGATAACTAGACCGATGCAGAGTGATACAGGAGAGTGATACAGCAGAGTGTCCTCCCAGGCAGAGACTCAGCCACAACTTCCACTAGCACAATGGTTACTATGACATGATCTATGTCAATAAAAAAATAAATAAATAAATAAAAAAAAATAGTAAATGTCAAATGTATTCGTATTTCCTTATTTGTTTAAAATTAAATGAAATGGACTTCTGTTAGCTGTTAGTGAAAGATATCTTACTAAAGTAAAAAGATAAAACTGAACTGCAATTTTATTGTGACATAAAAAATCATTATTGTCCATCCCAAGAGTAACTGGATTACAGACGTCCTGTTTTGTGCAATCATCCATACATTACATGAGAAGATACACTCAACCTTTTAACACACCTTTTACGTCTATATATGTTGTTTCCATCCCAGCAGGTAGGAAACACATATGATCATTGACAGAACATTTACTAAATAGTTAAGTGGGAATAAAATAAATTTCATGTTATTTGGGGACTTGTCTGATACGGTGTTTCTGTAACATCATACCTGAAATAAACCCATCATTCTTTTTCCTCAGATGCATCAATCAGTGCTGGGGGTGAAAGTCCTGCGCAGCCACACGACGAGCTCCAGGCTGAACCTTCTGCCTCCTGCCTTCATCTGTCAGACCAGGACTGAGCTGGAAGTCCTGTTCTCTACCAGCCATTCCAGGGTCATCCAGCCACAGTGTTCAGCACCATCCAAGCTGCATCCAACACTCCACACATCCACACATCTGTCCCTCATCTACACTGGTCTCCCTCTGGACACTTTTAGCCTTTTGGCAGATCAACTAACAAAACACCACGTCAGCACCTTCCAGCTTGATGTCTGAGACCAGATCCTGAAGACACCCATGAAGCTCCGGCAGAACCCCATGCAGGAGGACCTGGCTGAGAGGTTCGGTGTGTCACAGTATGGAGCAGCAGGATCATCTCTGCATGGTTGGACATCATGGGGAAGTTGAGGTCTCACATTGTGTGGCTGCCCAGATAGACCATTGATGCTACAATGCCACAGTGTTTTAAAGAGCATCACCCAACAACGACGTGTGTGTGTGTGTGTGTGTGTGTGTGTGTGTGTGTGTGTGTGTGTGTGTGTGTAAGTGCAAGTGCTTTGATATCTGTACACCATAAATTGCATTCTGAAGTTTGGTATGGTCAGTCCTGCTGTGAGGGACTGTTGTGTTTGAGCTGTAGCATTTTCTTTTACTATCATGATGCTGCACCACCTGCTTCATGGTCTTCTTTATTTGTCATATAGAACTTTTGGTAAACAAAATGTTTATTCTGTCATGCTGTATTGATATTTAAACTGCACCGTCTAATGGACTGTTCAAGAATAGTCAATTCAGTAAAATATCACTGCTTTATGACTGACTGTTTTGTAATCTTTCAATAATTCATTAATACACTACTACATTATGACAGGAAACAATTGACAACAAGGAATAGAGCACATTTAAATCAATAGCTTAGCTTTAAATTTCAGAAAAATAAGTAGACTCATACAAAAGGTCTTCATTTGAAGTACTATTTTTTCACATTTCATTAAACTATAAACAATCTCAAACACAAGTACCTTCCATTTGTAAAATGGGCTGCAACAACTGATTAAATTAATCCTATCTATGGAAGTATTTATTTTTAATTGTGGAGAGTACGCTCACTGCTTATCAAAACCATCAGCTGAAATGGCTTATATCCAAAACTTTGGGAGGAGGAGGAGCCATTAAAGAAAATTAGTAGTTACTGGATGTAACTCCAGTTCTACGAGTAAGTGCGTGCCCGCCTTCGGGCTTCACTAGTGGCACACCTCCAATCTCTGTCCAATCCACTGAGACTATACAAAGCTCGACGCACCAATCCCCAGCACGCGATGGTGCAGCACCACACCCCACACCGAGGGTACATAACCTCGGATGGCGCTAAAGCAAACCCTTCTTCTGACGTAGCAAAACAAGGGAAGCAGACAGCTGGGCCAGCAGGTAGGCGGGCACGCACTTACTCGTAGAACTGGAGTTACATCCAGTAACTACTAATTCTACTTCGTAAGTGCTTAGCCCGCCTACGGGCTTCGCTAGTGGTACTCACCAAGGCGAAGGCCGTAGGTCGATGAATGTACTCCCAGCTGGCCTGCTGACGGGATTGGTGCGTAAGACGGAAGTAAACAAACCGTACGTCCAGAACAGCCGAAGAACTCCCAAAGGACGAGGCGGGCACCTAGTGACGAAGCGCGGCCCACAACGTACAAAGCATCGCCACAGCGACACACACACACGCCGGCCAGGAACCACAGCGGCAGGTGGTGAAGGGGGGGCCCCTAGCCCGCGATCCACACATGGGGAGCGGCAGCGAACCCAAAAACGGCAAGCGGCAGAAGTCCTGCTCCCGCAACACCGTAAACAACATCCGCAGACCGCGGCAGAGCTGAGCGGCAGGCGGGGAATCCCTGGTCCGCGACCCCACCCGGGACGTGGCGGCCAGGCCAGAAGGACCGAAACGGTTAGACGACCGAACTTCTGTTCTCGCCGAAAACCATAGGCCTCGTAGGCAGCTGCAATAGCGCCCCCCACCCAGTGGGCGAGACGCTGAGAGGTCAGCGGGGAACCACGCCCCCGGGCTCCAAACCTCACAAACAGCTGGTCCGTGGCGCGAAAGCCAGCTGTGCGCTGGACATAAAGACGCAGAGCCCTGACCGGGCACAGCAACCGCAGTCGTGGGTCGTCCCTAGATGAGCCAGGCATGGAGTCAAGTGCCCTGATCCAGATCACTCGCGACCGGAAGTCCGAAGTGATCACCTTGGGATGAAAGGCCGGGTTAAGCCAGAGGTGCACGAGTCCCCCATCCTCGCTGAACACCATGCAGGATGGGTGGACTGACAAAGCGCAGAGATCCCCAACTCTCTTGGCGGATGCTAGCGCCAACAAGATGGTGGCCTTAAAGGAGAGAAAGTGGTCCTCCGCCTGCTCCAAAGGCTCGAAGGAGGTCCCTTAAGGCCCCCCAACACCACGTGGAGGTCCCACGGAGAGACGACATGCCTGGGGGGTGGTCGCAACCGACACGTCCCACGCAGAAACCACTTCATAAGCGGGTGGCTGCGTGCAGAGAAGCGGCCGAAGCCGCCGTGGCCCGCTGCGATGGCCGATGCAAACACCGCCAGGGTGGATGCAGCGCGACCGCTGTCCAGCAGGGCCTGGAGGAACTCCAAAACTCCACCAATGGTGCAGGACACCAGCTCGAAGCCCCTCCCCGAGCACCACGACGTGAAGAGCTGCCACCGAGACCTGTAGGCCTTGACAGTGGAGGGGGCCCTGGCACTCTGAATGGTGGACACCACCGCTGGGGGGAGGTCTAGTTCCACTAGTCTCACCCGCTCAGCCTCCAAGCCAGGAGCCTCCCGCCCTGGAAGGGGCGGGACCGAAGGGCGCCCCCTGCCTGCTGCAGCGCGTCGGGCCCGTCGGGAATCGGCCACGGGTCCCTGACCGCCAACTGAACCAGGTCCGGGAACCACCGCGTACTCGGGGTGTCCGGAGCCACCACAATCGCGTGAAGATTGTGCAACCTCACCCTGCGCAGCAGCGGGATCAAGAGGTGGACTGGAGGGAACGCGTACAGGAGGCCCGACGGACAGCTCCTGTGTGCGAAGGCGTCTACCCCTCGGGGGTGGGGGCGTCTGACGACCTGAGCGAGAACCAGAGTGGGCACTGTGCGTTCTCTGCACTGGCGAAAAGGTCTGCCACTGGGGATCCGAACCTGCGCCAGAGTCGGGCTGCGACCCACGGGGACAGGCCCCACTCGTCGTGGAATGGGCCTCCCCGGGACATTCTGTCTGCACCGATGTTGAGGACTCCGGGCACGTGACGCGCTCTGAGAGACGCGAGGTGCCAGTCCGCCCACCAGAGGATCCCCGCCACTATGCGATGAAGAGGGGGAGACCGTGTCCCCCCCTGCCTGTTCAGGTATCAGAATCAGAATCAGAATCAGAATCAGTTTATTGTCATTGCACAAAGTGCAACGAAATTTCAAGCAGCATCCGTGTATATATAATTTAAAAGAACAACCAACAATAGTGCAAATTTAAAAGGAAAACATAAATAGAAAAAAAAAAAATCATATATAGAAAAGAACTTGCAGTATTTGCAGATTATTGCACATTTCCATGAGTGCGTGTCTGTCAGTGACCCTTCAGATTCAGTGCAGTGATGGCTTGTGGAAAGAAGCTGTTTCTTAGTCTGTTTGTCTTTGTTTTGATGGACCTGTAGCGCCTGCCAGAGGGTAACAGTTCAAACAGGTGGTGTGCTGGGTGGGTACTGTCTCTTTTGATTGCCTCAGCTCTGCTGAGGCAGCGGGATGTGAATAAGTCTCTGATGGAGGGAAGAGGGCATCCGATGATCTTTTATGCGACCACCGTAGTGTTGTCCGTCCTGATGAGCACATGGCTGCCCTTCAGCCTGGCTTGGAAATGGAGCAGGACCTTCTGCACCGCCATCCTTTCCAGCATATTGATATGAGTGGGAGTCGAATCCCAAGCACCGCCCACCGCGTGGTGGTCTAGGGTGCCTCCCCATCCCGCGAGAGACACATCCGTGAACACTCGACGTGATGCGACACGCAGCCCAGGGGAACTCCTTGCATTAGGAGAGCAGGATCCATCCAATAAAGGAGCTCCTCGTGTGCTTGGGGCGGGATCGGGAACCATTTGCATCCGTCCCGCTTCCCCACGCAGCGGAGGCGTGCAAACCACCGTTGCAGCCTGCGCATGTGTAGAAGGCCCAGCAGGACCACTGGGTGGGCCGCGGCCATCAAACCCAGGATGGTCCTGATCAGTTGAACCCCGACCAGGGGTGCGGTCACTGCAGACCTCAGGGTCGAGAGAAGGGAAGTCCGTCTCTCCTCGGAAAGGCGGACCGTCATGGAGAGTGTATCCAGCTCCAACCCCAGACAAGCCATGCTCTGAGCTGGGGTGAGCGCGCTCTTGTGTCGGTTCACCATGAACCCCAGGAGCTCGATGTGGTGCAGGACCTGGGTCGTGTGCAGCACAGCCTCCTGATGACAGGACGCCAGTATGAGCCAGTCGTCGATGTAAGTGAGGATCCTCAGACCACGACGACGGAGGGGCTCCAATGCTGCTTCGACACACTTCCCAGATAGCATACGGATATGGGCCACTTCAGGCAACAATCTGGCACTGCAGGCATTCTTCTGGGCCGCAAAAAACAGATGTAAGCCTAAACTGGCCCATGTGGTAAATACTACATTTGGCCCATACCTCATAAAACAAATATGGCCCATGTTTGGCAAATACATGGCAGAGTAGGGAATAGTTATTCTGTAGGTGAACCAAGGCTGGGCCACATATGGTTCAGCACACATGGCCCACCTTTGCTGAAACTCATTTGGGCCACTTTTGGCCGAAAGACGGCAAATCAGCATCGACTAATCGGGATGTGAGCCTAAAGTGGCCCACATATGAGAAAACGCGCATGGCCCACCTTTGCTGAAACACATTTGGGCCAGTTTTGGCCGAAAGATGGCAGTCAGCATCGACTAATCTGGATGTGAGCCTGAAGTGGCCCACATGTAACATGGTGGGGTCCATACTTTGTGAAGTACAAATGTTGCAGGGCAAGAAAAGACAAGAAAAGCTATGTTAGTTTGCTTCTCTCATTGAACAGCTGTCCACTATTACTTGCTCCTAGTTGTATTTACAATTTCAATTAGCAGACACTTTTGTCCAAAGCAACGTACAACAGATATAACATACAACCATTACACTCACATTTAAAACTAGGGACAATTTAGGGTGACCAATTAAACTGACATGCATGTTTTTGGACTGTGGGAGGAAGCCAGAATAGGGAACCCATGCAAACTCCACACAGAAAAGCCCCAAGCCATGGCCAGTACTTGAACCCAGGACCCTCTTACTGTGAGACAAGAGCATTAACTACTACGCCACCATGCATAGCTATGCAAACTGCTACTGCTTTTCTTTTGTCCAGATCATCCGTTATTAACTAAACCATAAACATAAGATAAGATAAGATAAGATAAGATAAGATAAGATAAGATAAGATAAGATAAGATGACTTTATATTCCATTTTCAGTGGAATGTTCCATGATGTACCTGAACATATCACCCACAGTGACAGTTTTTTTGTTTTGTTTTGTTTGTTTGTTTGTTTGTTTGTTTTTTGTTAATGAAGTCAACTACTAAGTCTGTATGCCGTGAAGGATCATATCTTTATTCAAACTCTACTTTCCGTTATGGTTTTTCCTGCTTCAAGTCGGAGTTTTCCAAATTACCGAGTCCTTTAAATGCATCATATTTGAATTGACGAATGGGCACAAGGAAACAATTGCTGCAAACCTGCAGCTGTGAATTCTATCCAGAACAGAAGAGAAGACATGGTGAGGTAAGTCCCTGAACAAAAAATAAAAGAATGAATTAATCTGTTTGCTGGAAACATTTAGCTCTTATTGTTGGAACTTTACATTGTTTTGTCAGGTTGCCAGTGCTGCAAAAATGTTAGGTAGTTAACATTCACTTTTATGTAAGGATAAAGTGACCAGTGCTGAAAAGGCGTGCCACACAGCTCACATGTAAGTCAGCTACAATACCTATTTTGCAGTATACGTGTGATGCTGTTCTACAGCAGAAATCAAGTTGAAGCTGTCACCATATGTAAAAAAAAAAAAGGAAAAGAGGGTGAAGTACAGAACAAATCTCCCCAATTCTAAATGAATTGAACTCTATGTTTTATTACTGTAACTTCAGGTTAAATGTGAAGTTTGTCAGAGTGTTTGATCAAACTGCTTTACTCAAGTTCACTTGGCATGTATCAGTGCCATCTTTCATTGTTGTCTGAGCGAGCAGATATTGGGTCAGTGATCAGATGCCTTCAGATTAATTTAATTTAAAAAACCTTTTTTTTGTTTGGTTTCATGATAAGGTTTTTGTAGTTAGCACTTCACTGCAACCATGTCCAGTAACCACAGAGCTGCTTTACTGAGTCAACAAAATGTTCTTTTGTGCATTTCTTAAAGGGCCAGATGAAGATGAGACGATGCTGGGGCCATGATTGTTTTGCAGTGAGCGTTGGAGGTCAACAAGTGTTCCACTAAGTCAGAATTTTCTTATTTTTTTATTTTGTTTTGCCTATTTTGGGGCACAGGTTAAAAAAATAAAGGATCACTAGTTCTTTACTTTTCACAAGTTGTTTCTCGTGTCTGGTTATTTCTTCATTTCTTCAGAAGGTATCTTCATCTTTGACCCTGATGAGTCCCAAGACTGGACCACTGCATGCCACCATTTAACACAATATCTGGAGGTACCGAAATAATATGTAGCCACAAATTCACATGACACCAGTTCTGCTTCATTTATATGCTGTGTTCATGTTTGACCTAGAACTTTGTCATGGTGTAGGCTCGACAAGATCTGCCCAGATAGCAAAAATTTTTCGGCTTATATCTGGCCCATACCTGACATGCTCACACGGCCCACGTACCCCATGGAATGATGGCACTTGGGAGGTCCGCTCCTGTTTGCCAAAAGTGGGTCACAACCAAGCCTTTACAATGCCGCACCGCTTGCGTGACGCACACAGCGGGAAAGCTAGCGGCTCCAGCGCGCTGCTATGCCCCGCGTCCGCAGCCGCATTGCGGCCAGAGCGCGAAGAAAGCGCCGGTGAAGAGGCAGTTCCGTGTGCATTCCGCTCACCATCCTCAGCCGCCTTATCAAATCAAATCAAATCAAATTTTATTTGTATAGCCCTTTACACACAAAAAGTGACCAAAGTGCTTTACAGTGAGATAAAAGCAATAAAATCATAACAACTAAAACAAATGAAACGGATGGTACAAATTGAAATTTTGTCCATGATCAATTTAAAGGAGCTATGAAAATAAAAACAGATAAAATACAAAAACCAAAGTGCCACTGTGCTACTGAGAGTTAAATGCCAGCCTGAGTAGATGAGTTTTAAGCCTGGATTTAAAAAGACCCAGCTAGGTCAGTGATGGTTCGCATGTCGGGGGGGCAGTTTGTTCCAGAGTCTGGGCCCAGCAGCAGAAAACGCCCGATCTCCCCAATGTTTATATCGGGCTCTAGGGACTTCCAAAAAGAGCTGGTTTGATGACCTGAACTGCGAACTTTGAGAAGCTCTGTAAGGTATGGGGGAGCAAGGCCATTAAGTGCTTTAAAAACAAAAAGTAAGAGTTTAAAATCGACTCTGAAAGAAACTGGAAGCCAATGCAGTGATAGAAGAACCGGGGTAATGTGCTCACGGTGAGGCGTGTTTGTTAGGAAGCTGTATTTCTAAATAGAGGCTCTGTGTTTGTTATTATATGAGTGTGATCAGTGGCGGACCGTGCATTTCACACTAAGGCCTTCAGAACAGATCTGCCTGAACCAATCCACCTCTCAATAACTATTTTGTCTACAAAAAAAAATCTTATTGTGCAGATATGCACATAAAGAGTTGTTGCACAGCAGATAGATACTTGTGCAGCCAGAATAAATGCCTTTGCTGAAGTGCACAAGTCTCCTACTACATCTGTGCACATACAATGAGCATCAACAACTTAATAAAACAGCAATATCATTTAGGAAAAGAGGAACATTTTACTCACCAAAATCCCGATTATTTGAAAACAAAATACATCCTCCTTTTCTTCCTCAAAAAGAGTTCAACTGCTCTGTCATCTAGATTATCCGTGCGTTTCAGTTCCATAAAGCCAGGGCTGAAAGTCCAGCTGCCCTGTGGGATTTCTGGCGTAAGTTTTATTTCTCTTCAGGTCTTCTTCTTCTTCTTTGGAATAATTGAGGTAGGCGACCAACAACTTAGGTGCATACCGCCCCCTACTGTATCTCTTGGTGAATGTAAATCAGAAGGCCTGGATATGCTGTTCGTGTACGCTAGCTAGAAGGCGCTGAGTCGCCAACTCGAAATCTGATTGGTTGAAGCAACTGTCTGATTGGTTGAAGCAACTGTCTGATTGGTTGAAGCAACTGTCTGTTTGACGCTTCACTTTACTTTACTGCGCCAACAGGAACGAACTGTGAAGGCCTCGGGCAGATTTCTTTGACCCTAGCAACAGATGATGCCTGTAATCTGATTGGTTAAATGATTTAATATGAAAAAAACATGTCTGGAAGCAGCGCAACCATGAAAACTATGAAAGGAACTGGAACATACCATTTGGAATCATTTATTAATTATTTATGGACAAAATATAATTTACATCAGTCTGTAATTCAGATACTTTTTAGGCCAGCAGAGAAGGCTTTGCAGGCCCTGACGGCCCACCACTGTAATACAGTAACATACATGGAGGTTTTCCAGAGTAAAATGTAAAAAATAAAGTAAGTGTAATAAAAAATGAAGTCACTTTAATCAGAAGAGGTTCATCGAATACAATGGACACTCATTTCTCGAATAATTAAAACTGACTGAGTGAAACAGCCAAAGGAAGACAAGAAATGGAAAAAATGAAAGCATGAAACACAGTAATTGCAATCAAAAATAGAAAAGTTTATTTACAGGACATGACAGAAGTGCACACTGACATATTGAATTGAATTGAAAGTCCTTTATTTGTCCCGCATGGGCAAATTGCAGGGTTGCAGCAGCAAAAACAACGCGGAAAGAAAAATAGAAAAATACAAAGCCAACTATACAAGAAAAAGTTAAATGCAATTTGTATGTAAAATTAGGATAGATATAATTAAATAAGTAACAGGAATATACTGACCGACACAACTAAGTATTAAATTAAATATAATGTAAATACAAATTAAGACATATATAATTAAGTAATAGATATAAACTGACAGATATAAATTAAATATAATTTACATAAAGATCTAAGACAGATATAATGAAATAAATAATAGATTTAAGATAACAGACATGGTAAGTGCTATGCAGTAACGTATGTACTTTTCAGTGTCAGATATGATCATGCCGTGCTTTTCACCTTCTCAAACGGATTTCTAGTTCATTTACACATTTTCTGATGACAAAAATAGCCTTGTCACCCGTCACCAGGTCAGGTGCTCTCCTGAGGAGAATCTGCTCAGCTGCAGAAAAACCCGGCCAGTGCTGGTCTCGGGTCTCCTCACTGCTGTTCTCAACGTATTTCAAGCATTGTGACTTGATTCCAACACAGAAGTTTACTGCACCTTGATAAATCACGAAACACAAAGTCACATACCGTGCTGGCGTCCCACTCTGAATCCGCTTTTTGCCACTACCGGAAGTCAGCTGCGATTTGCCATCTCTCAGGGGGCAGTCTAGTAATTCTATACGTCATTGAGCGGCGCCACGATCCAGGAAGCTCGCCATGCGCCTGTCCCTTTCCGACGGCAGCACGGGTTTTACGCCGGGCCAGGATCGGGGGAGGAGGCACAGCCGAACGGAGTCCTCAATGGCAGGCACTCCGGAGACCGGCGGCCAGCCCTCCACACAGGAATACTCTCGGTAGCCCTTCACTCTCGGTAGCCCTTGGCGGTAAGTGGCGTACCCCAGTCCCGCTGCATGTGAGCTTGAAACGACGGCACGGCGGGACATAGCACCGCAGTCCGGGACCGAGCCCGTGACTGGGTTGCCAGCCCGAGTGCAAAATCACGCTGCACCGGCTCCGGAGGCTGCGGCAGCAGCGCGAGGCCGGTGCGCTCGGCGGCTGAAGTAAAGAGCCCCGCGAGGTGCTCCACAGGCTCCACAGGCTCGCGGGGGAGACGGGATGCGGTGGAGGCGGAGTCGAACCGAGTCGAACTCCGTGGCACCAACACGGCGCTGCAGCTGCTGCTGCTGGCGCTGCCGCAGATCTCGGCCCAGTCGTAAGCGGGGGCAGCGGTCTCCTCGGCGTCGTCCTCACCAGCAGGAACCAGGGAGGTTGCGCCCATGAAGGCTGCTCGCCGCTGGCTCTCTTCGAGTGGCAGCGCGAGGCAGGCCGGGCAGGAGGTCCGCTGGCAGTGATGCTGCCAGCCAAGGCAGAGGAAGCAGAGCTCGTGACAGTCCTGCACGATGAGCAGAATGCCGCAGGAGCGGCAAGAGAACGGCCTGACGCCCGATGGCGACTGGTCCCGGGCCGGCGAATCCATTGTTGTCAAATCTTGATCCGGAGAAAAGAGGCTTCTAAGTCTCATGGAGATGCTGAGAAAGAAGAAGGGTTTGCTTTAGCGCCATCCGAGGTTATGTACCCTCGGTGTGGGGCGTGGCGCTGCGCCATCGCGTGCGGGGGATTGGTGCGTCGAGCTTTGTATAGTCTCAGTGGATTGGACAGAGATTGGAGGTGTGCCACTAGCGAAGCCCGTAGGCGGGCTAAGCACTTACGAAGTAGAATCATCTCCACCTGACAAAACAAAATGTATGTATATTCCCGTTCTTGATGAGACAAAACAGCGCCGACTTTACCGCTGTGCAAATATTGATAGCCTTCAGTGCTCTTACAATTCCTCATAGCCGAGCCACCCGCGCCAAGAGACAACTCGAAATAGTTGAAAATATCGCCATATATGACCTGGTTCAACTTTTTCATGCCATCCTCCCACTCTGTAATAAGTTGCGGCTGAGGCAGACTCGATCCATTTATGTTTTTTAAAGAGGTTTTCGTTTATTCCCGCATCATTTTCTCAGTTGTAAACACCGCCAGTACCCTGTTACAGGAAGTGCTACTCAAAACAGGAAGTCCCACCCCTTGGAAAATGGGCGGGGCTGAATAAGGTGAATAAGGCAACAGACAGCTATGAGGATTGGCCTGCTATTTTAGGGTTGCTTCACGGCCCATTTGCATTGAATAAACTGGAAATGCATGTGTAGTTTTTCACAAATTTTGCCTTAAGTCCCTTTAAATGGGTAAAAATTGGTTTCATTTGCTCTTTAGGTCTCCTTAGGCAGAGGGTTCAGTTACTTATTACTCCCCCTTCTGTCATTGTTTGCATGCTATCCTCATTAAAATATGAAAACCTATAAATGTTTGGGTGGTTTTAGTTAAAGCAGACACTGTTTTTTCATCTGTGTGATTTTGACAAAGATCAGATCACATTTGATGGTGATTTTATGCAGAAATGTGAGAAATTCCAAAAGTTCAGATACTTTTTCGTACCACTGCATCTGCTGTGGCTCTTTGATTCTGTGTACACTTCGACTGAACAGATTGTTTTAGTTCAAACATCTTTGCTTCAGTTTTCCAGATCAGAACTCTTCTCTGAGTCTGACTGAACATGAACTCAAAGTAGCGTCAAAACAATATTTCAGATATTTAGTTAGAAATATGGTGCTGTCTTTAGTGCTCTTTCCTCTCAACTAGAAAACCCAGGTTCAGTTCCAGGTCCTGCTGTTTGATGTTTGCATGTTCTCCCTGAGCCTGTGTGGATTCTCTCAGGTTCTTCATCTTCTCATATTTCATAGACATGCTTGTTGTGTGTCAGTGGTTTTCTGTTCCTCTGTGTGTTCTGTGATGGAATATTGGTGTCTCCCTGCTCTTCACCAAATCTCAGCTGAAATAAGTGTTTCCTCTCTGAGAGCCTGACTTGGAAAATATGAGGATGAACTGGAGTCATTCCAGCTGAGGATCAAAACAGGAGAATTATCTTCCTTTACTATATTTGATTGAAATATTTTTCATTATACTCAAAATGTTTTATTGTTGACTGAAAACAGTTATGTTAAGTCTGTTATTCAGTATTATTGATGTTCACAAATTATTTAAAGACAGGCCTATGAACGTAATTACATTTAAAATTGATCAAAATAAAGATCTCATTCACTAAAATTAATAGTATTTGTGATTCAAACTGAAGTGGATTGAAATATGTGAACCTGCTCTCTGGTTTACTGTTTACTTCCTGTCACACACTTTATTTGACATCAGTTGGTTTTTGTTCAGGCTGCAGGGATCATTTCTCACTGTGGTCGTTTCCTACCAAGCAGCGGCAGTAGTAGGAGGCTGAATGATCTGATTTAATTTTGTTAATCTTTAAATCACAGATGCCTCCTTTCTTCAGAGCTGAGAAATCATTTTGCTGAGGATGATTGTGTCCTAAATGTAATGTGCAGTCTTTTCTATTGATCTCAAGAATCACTCTGAATGTTTCTCTGTCTTTCTTCTGGTACCAGAATACATAGTTAGTGCTGCACGGATCAGTTCTACATCTGAAGGAGACTGTGTCCCCGACTCTCCTGGTCAATGTTAAATCGTCCTGAATCAGCTCTGCTGCCATGGCAACCAGCGCTGTGGAGACACAGACAGACAGGTGCAGGTCAGTGTGACCTCCTTTGTTCCAGGTGGAGTTTTCTGGCTCCTGATTGGCTGGAAACACTCACCTGAACACAGACAGCAGAGAGCAGCAGCTGGGAGGAAAAGCATTGTGTGCAGTGGTGTTTCCTCTGGAGGAGCTGAGGAGAAGTGGAGCTCTGATGCAGCCGAGGCCAAACAAGGACGAGCTGTTTGAGCAGACGAGCTCATGTGGTTTCTAACAGCTCCTCAAACCTCCCATCAGCCCACAGATAAGCTGCTGATTGACAGCTCAGCTGAGGCTGCTCTGTGGTTTCATCTGGCTGAATCCAGCCTGAGGAGAGAAAAAAAACACTGAGAATATTTATTTTCTCACGTATTTAGGTTTGGGGTTGATAAGTTCAGTGTCATACAAAATGTTCACACACACACACACACACACACACACACACACACACACACACACACACACACACACACACAAAAGTATATTTGAATGACTTCCAGGTAATTGTGGATTAATGATTGATTTGTTACAAAACATACATTTATGAAGTGTTGAACACAAAACTCAAGTAGAAAATCAGATCTAATGAAATAAATAATTCCATGAGCCTTCTTGGACTCATGCTTGGACTTCAATGACCCCAAACATTTTTTTTCATCATTAATAGTTTTTTTTTCCTTCAGACATCACTGAATTTCAGTTCAACCTTAAAATCTTAACAAAATTGGTCTTAAAACATATTTCCATCAATATGATGAGCTCATTTCCACAGCTTCCACAGACCAGGATGAAGTTCAACCAGGACCACAGCCAAGGCCTCATGGAGGACCTGAGAAAATCCTTTCTGCCATCAGCAGCACTGTGGAGTGGTGTTATGCTCTGAGAGGCTTTCAGACCAACACTGAACTTCAGCTGTGAAAACATTTAGACATCATTAGTTTTTGTAAAACAGGTGCGTTATGTGTTAACAGTCCGTAAAGGTATAATGTCAACATGAATAAGACAACAAAAACTTTACACATATTTTCCATGAAATTCCCTTATTTGTGAAATCACATCTTTTGTTTCAGCACGTAACAACAACATATCTGGAGATTTTTGGCAGATGTGTTTAAGAGGCTGATGATGGATTCTTTTTTGGTTTTTTTTTCAGTGCAAATAAGATCATGGAAGGCAATAAAGACAATAGAAACCCTACATAGAGTAACTAGATATGACTATAATCAAAAAAGTAATACTGAATATAGTAAAACCCTTAACTCACATATTCAATGCTTCCTTTGTAACTGGAGAATTTCCTCATCTTATGAAAATAGCTAAAGTCATCCCAATCTATACAAATGGAGACAGTCATCAGTTCACCAATTACCGTCCGATATCAATTCTTTCTCAATTATCAAAAATTTTGGAGAAGTTACTTGTTACACGCCTGAGAGGCTTCATAAATAAGCATAATATACTCAGTGACAGCCAGTATGGCTTTAGAAACAACAGGTCAACAGCTCTTGCGCTGATTGATCTCATAGAAGAGGTAAAGGATAAAATCGACAGCAAGATGTATTCTGTGGGTATTTTCATAGACTTAAAAAAAGCCTTTGACACAATAGACCATAATATACTTTTGCACAAACTATATCTAAATGGAATCAGAGGAACTGCATATAATTGGTTGAAATCTTACTTAACAAACAGACAGCAGTATGTGCAGATAGGTGAGCATAGTTCAAGTTGGAGAAGCATAACCTGTGGTGTCCCCCAGGGGTCAGTGTTAGGACCTTTATTGTTCTTACTATACATAAATGATCTGTGTGATGTATCACCAAAACTAAAATTTATATTATTTGCAGATGATACTACAATAGAAGGCTCAGGCAAAAATTTGCAGCTCCTTGTGACTGAGATTACAGCAGCACTTTGTAAAATTAAAGAGTGGTTCAATAAAAATAAATTATCACTAAATGTACTCAAAACAAAATTCATGTTATTTTGTAAAATCAAAGAAGACACTAAAACCCAAGTTAAAATAGATAATGTTGAAATAGAAAGAGTGAAAGAATACAAGTTTCTGGGAGTGATTCTGAGTCACAACATGAGCTGGAAGCCGCAAATCAACAGTATCCGAACTAAGATGGCTAAAAACATCGCTATTATGAGCAGATGCAGACACCTTCTTGACCAAAAAGCTCTCCAAATCTTGTACTGCTCACTTGTCCTTCCTTACATCACATACTGTGTAGAGGTTTGGGGAAATACCTACAGAAGCCACTTGGAGATTTTGTTCAGACTTCAAAAAAAATCTATCAGGATCATACACAACGTGGGGTTCAAGGACCATACAAACTCATTGTTCCTAAGATCTAGCTTTCTAAAGCTTGAGGACTTAATACATTTGAAATCTCTGTTAATACTCTACAAGGCAAGAAACAATTTACTTCCCGGTAACATAAATTGTCTGTTTGCTAATAGAGAGGCCAATTATTCTTCCAGGCAAATGCTTAATTTAAAAGTTCAACGTGTTCGTACGACCCTCAAAAGCCAATGTATTACCCGGAGAGGCGTAAATCTATGGAACAGCTTAGATGGGAACCTAAAAAGTGCCATAACTATACATCAATTCAAAAAACTGTATATGCGCCGTATTTTTGATAACTATGCCAGACAAACATAACACTGGAAGTGAATACTGTACGACATAACACACGCTCATAAACAGGCACATGCACGGGTTAGGGTGCATGGGCCTGGGTATGGAAAATGAACACACAAAATATAATAATACTGTCGGACATAGTATGATTATGAGTATACTGTAATAATATGAAATATTGTGTGATTGGTTTGAATAACAATGAATAATGACTGATTGGTTAATGATGCAGCTCATGTCCAGGCATGCACACACACTGTGTGGCATACCAGGACATGAATCTTGTACCACATAACACACACACATTCATAGGCAGGCACATGCACATGCTACTGTGTAATGGCCTGGGTATGGATGATAAAATTATGTATAAATACAACAACATTACCATGTGACCCTCAGTGATATATTTACGAGATATGGGAAGGGGTAGGCACTGATAAGCTTCTGCTTCAGCCTACTCCTTTTGGGCTTTCATTGAATGGTTCTGTATACTTTTGTTGACATGTTTGTTATGTTATGTGATATGCCCAAATAAACGAAACGAACGAAAAAAGAGTACAGTCATGATAATGTTATGGCAAATAAAGACAAGCAATAAATTAATTATTAATTTCATTATGTTTAATAATAACAACAATAACAAGCAAAATCAAATATCACAACCTCAACAGTTATTCATTTTTATTGATTAGTAATAATTGTTTGAATTTCATTTTGCAGCAGAACATAAGAGAGGACAGTAAAAGAGAAAGTATCCTGCTGGAGAGCTGATGGACATGAAACATGTTGAGTTAAAGTCCAGAAAAACCTGCAGACTGGACGACTTTGTGGTTCAGTATCAACTGTCACACACCGCCCTCCTCAAGGAATCTGAAGAAAAGATCTTCCAACTTCCAACTTACTGCTTATTTCCAGGATCGTAACCCAAAACTGTACTTTCACCGTTTTTAATATTTGATAAATATTTTATCAATTGCGGGATTAAATGTTCATATGAAAAGAAACAACGAAATTATTTTTTATCTAGAAAATCAATATTTACAAACATTTACTTTGAAAAGTTTTACAAGTAAAAAAGTAACGCGTATCAAATAAGTTTGAATATATAAAAGGAATGATCTTCTCTGTCTGAAGATTGATTCTGAGGTTAACTGAAGAGTCAAAGATAAAAACAAAGTCTTCACCTCTCAGAGAACAAATAGAAACTTCTGAAAGTCCTGAGGAGCTGGAGCTGGATACTAAACTGACATTAAACAAATAAGGAGCAAAATGTGGAATTGAGTAACTAAATATCAAAAAAGTGTTTTATTTAATTTCTGACAGCTTGTGTCCCTGAGGTGCAGAAAAGAAACCAAAGTTGTGATTTTAGTGCTTCAATCTGCAGTGGAAGGACGTTACATTCTAATCCTCCTGAACGGTGAACTGAATGAAACCTTTCATGTTCATTTTTAAATTCATTTTAGGCTGTTAGATGTATAAAAACAAACAAACTAAACTTACAGGCTTCAGTTTGAAAGTTGAGCAAACAAATGTTTTTCTCCACAAGATGGAAATTTGAAACTGAGGTGTTAAACTAGAAAAAAAAAAAGAAAAAAAAGGGGCGATACTATAGAGCCAAGGGTCAGAGACCTCCAGGGCTCCACCAGCAGCCTCCATCCTGACCCTGACTCAAGACTCTCCACCATCCCCAGCAGGAATTCCTGTCAGTGGAGAGAAGTAAAATACCTCAGACTGCCTGGATGAGGATAAAATTGTGATTTTAATAATAATAATAATAATAATAATAATAATAATAATAATAATACATTTTATTTGTCTTGCGCTTTACATTTCGAATTAAGTCTCAAAGCGCTACAGAGCAATATTAAAAACAATTGTCAAGGCAAAAAAATACAGGACAAAACAGAACAAAAATAGCACTTTAAAACTTCAAGGTCACTATAATGGAAGCAAGGTGGATCCAGTTGGCCCTTTTAAATAGAAATGTCTTGAGACCTTGTTTGAAGGTTTCCACACTTAGTGGAGCCCTCAGGGTCTCGGGGAGAGCATTCCACAGCCGAGGGGCCGCTGCCTGGAGGCCCCGTCTCCCATGGTGGAGAGTTTAGTCCGGGGTTGATGGAGGCAGTAGGTGGAGGAGGAGGAGGAGCGGAGACTTCGTGTGGCGGTGTGGAGGGTCAGTAGTTCGCGGAGATAGGCAGGGGCAGTTCCATGTAAGCATTGGTGAGTGAGGAGGCAGACTTTGTATGGGATTCTGTATTTAATTGGCAGCCAGTGGAGAGTTTTGAGTATGGGCGTGATATGATCGAATTTGCGCCTCCTCGTCAGGATCCAGGCAGCACAGTTCTGAATGTGCTGCAGCTTTTGCAGACTCTTGGCAGGGATCCTGACGAGGAGGGCATTGCAGTAATCCAGCCTGGAGGAGATGAAGGCATGGACCAGCCTCTCAGCATCTGGTTGGGAGATGGAGGGGCGGAGTTTGGCGGTGTTTTAGAGGTGGAAGAAAGAGATTTTACAGAGGTGGCGAATATCGGTTTCAAACAAGAGCTGAGGGTCAAAAAGTACTCCAAAATTTTTAACAGAGGATGACAGGGAAATGTTATGACCAAGAATGGGAAGACTGCTGAGGGTGAGGGACTGAGTTTGATGTGTGGTACCAATCAGGATGGCTTCTTTTGTTTTGCTTCCTCCTGGTGGTTAACAGGAACAGCGACAGTGAATTTAGTGTAAACACAATAATGCAGTGCAATGCAACAATGCAGACATGCACTTGCACACACATAACTGAATGTACTGTTTCTTTTATGATTTTATGACAATTTTACATTTCTTTTGAACAAAACGGTGTCAACAACAGACACTGAACAAACAGACAATACAGCAGCTCTGACTGAATAAATACAGAATTAAATAAAAGACAGGAGGTGGTGGATTACATTTACATTGTATCACTTTATGAATTAACAGTAATAATAATGTAATAGCGTAATAGAAAAGTTTTCCTCAATAATGGATACTTTTAGATTTTCCAGGAAGCCTTTTAGAAAGGTCAAGGATAGATCGGGTCTGATATCATCCAAATAAAGATGCCACACTTAGTAGAACTGGTCTGCATTATGTTACGGCTGGCTCGAGAGGCGCCACATAAAAGGAACAACACACAGGGTTTGGGTCTAAAAAAGGTTTATTTTTAACCAAAAATACTCTCAAAGAGGACAAACAAAAGATGGAGCAAACAAAAAGGCGTCTGCTGTGCAGAGAGAGAGAGAGAGAGAGAGAGAGAGAGAGAGAGAGAGAGAGAGAGAGAGAGAGAGAGAGAGAGAGAGAGAGAGAGAGAGGAGGGCAGAGAGCCTTTATGGCCTCTGCCTGCTCAGCTGTTGCCACTTCGGTCATCAGTGCAGTATTCCAATCTCTTTTACAATATTAAAATACTAAAAGTTTCTTGCTGGTTGTGTTCAAGAGGAACTGGTTTGAAAAGTGTTTACAGTTACTTTGAGTCATCTTAGTGTGAAACCTGCTTTGTCAATAGTCATGAATCATTTTACAGGAAACTCCTGAACATGGCTGCAGTTTAGTGGAATTATGTATGATTTTACTTTGCTGGTTGATAAAAGTGTTCCTGAGCTCTTTAGCAGCCCTCTGTGGATTAAAGCCTTTAATCTGAGCTCCTCAACATGATGTGGAATTAAGAATACAGCAGCTGGAGAACTAGAAACTGAAGTAGAGGCCAGAATGAAACATGAGATTATCTTTAAGTGACACAAAATCACTATTATAAGAACATAAGGTAACGCTTCCTTTTACAGTACGGTAATTACCATGTATTAACAGGGTAATTGCAGGGTAAGTACCATGTAATAAGGAGAAGTTACTGTAAAATTACCATGTAATTACAGGGTAACTATGTTGCTAATTACCTAGTACTTTTAGAGTAATTACCAAGCCAATTCCAGGCAAATACCAAGTAACTACCTGGTAGTAAGTATTAATTACTGGGTAATTATACTGTATATAGCAACTATGTCGGTAATTGCCAAGTACTTACTAAGTAATTGCTAAGTAATTACTATGTAATCATTTGGAAATGTAGACTTTTTACTAGGTATTACTAGGTACTGCTAGGTGTGTACGCTATGTATTTCCCTATTAGTCAAGTGTTTTTTACTACTTACCTGGTAACTTCTTAGTATTTCCCAGTAACTACAACATTTACCTGGTAATTTCGGTTGAACTGTAGACTACTGCAAAAGGAAGTGAGGCCTGTTTCCACACTATTACCTGGTAACTACTTATTCGTTACCCAGGAACTGCAAAAATACCTACCTCGAAATTACATAGTTATTAAAGTGGATTTGTACTGTAAAAGGAAGTGAGGTCTGTTTCCATGTTATTACCTGGTAATTACTCATTTATTACCCAGTAAATAGAAAAATATCTACCTGGAAATTACATAGTTATTAAAGTGGATTTGTACTGTAAAAGGAAGTGAGGTCTGTTTCCATGTTATTACCTGGTAATTACTCAGTATTTGGCCTGTTACTCGGAAACTTTCACATTACCCCACACACTTGCACCAAAAATGCAGCAAACCCCATCAGTGTCTGTGATACAGTGTCTGAACAGCACACTGTATCTGTCAGGAGATCAGAGTTTCCATCAAAACCACCATCACCAGGCACCAAATTACATTAAGATGAACGCATTATTATTACACTTCCTCACTCCAAAGACCTCACTGTGACAGACATGCAAAAACAAGAGAGCTGCCAAAGATAAACATTTTAATCAAATGGAGATCAACTTCTTATAAAACAATTTACAAAACAGTGCACATTTTTAGCAGTCAGGCACCTTTTTTTTTTTTTTTAAGAAACAGAACAGATTTCTTTTGCAAAAAACAAATACAAATAACAGTGATAAACAATCACTATAAATCAACATTAATAAGTACACTGCTCCAGTCTTGTGAATTCACATCATGTGTTTTCTGCAGACCCGTCTGGTCTACAGGAACCCTTGATCTCCATCATTCCGAATACCCAGGACCGCCATCGCCAGGTGTTGTCACGTCGTCCACGTCCAGACTTGTACCTCCCTCGGCGTGATGGAAACGAGGACAGCACAACTGTTCCTTCTTAATGCTCAGGGTTTATTCACTTTAACACCCAAACCCCAAACGTGAGAGCTGAAAACATACAAATATACATTTTAATAAACAGAGACTTAGACAATAAACAAATATACACATTGCACAAAACACCAATATCTTTAAACCTTCAAACATACACATGAAACCGACATTACAACCGAAACATTCACCCAAGCCTGAACCACAGCCACCCAGCACCAGCTGCAGAGCTCCACACTACCACCACGATAATGATCAATAAAACACCAAGAAAAACGAAAATATACTCACCTCAGTGGCTGCTTCACATTGTAAAGGAGGTAAGTCGTTTGTTTTTGCTCTTTTCACGGAGTTTTTTGTTCTTATTTTCTCTCTCCGCGTTAATCTGTGCATCACTTAATGTGGTCCTACCCGGAAGGTTCCGCCGTAAACACGCTTTCTCTCATTAGAGTAGGAACCGAAATTTAATTAAATATAAATATCACCATATCACCAAGTGTCTGCAGACGTTCTGCCATAAATAAGCTTTCTCTCAATCGAGGTAGAACCGAAATTTAATTAAATATAAATATCACCGAGTGGCGGAACTGACCCTCTGCAGACGTTCCGGGTAGGACCGCATTAAGTGGTGCACACAAACGTGGAGAGAGAGAAAACGCTCCAAAAAGTATGTAAAAAAAAAAAGCAAAAACAAACGGCTTACAGTGTGATGCAGCCAGTGAGGTGAGTATATTTTCGTTTTTCTTGGTGTTTTATTGATCATTATCGTGGTGGTAGTGTGGAGCTCTGCAGCTGGTGCTGGGTGGCTGTGGTTCAGGCTTGGGTGAATGTTTCGGTTGTAATGTCGGTTTCATGTGTATGTTTGAAGGTTTAAAGATATTTGTGTTTTGTGCAATGTGTATATTTGTTTATTGTGTAAGTCTCTGTTTATTAAAATGTATATTTGTATGTTTTCAGCTCTCACGTTTGGGGTTTGGGTGTTAAAGTGAATAAACCCTGAGCATTAAGAAGGAACAGTTGTGCTGTCCTCGTTTCCATCACGCCGAGGGAGGTACAAGTCTGGACGTGGACGACGCGACAACACCTGGCGACGGCGGTCCTGGGTATTCGGGATGATGGAGATCAAGGGTTCCTGTAGACCAGACGGGTCTGCAGAAAACACATGATGTGAATTCACAAGACTGGAGCAGTGTACTTATTAATGTTGATTTATAGTGATTGTTTATCACTGTTATTTGTATTTTGTTTTTTGCAAAAGAAATCTGTTCTGTTTCTTAAAAAAAAAGGTGCCTGACTGCTAAAAATGTGCACTGTTTTGTAAATTGTTTTATAAGAAGTTGAACTCCATTTGATTAAAATGTTTATCTTTGGCAGCTCTCTTGTTTTTGCATGTCTGTCACAGTGAGGTGTTTGGAGTGAGGAAGTGTAATAATAATGCGTTCATCTTAATGTAGTCTGATGCCTGGTGATGGTGGTTTTGATGGAAACTCTGATCCCCTGACAGATACAGTGTGCTGTTCAGACACTGTATCACAGACACTGATGGGGTTTGCTGCATTTTTGGTGCAAGTGTGTGGGGTAATGTGAAAGTTTCCGAGTAACAGGCTAAATACTGAGTAATTACCAGGTAATAACATGGAAACAGACCTCACTTTCTTTTAGAGTACAAATCCACTTTAATAATTATGTAATTTCCAGGTAGATATTTTTCTATTTACTGGGTAATAAATGAGTAATTACCAGGTAATAACATGGAAACAGACCTCACTTCCTTTTACAGTACAAATCCACTTTAATAACTATGTAATTTCCAGGTAAATATTTTTCTATTTACTAGGTAACAAATAAGCAATTACCATGTAATAACATGGAAACAGACCTCACTTCCTTTTACAGTACAAATCCACTTTAATAACTATGTAATTTCGAGGTAGGTATTTTTGCAGTTCCTGGGTAACGAATAAGTAGTTACCAGGTAATAGTGTGGAAACAGGCCTCACTTCCTTTTGCAGTAGTCTACAGTTCAACCGTAATTACCAGGTAAATGTTGTAGTTACTGGGAAATACTAAGAAGTTACCAGGTAAGTAGTAAAAAACACTTGACTAATAGGGAAATACATAGCGTACACACCTAGCAGTACCTAGTAATACCTAGTAAAAAGTCTACATTTCCAAATGATTACATGGTAATTACTTAGCAATTACTTAGTAAGTACTTGGCAATTACTGACATAGTTGCTATATACATTATAATTACCAGTAATTAATACTTACTACCAGGTAGTTACTTGGTATTTGCCTGGAATTGGCTTGGTAATTACTCTAAAAGTACTAGGTAATTAGCAACATAGTTACCCTGTAATTACATGGTAATTTTACAGTAACTTCTCCTTATTACATGGTACTTACCCTGCAATTACCCTGTTAATACATGGTAATTACCGTACTGTAAAAGGAAGCGTTACCGAACATAAATATGTGTCTCACTGGAAAACAAGTGTCAAGATACAGTGAAAAAACAGCAACAACAAACATTTTGAATTAACTGTGAGAAATGAACCAAAGCGGCTGAAAAAGCAAAAGACTGTCAAACCTGAGGAAAGAAAAAAAGAAAGAACCTCGTGAGGAGATTGAGACACTGTGTCAGTTTAACCATCAGAGGGCAGCACAATGAAGGTTTTCTCTGAGTCTCCACAAGAAGAGTGAGAAATGAGTGAAAAGCCTCATCTGTGCAGGTCTGGAGAACTGCAGGAGATGGATGGATGGATGGATGGATGGATGGATGGATAGATAGACAGATAGATAAATAGATAGATAGATAGATAGATAGTTTCATCAGTTTCCAAACCTATTATGACCATGAAAACGACCTGAATTGACAGTAAGATTTTTGTTTTTAATGTCCATCCATCCATTTTCTACAACTTGTCCCCTGCAGGGTCGCGGGGGCTGGAGCCGATCCCAGCTGCTGTGGGCGAGGGCAGGGTACACCCTGGACAGGTCGCCAGTCTGTCGCAGGGTTTTTTTTTAATGTCTGTGCATTAAAATAAAACTCCTTTATTCTTCAAATTTATATTCAATCAGTCAGTTGTATATAAAATGTAAAAACACAATATTTTGCAATAAGTTCAGTTTATGGATTTGTTTGATCGATCATTTGAAAGTACCAGAATTTCTCTATCATTTCACTGTCAAGGTACATTTTAACACTTCTGATAAATCAACATGTGACCTTCAACATGGATGTTTGTGCTCTAAAGCATTCAGTATGAAAGTGTTTCTAACTTCTATGGAGTCTGTTCTGATGTGAATCCAACATGGACCCTCAGCAGCAGACTGCAGGCTGGATCATTGTTCCTCCTTTGACTCCATCATTTATTGCTGGAGTTCACAAATGGAGACTTTTTCTCTCACAGAGGAAGAACAGAGTTTCCACTTGTAGCTGTCATGTTAATAAAGAGAAAGTCAAAGCTCACAGTGTGGAGGCTGCAGAGCAGAAAGCCACAGAACTGCTCTGCTGCAGTGGAGGAAGTGTGATGAGCTCTCACCAGCTTGTTTTTTCTCTTCTAATAACCACAGAGAACAAATTCACATCTGCTGCTGCTCCGTCATGAACGCCACTCCTGTCTGTCTGTCTTCTCTGTGGTTTGATTTCCTCTCAACATGTTTCTGATGAGACCTCCACCCACACACAGGTGAGCTGAGACCCTGAATACTGTTACTGTTGCACTGTGGGAAATATTTGGAGCTGATTGAATTCAGTTCAATCCATCAGTATCAATGTCATCAGAGTTTAGTAGATTGAACAGCTCTGTGTTTCATGAGGAAGAGACTGAAGATCATCAAAACTCCCATTCACTGTTCACTTGACAATAAACTCTCCTGATGAAGAGTGAAACACTTCCTGTTAGCGCTCAACATGTCAGACTGAAGAGAAAACACAACAAAACAACATTATGTGACATTTTATTCTGAAAGTAACACTGAGGAAATGTAAAGAAAGTTTAACATTGAGAAACAATATCATGAAAAGGAAAACCAGAGAAATGTCATTAGTTTCTTTGTTTAAAATACTGACTGAACTGAAGTTCCTCTTTCTATTCTTCTTCTCTGTGTTTTCTACATGTGTTCAGGAGGAAGATTGTTTCAAGATAATCTTTGTTGTTCTTTATAGTTGATGACAGAAAACATGTTTGAGTTTTCCAGCAGGTGTGAGTGAGACGTCAAAGCTCTTGGAGGTCAGTCAGCATGTGTGGAGCTGGTGGACGGTCCTTTGTTTCTGAGGATCATCATCAGAGAGAGTCCAAAGCAGTAGACCACACTCTTCACTATCAGCACTGTGTACTGCAGGCAGAGCAGCCTCTCTCTGGACCAGAGTGGTGAAGGTCGTGGAGGATGGAGGACTGAAAAGGACGAAGGAAAAAAATGTCAGCGCACAGAATCACAGCAAGACAAGAGTCGCTAGATCTTAAATGACTTGCTCTGCTGCAGCCTCAGTTTTACCTCCCTCGTGCTTCACGGAGCAGTAATATTTTGTCTCAACATCATGCTGACCAAACACCAAGATGGCGGTGGAGCGTCCCGACTCTCTGAGCTCCAGCTGCTCTCCCTCTCTGGAGTTCAGCTCCTCCAGGTCGCCGTTCTGCTTCAGTCTTTTCCAGGAGAACTGGACCTCAGGAGGGAACATGGCTGAGGCCACACACAGCAGGTGGTTCTTCAGGGGATCTCTGGAGGCTGCTGGGTACACGCTCACCACGGGCTTCACTACCTGCTGCTCTGGAATCAGACAGCAGCAACAAGCAGCACACACACACAACCACAAAGTCAACAGCAGCTTCCAGCTCTCAGCTACATTCAGTCTGATCCTGGAAACCACCTCAACTCTGATCAATCAGCTGATTGATGTGAACACAGTACAAAGGTCACTGCTCACTGTGTTCATGTTGATATCAGACTCTGTCTTCACCTCAGGTCCTCATGTGTTGCAGCTCACAGTGATTTTTAACAGAGAAATAAAGTGGTCAGAGTCGGGGCCACACAGTGGAGTCAGTGTGAGAAAGTTCCTGCTTCACATCCAGGCTGAACTCAGACTGAGTTTATGTGTGGAGTTTGCATTTTCTTCATGAGCGTCTATTGCTTTTTTCCAGGTTTACTGGTTTCCTCCAGTCTAAAAACAGCTTCTGAGTCTGACCAGTAACTCTAAAGTAGTTGCATCTGTGTTCGTGTGAGAGACTTGTGTTTTGTCTTCACTCAGATAAAGTCGGAAGAAAACAGTGTTCAGTCAGAATCTTTATTTTACATTATTATGTTACACAATATTTGCCATTGATGTCATTTAAAATAAATGGAAAATATTATGAGGAATCTGAGTGTTTATATAAATGTTTTTATATTAACACATTCTTTTTGATAACTATGATCTTTATGATATATTTAATGCTACGATTTTTCCTTGGGCCCAAGAATGTGTTAATTAATCAATCACATGATGTAAAACAATTAGTACAGTTAAAATTTTAATGTTGTTGATCAGTGAGTTCAGTCTATATGTTTTCACAAAGTTATTTTGAAAGAACTAATATTTCTATATGACATCATTCAATTTCTGTCTGATATTGAAATCAATTTTACAATTGATATTTGGTGGTAAAATAAAGAAAAGAGTGCAGAACAAAGTCAGGTGAACATGCCCACCAAACATCTGACGTCAGGAAGACGTGCAGATCAGGTCTTATTGGGTCGGTCAGTCAAAGACCATATGCAGACGTCAGCAGAACGTACAAAACAGGTCCAAGATTCAGACCTTTTTTTGACGTCATAATGACCCAGCTGGCATTCAACCGACCTTATACGTTGAAATTTAGTTGAAATAATGTCAGTTGATGAAAAACTTTAATTCAACGTCAAAACAACGTTGACACTACATGGTTGAAGTTGTGTCGTAAACTCACTGTGGATTCAACATTGAAATATCAACATTTTTTAGATGTATATCTAATCGTCAGTATTTTTAAAATCATGACTTCTAAAAATTTTGCTGAAATATGTCAGTGGAAAAATGTCATTTCAACATCCAGACACGTTGATAAATTTACCATTGAAAAAGTGTTTATGTGAATGTTAACCCCGCCTTGTATTTCTTTTTCTTTGAGTCTGCTTGTTTTCATTGT
The DNA here is from genome assembly GCF_902148845.1 of Salarias fasciatus. Lineage (NCBI taxonomy): Eukaryota > Metazoa > Chordata > Actinopteri > Blenniiformes > Blenniidae > Salarias > Salarias fasciatus. The sequence goes on from NC_043762.1 coordinate 4,722,036, forward strand.
CTCGTAAAGATAGAATTATGTCTGATAAAAGAGCCACTCCAGCGGTTAAATTTAGTACGTAATTTCATCCAATTGTGAACTTTAGTGAAAAACAAAACAAACTTCTTTAAAACCACCACTTTGTTTCATGTGTATTGCACTATAATTCAAGTAGTTTTCTGCAAACTCGTGGTCACCCTCCCATTTACAGATTACATACACAGTAAACTTATAGCTCAACAGGTAAGGCTGAGGATCGCTGAACAGTAAGTCGTAAGTCCAAAACCAAAACCCGTGTTTCACTGGTCTGTAATGAAATGACTGAGAGAATATGCCTGAACCTCAAATGCAAGCCCAGTGGTTAAAGGGTGGTCAATTAAATTTTTAATTTTATGCAGTTTTGCTGCTGTACTGCTCAGTTTAACTAAAACCAACTCTGCATTGGAGGTCGGCAAGATGTCAGATTCGGACCTCCATATGACGTCCAAAAAAGACGTAATAAAAACTTTCATTCTGCACCTCCACAAGACCTGATTTGGAGGTCAAAAAATTATGCTGATTAGACGTTATTTCAACGTCACATTGCGCAGTGGGTGGTAGTTCATTAAAATTCAGTTTAGGAAAATCAAGAGACAAAGAAACAATGTCATTAAAGTCAGCATCTTTAGTTTGAATGATGTATATTTTTACTACATAAAAAACTAAACGATTTTAAATGATGCAGTATAAATTGATACCAAGCTGCTAATCATGTGGGCTTCTTTCAAAAAAAGGTTTTATAAACTATATTCTTCAGGTTATAATATGTAGACAAGCCCCTCAGCCAGAACTGAAAACATTTTACATTTATTAGCGACACAAGACTCAATGTGAAAAATGTTTTATCATTTGTATTTTCCCATTCTACTTTTAATTCAAAAAATTTTGGCAGTGATTGAATTCAGCACAAAGGATTCAGGAATCTGTCAGTTTATTAGTAAAGATTCATCATCACTTTGAAGAGAAACTAAACTCTCTGGACACAGAATTAATGAGTGTTTTATCTTGGACTACTTATATTTGTGTGGTTATCTTGATGTGAAAACATTCTAGATATTTTCAACAGTAAAATACAATTACAAGAGTGATTTCCCTCTATCATTACTTGAACATCGAATCAGCATGTGTATTTGGTAAGTTCAATGTTTTTGTGTTTCAGTGTATGATTGATTAATTGCATTCTTCGAATTTAAATTCAGCAAATTTAAATGATCACAGTATGGCATGAAAGCAAAGCTGTGAATTTTGTTGAATCTAAAAATCAGTTTGTCTTCAGGAAGTACTGTAACTGCTTTCTAAAGTATCTGATTTTAAGGTGAATAATCTTCTACAATGAATGAACAAATAAACAGCATTTTAATATCCTTTCATCAAATATGTTTTGATTTCTGATTAAAACAAGACCGATATAGAATAGAAGCTTCTTCTTACCTGTTACATACAGCTTAGTCCCAGAGCCAAAGATCTTTTCTCCCACAGTGAGAAAGAGTGAAACAAAAACCCTCCTGCAGCTGAATGTGAGCTGAGCTGATGAGACTGTGTCATATTTCTGCTCCATAACGAGTTTCTCTGATTTCATATCAACACATCTGTCTCTGGTTTCTTTGATCCAGCAGCTCAGCTCTGATGATCATGTCTCTTGTCCAGTTCACAGCTTTAAGGCCTCATGCTCCCCCGTCGTCGCGACGGCGTTCCCACGACATCTACGCCGTAGCCCCTGTGATTGGTCCGCTTTCGCATTGTTTATAGAATAAAGTACAAGTCACCCGGAATGCTTTTCTGATCCGAACAGTGCTTCGGGAGAAATTTAGATCCAAAATTGAGCGGTGCACATCCCTATACTGTTAGCAGACGGGGCTATGTGTATAGCCGCTCCTAAAATGGCTTTAATCGTCCAAAAGCTCATTAGTTTCACCAATATTTCATCATGATCCGCTCATGCCTCTCCTCCACGACAGCCCGGTGTCGCCAGATATGTCATATATGCAGATGTATGTTTGGTAAATGCACGCGTGTCTAGATACATATGTCTAGATACGTATGTCTAGATATCTATGTCTATGTAAAGCCGGAGCTACGGAAGCCGCATTGTTGTTGTGACTGCTAGCGGCTTGGCGGTGAAATTGCAGAGGAGGGTGTTCCCTTGATGCAGAAGCAAGATATGTTCAGTAGCGGCGTAGGGTTGCCGGCGTAGGAACGCCGTGGCGGCGACGGGGGAGCATATGAGGCCTTTAGTCCACATGGAGCAGATCTGGACTAAAATACTGACCGTTGGACTGAAAGGAAACTTTTTTACTTCCTTTGTCTCCAGAAGACGAACTTCATGAAACAAATGAGTTAATTTAAATGTTAAAATACTTTTCTTGTTATTTGATCAACTTTTATTTTTGGCGAGAACACAGTTTTATACAACAAAAAACTGTGTTGTCACCCACCAGGCAGTATTGTGTCTCCTTCAAGCTCGGGTCCTCTACTAGAGGCCTGAGAACTTGAGGGTTCTGCGCAGGATCTTAGCTGTTCCCAGGATTGCGCTCTTTTGAACAGAGATCTCAGATGTTGTTCCTGGTCTCTGCTGGAGCCATCCTCCCAGCTTGGGGGTTACTGCTCCCAGTGTCCCGATCACTACTGGTATCAGTGTTGCCTTCACACCCCACACTCTTTCTATCTCTTCCCTCAACCCTTGGTATTTCTCCAGCTTCTCGTGCTCCTTTTTCCTGATGTTCCATCACTTGGGATTGCTACATCGATCACCACAGCTGTCTTCTGCTGTTTATCCACCACCACTATGTCAGGTTGATTGGCCATCACCTGCACCAACACTATCACTAAGACCAATCAGCTGATATATGCAACAGCATCAGTTATCCCAGAGATGCTTGGCTACAAGATGAACAGCATGAGCAGCCGGGGTGACCAAGAAATTCCATGGAAAAGAAGGCCAGAGGCAAAAACCATGGCAACACAGAGAGAAGTCAGCGTCCTTACAGAACTAAGTGGAGGGGTGAATCTCAAGAAAGAACTGCTCAAGAAATACAGAAAGCTGTCAATAACTGAGGTTCACGGCCCTAGATACCTGTCTAAACAGATACATGAGAGAAGCAGAGACCAGGAGAATGAACAGGGTGTTCTCCAACAATCCAGCTAAGGTCTACTCTCAGTGGCAGGGTAGCAAGACCATAGCAGACCCACCAAGGGCTGAGACTGAGCAATACTGGAAGAGTATCTGGGAGAAAGAGGTGTCACACAACACCAATGCTCAATGGCTGGCAGACTTGCAGGCAGAGCACAGCAACCTCCCAGAACAAGACCCAGTAGTAATTACTAGGGATGTGCGAGTACCGATACCAGGTATCGGTATCGGGCCGATACTGGCCTTATTTCAAAGTATCGGGTACTCGTTAAGGCTACCGATACCAGCCGCCGATACTCACGGCAAGAAAACCCCACACGTAGTAAGCCCTCCTCACCAGCAGTTGGCGGTTGTGCAACCAAATGGGATGCAAGCTGCCGACAAACATGAAGGAGGAAGAAGCTCCTCTCTGGAGTCGCTGACAGGCGCAGGGCTACACTGCAGCAGGTTGATTCTCCATGAGTCTCATCCAGAGCAGAGACAACAGGATGAATCCAGAACGGCTGCTCGTCTCACCAAAACTCCGCCGGTGTGGAAATTCTTTTATATAAGTGAAAACGAGCCGAGCTTTGCAGAATGCTAACTCTGCAATGCTAAAATTGCTAAAGGAGGTGCGCGATGTTGTTCATTTACCACAAGTATTTTGTTTAACGCCTCAGGGCGAAGCTTGTGGACGAGAGTCTGACGCTGTTGTGCTGGAAAAAAGAAAACTCCGGCAGCAACTCGACGGCAAACTCTGCAGAAGACCGAGAAACTGAAGAGCAGAGATCCGAGAGCAGCACAAATAACACGAGCAACTCTTTAAACCCGGGGGTTGTTCTATCTTTGACTTTAGTTCATAAAAAAATCATTAAAATTAGTACATTTAAAAACCTTAGTTTATGTAAAGTGTAAAATTCAGAGAAAACTGTTTTATCTTGCACTTAATTTTATTTTAAAACCGTTAAAATAAGTTCATTTTAAAAAGTGTGTAACTTAGAGTTGTTTGATTATGTCTTGTAATTCAGTTCATTTAAAAAAAACTTAAAATTCAGAGAAATTATTTTATCTTGCACTTAATTTCATTTAAATAAGTGCAAACTCAGAGTTGTTTGTTTTATTTTTCAGACTATTATTTTGGACTTAAACATAGTGGCTGGGCTGCCTTTTTATTAGAAATAAAATTCATTTTCAAAAATAATCTGTCATTGCATTATTTTAAATTTTATGTATATAAAGTATCGGTATACAAGTATCGGTATCAGTGAGTACTGAAGATGAAGTACTCGTACTCGGTATCGGTCTGAAAAATAGTGGTATCGCACATCCCTAGTAATTACAACAGCAGTTGTACGGGAAAGAGCACCAAAATGAAAAGCTGGACAGCTCCAGGACAAGATTCACACCTACTGGCTGAAGAAGCTAACTGCACTCCATGAACGCCTTGCAACACAAATGAACCAGCTGCTAATATCAGGGACCCACCCAGAGTGGCTAACCCAAGGTCGGACAGTCCTCATCATGAAGGACACCCAGAAGGGAACAATACCATCAAACTACCGGCCTATAACCTGCCTCAGCACCACATGGACACTCCTGTCAGGCATCATAGCGGCCAAGATAAGTAGGCACATGTTATCAGTACATGAGTAAAGCACAAAAAGGGATTGGAAATAACACCAGGGGGCCAAACACCAGCTACTGGTTGACAGGGCAATCGCCCAAGACTGCAAGGCCCGCAGCACCAACCTGTGCAAAACCTGGATTGATTATAAGAAAGCCTATGACTCAATGCCACACACGTGGATACTGGAGTGCTTGGAACTGTACAACATCAACAGGACTCTAAGGAGCTTCATTCAGAACTCAATGGGGCTGTGGAAGACAAGTCTAGAGGCCAACTCAAAGCCTGTGGCACAGGTGAGCATCAAATGCGGCATATACCAAGGAGATGCCCTGTCCCCCCTGCTGGTCTGCATAGGCCTGAACCCCCTCAGCCAGATCATTACCAAGAGTGGCTTTGGATACTGGTTCAAGAGCGGAACAACTGTCAGCCACCTCCTCTACATGGATGACATCAAACTGTCTGCCAAGAATGAGCGTGACATCGACTCCCTGATTCACCTCACCAGGATATACAGCAATGACATCGGGATGTCATTCGGACTAGATAAGTGTGGACAAATGGTATCTAGAAGAGGGAAGGTGATCACAACTGAATGAGTTGAATTGCCTGAAGGGAACATAACAGATGTGCAGGACAGCTACAAGTACCTGGGGATCCCACAGGTAAATGGTAACCATGAGGAGGCAGCTCGAAAGTCAGCCACAGCCAAATACCCACAGAGAGTAAGACAGGTCCTGAAGAGTCAGCTGAATGGCAAAAATAAGATCCAAGCCATAAACACCTATGCCCTACCGGTAATCAGATACCCTGCTGGCTTAATATCCTGGCCACTAGAAGAAATGCAAGCCACTAATATCAAGACAAGAATGCTCCTTACAATGCACAGAGGGTTCCACCCTAAGTCCAGCATACTGAGGCTATACACAAAGAGAAAGGAGGGAGGCCGAGGACTAGTGAGTGTCAGAGCCACTATCCAGGAGGAAGCCAAGAGCCTCCATGAGTATACCAAGACGATGGCCCCCAGTGATGATCTGCTAAGTGAATGCCTCAGACATCAAAAGCCCAGTAAGGAGGAGCCAGAGCAGCTATCATGGACAGATAAAGCCCTGCATGGCATGGACCACCGACAAATTGAAGAAGTGGCTGACATTGAGAAAACATGCCAGTGGCTGGAAAAGGCTGGACTGAAGGAACGCACAGAGGCACTAATCATGGCTGCACAAGAACAGGCCCTTAACACAAGATCAATAGAGGCCGGGATCCACCACTCCAAACAAGACCCCAGGTGCAGACTGTGCAAAGAAGCCCCAGAGACAGTACAGACCATCACAGCAGGGGGTAAGATGCTGGCAGGCAAGGCATACATGGAACGGCACAACCAGGTAGCGGGCATAGTGTACAGGAACATATGTACCAAGTATGGACTGGAGATCCCAGGGTCAAGATGGGAGACACCTCCAAAGGTGGTCGAGAACAATCGAGCCAAGATCCTGTGGGACTTCCAGATCCAGACTGACAAGCAAGTGATGGCCAATCAACCTGACATAGTGGTGGTGGATAAACAGCAGAAGACAGCTGTGGTGATCGATGCAGCAATCCCAAGTGATGGCAACATCAGGAAAAAGGAGCACGAGAAGCTGGAGAAATACCAAGGGTTGAGGGAAGAGATAGAAAGAGTGTGGGGTGTGAAGGCAACAGTGATACCAGTAGTGATCCGGACACTGGGAGCAGTAACCCCCAAGCTGGGAGGATGGCTCCAGCAGATCCCAGGAACAGCATCTGAGAGCTCTGTTCAAAAGAGCGCATTCCTAGGAACAGCTAAGATCCTCAAGTTCAAGTTCCCAGTCCTCTGGTAGAGGGCCGGAGCTTGAAGGAGACAGACACAATACCGCTGGGGTGGCGAGAACACAATTTTAAATTTATATATGTATGTATATATATATATACACACACACACATACCTGTACACCAGGGATGTCGCGGTATACCGGTATTGACGATAATGGTGGTATTAAAAAATATTGTGTTCAAAATGCACAAATGATAATATCGTATCGAGGATCTAGTGCCACTTGAAACGTGTTGAAGTGTATTTTCAAAATCCGCTTCTGTTCTTTTGCCCTGTTTCGTCTCCCTCCTGCAGCACCCCAACCCCTCCCCCTCCCCCCTCATATAAACACAGCAGGAGCAGCAGGAGCCGGCACGGCTCCCATCTAGCGTGGCTCCCAGTTAGCGAGCGTCACGAGTGAACAAAACATGTTGGCGGTGGCCAACAATGACAGCGAGACACTCCATCCTAACCTGAAAAAGTGAAGTCGGTGGTGTGGGAGTTTTTTGGGTTCCTAAAGGTGGAAGCGGACAAGTTTGACGACACGCCAATTGGCAAGAAATGCCAAGCTAAAGTATCTGCAAAAGGGAGTAAAGGCCTCAGTATGCTTCCTCGTCGCCGTGACATCGTTCCTACGATGTCTACGCTGCGCTCTACATCGGGGCTACGCTAGGGCTTGATGCACACCTCCCAGAAATTCTGACTTCGCATCGAGGCGACGTGTGGTGACGTGAACGTTGAGGGCTGTGATTGGTCCGCTTTGTTTATAGAATGTAGTAGAACTCACCCTGAATGCTTTTCTGATCCGAACAGTGCTTCGGGAGAAATTTAGATTCAAAATTGAATTGCGCACATCCCTATACTGTTAGCAGACGGGGCTATGTGTATAGCTGCTCCTAAAATGGCTTTAATCATCCTGAAGCTCATTAGTTTCACCAATATTTCATCATGATCCACTCACGCCTCTCCTCCACAACAGCCCGGTGTCGCCAGATATGCCATATATGCTGATGTATGTTCGGTAAGTGCACGCGTGTCTAGATACATATGTCTAGATATCTATGTTTATAGATCTAGTATGTCCAGGTAAAGCTGGAGCTACTGAAGCCGCGTTGTTGTTGTGACTGTCGATTGCGAAACAAAGACACCGCCACGCCCGCCTAGCGGCTTGGCGGTGAAATTGCAGAGGAGGGCATTCCCTTGACACGGAAGCAAGATATGTTCAGTGGTGGTGTAGGGTTGCCGGCGTAGGAACGACGTCACTGTGACGGGGAAGCCTACTGAGGCCTTAACACCATGAACCTGTCCTCTTCAGGGGACATTCAGTGTTTCGCTCCAGCTTGAAACCTGATAAACTGAACATGCTTGTTTTCCTTCATAAAATTCTGCCATAAACAGAGAATGGAAACAGAATTAAAGCCGCAAGCGGCATTGGTCGGGACCGAGCCTCCCCGCCGGCCAGCGACTGAGACGTCCACCCACTAACATGAAGCTGTTTGAATCTGTATTCCATTAACACAGAGTTGCTAGTATGTCCCATCCACTAACATGGAGTAGTTAGCATCTCCCATCCACTAACATGTAGCTGTTAGCATCTACCACTCACTAACATGGAGCTGTTAGCATCTCCCATCCACTAACATGGAGTAGTTAGCATGTCCCATCCACTAACATGGAGTACTTAGCATCTCCCATCCACTAACATGGAGTAGTTAGCATCTCCCATCCACTAATATGGAGCTGTTAGCATCTCCCATCCACTAACATGGAGTAGTTAGCATCTCCCATCCACTAACATGGAGTAGTTAGCATCTCCCATCCACTAACATGGAGTGGTTAGCATCTCCCATCCACTAACATGGAGTAGTTAGCATCTCCCATCCACTAACATGGAGTACTTAGCATCCCCCATCCACTAACATGGAGTAGTTAGCATCTCCCATCCACTAACATCGAGTAGTTAGCATCTCCCATCCACTAACATGGAGTAGTTAGCATCTCCCATCCATTAACATGGAGTAGTTAGCATCTCCCATCCACTAACATGGAGCTGTTAGCATCTCCCATCCACTAACATGGAGTAGTTAGCATCTCCCATCCACTAACATGGAGCTCTTAGCATCTGTCTTCCACTAACATGGAGTAGTTAGCATCCCCCATCCACTAACATGGAGTAGTTAACCTCTCCCATCCACTAACATGGAGTAGTTAGCATCTCCCATCCACTAACATGGAGTAGTTAGCATCTCCCATCCACTGACATGGAGTAGTTAGCATCTCCCATCCACTAACATCAAGCTGTTAGCATCTCCCATCCACTAACATGGAGTAGTTAGCATGTCCCATCCACTAACATTGAGTAGTTAGCATCTCCCATCCACTAACATTGAGTAGTTAGCATCTCCCATCCACTAACATGGAGTAGTTAGCATCTCCCATCCACTAACATGGAGTTCTTAGCATTTCCCACTCACTAACATGGAGCTGGTGGCATCAGTCATCCACTAACATGGAGTTGTTAGCATTTTCCATCCACTAACATGGAGTTGTTAGCTTCTCCCATCTGCTTTTGAGAGTCACTGAATGAAGGCAATCAGTGGCAGAGTTTGATTGACAGCTGCTGTCAGCTGTGTAACTGCAATGCATGCCCATATATGGTAATGTGAGTTAGAGTGGAGAGAGGAGAAAATAAAAGTCTTTTTTGGGGAAACAACTGCTCCTTGTTCCTTTGCTGTTTGGCATAACTGAACAAAAAATATCACGTTTGATAGGAAAATTTGTTGTCTTTCAGTTGGTGAGGCTTTCAGAGCAGTCAGACTTTTAGTTTGGACTGTAGAGGCCTCAGTTTGTGAGAAGCGCAAGATTTTTCCCCATCCGGCTCCATTATAACTGAGAGCAAAAAAAATGCAGAGCGCACACCTTTTCTTACCTGTGAAAACATACATATAACATGATATTTTCCCCACTTATGTTACATCATCTTGTTCGGGAGAACCTGCTGGAACTTTGCGTGTGCTCGGTTTGTTGATAGGAGTCACGGTTTAGCCGCAGTCGCCACTTGTTCGAGGTGCTGAAAAAAGGCGACTTTTTTCCTTTTTTCCCCATTATAACGGATGAGGGCCGGAGAAAGGCAGGATTTCAGACTTCCAACTTTGAACGCTAATAAAATCCACACCGTGGGACTTTTGACAAAGTTGTTCACAACTTTTGTAGAGAAAATTGTCCTCTTTCACGTTGCGTGACTCTTATGTCTGTACGACAAACGGTCTCGGAGGAGATAATTTTTTCGTGAGGAGTGATTTTGATCAAAATTTTACTTTGAAAGGGAAATAGCGGATTTCCTGTTGGATTTAGGTCAGGGGTGTGAGCGCGTGAAATGTAGATCATGATGAGACAAACGCGTGAGTGTTGGTTTGATCTCTCTACGACATTCCTATGGGTCGTGGCGACTGTTTTAGACGTTTTTTGGGATATAGGTGGCGCTAGAGAGCTGATGGTGTTCGTTTTTGTATTTTATAAAATTTTTCGCCGGTCATGACGGGCGTGCCAAATTTGGTGAGTTTTCGTGCATGTTTAGGGGGTCAAATTCGCGTTTATTTGGGCGTTAGTATAATAATTAAAGCCGCAAGCGGCATTGGTCGGGACCGAGCCTCCCCGCTGGCCCACGACTGAGACGTCCACCCTCTAACATGGGATTTATTAGCATGTCCCATCCACTAACATGTAGCTGTTAGCATCTGTAATCCACTAACATGGAGTTGTTAGCATCTCCCATCCACTAACATGGAGTAGTTAGCATCTGCCATCCACTAACATGGAGTAGTTAGCATGTCTCATCCACTAACATGGAGTCGTCAGCATCTCCCATCCACTAACATTGAGTAGTTAGCGTCTGCCATCCACTTACATGGAGTTGTTAGCATCTCCCATCCACTAACATGGAGTAGTTAGCATCTCCCATCCACTAACATGGAGCTGTTAGCATCTCCCATCCACTAACATGGAGTAGTTAGCATCTCCCATCCACTAACATGGAGTAGTTAGCGTCTCCCATCCACTAACATTGAGTTGTTAGCATGTTCCATCCACTAACATGGAGTTGTTAGCATCTGTCATCCACTAACATGGAGTTGTTAGCTTGCCCAGTCCACTAACAAGGAGCTGTTAGCATCTGTAATCCACTAACATGGAGTTGTTAGCATCTCCCATCCACTAACATGGAGTAGTTAGCATCTCCCATCCACTAACATTGAGTAGTTAGCATCTCCCATCCACTAACATGGAGTAGTTAGCGTCTCCCATCCACTGACATTGAGTTGTTTGCATGTTCCATCCACTAACATGGAGTTGTTAGCTTCTCCCATCTGCTTTTGAGAGTCACTGAATGAAGGCAATCAGTGGCAGAGTTTGATTGACAGCTGCTGTCAGCTGTGTAACTGCAATGTATGCCCATATATGGTCATTTCAGTTAGAGTGGAGAGAGGAGAAAATCAAAGCTTCTGTTTGGGAAACAACTGCTCCTTGTTCCTTTGCTGTTTGGCAAAACTGAACAAAAAATATCACGTTTGATAGGAAAATTTGTTGTCTTTCAGTTGGTGAGGCTTTCAGAGCAGTCAGACTTTTAGTTTGGACCTCAGAGGCCTCAGCTTGTGAGAAACGCGAGATTTTTCCCCATCCGGCTCCATTATAACTGAGAACAAAAAAAATGCAGAGCGCACACCTTTTCTTACCTGTGAAAACATACATATAACATGATATTTTCCCCACTTATGTTACATCATCTTGTTCGGGAGAACCTGCTGGAACTTTTCGTGTGCTCAGTTTGTTGATAGGAGTCACAGTTTAGCCGCAGTCGCCACTTGTTCGAGGTGCTGAAAAAAGGCGACTTTTTTCCTTTTTTCCCCATTATAACGGATGAGGGCCGGAGCAAGGCAGGATTTCAGACTTCCAACTTTGAACGCTAATAAAATGCACACCGTTAGACTTTTGACAAAGTTGTTCACAACTTTTGTAGAGAAATTTGTCCTCTTTCACGTCACGTGACTCTTATGTCTGTACGACAAACGGTCTCGGAGGAGATAATTTTTTCGTGAGGAGTGATTTTGATCAAAATTTTACTTTGAAAGGGAAATAGCAGACTTCCTGTTGGATTTAGGTCAGGGGTGTCAGCGCGTGAATTCTAGATCTCGGTGAGACGAATGCGTCAACGTTCGTTTGATCTCTTTACGACATTCCTGCGGGCCGTGGCGACAATTTTACTGTTTCTAGGTGGCGCTAGAGAGCAGATGAGGTTAATTTTTCCATTTTATGAAATTTTTCGCCGGTCATGATGTGCGTGCCAAATTTGGTGAGTTTTCGTGCATGTTTAGGGGGTCAAATTTGCGTTTACTTGGTAGGTCAGTATAATAAAAAGCCGCAAGCGGCATTGGTCGGGACCGAGCCTCCGCGCCAGCCCACGACTGAGACGTCCATACACTAACATGGGAGTTGTTAGCATCTGTCATCCACTAAAATGGAGTTGTTAGCATGCCCAGTCCACTAACATGGAGCTGTTAGCATCTGTCATCCACTGACATGGAGTTTTTAGCATGTACCATTCACTAACATGTAGCAGTTAGCATCTGTAATCCACTAACATGGAGTTGTTAGCATCTCCCATCCACTAACATGGAATTGTTAGCATCTTCCATCCGCTAACATGGAGTAGTTAGCATCTCCCATCCACTAACATTGAGTAGTTAGCATCTCCCATCCACTAACATGGAGTTGTTAGCATCTCCCATCCACGAACATTGAGTAATTAGCATCTCCCATCCACAAACATGGAGTAGTTAGCATGTCCCATCCACTAACATGGAGTAGTTAGCATGTCCCATCCACTAACATTGAGTAGTTAGCGTCTGCCATCCACTTACATGGAGTTGTTAGCATCTCCCATCCACTAACATGGAGTAGTTAGCATCTCCCATCCACTAACATGGAGCTGTTAGCATCTCCCATCCACTAACATGGAGTAGTTAGCATCTCCCATCCACTAAAATGGAGTAGTTAGCATCGCCCATCCACTAACATGGAGTAGTTAGCGTCTCCCATCCACTAACATTGAGTGGTTAGCATGTTCCATCCATTAACATGGAGCTGGTGGCATCAGTCATCCACTAACATGGAGTTGTTAGCTTCTCCCATCCACTAACATGGAGTAGTTAGCATCTCCCATCCACTAACATGGAATTGTTAGCATCTTCCATCCACTAACATGGAGTAGTTAGCATCTCCCATCCACTCACATTGAGTAGTTAGCATCTCCCATCCACTAACATGGAATTGTTAGCATCTTCCATCCGCTAACATGGAGTAGTAAGCATCTCCCATCCACTAACAATGAGTTGTTAGCATCTCCCATCCACTAACATGGAGTAGTTAGCATGTCCCATCCACTAACATGGAGTATTTAGCATGTCCCATCCACTAACATTGAGTAGTTAGCGTCTGCCATCCACTTACATGGAGTAGTTAGCATCTCCCATCCACTAACATGGAGTAGTTAGCATCTCCCATCCACTAACATGGAGCTGTTAGCATCTCCCATCCACTAACATGGAGTAGTTAGCATCTCCCATCTACTAACATGGAGTAGTTATCATCTCCCATCCACTAACATGGAGTAGTTAGCATCTCCCATCTACTAACATGGAGTAGTTATCATCTCCCATCCACTAACATGGAGTAGTTAGCGTCTCCCATCCACTAACATTGAGTTGTTAGCATGTTCCATCCATTAACATGGAGCTGGTGGCATCAGTCATCCACTAACATGGAGCTGTTAGCTTCTCCCATCTGCTTTTGACAGTCACTGAATGAAGGCAATCAGTGGCAGAGTTTGATTGACAGCTGCTGTCAGCTGTGTAACTGCACTGTATGCCCATATATGGCCATTTCAGTTAGAGTGGAGAGAGGAGAAAATAAAAGTCTTTTTTGGGGAAACAACTGGTCCTTGTTCCTTTGCTGTTTGGCAAAACTGAACAAAAAATATCACGTTTGATAGGAAAATTTGTTGTCTTTCAGTTGGTGAGTCTTTCAGAGCAGTCAGACGTTTAGTTTGGACCGTAGAGGCCTCAGTTTGTGAGAAGCGCGAGATTTTTCCCCATCCGGCTCCATTATAACTGAGAACAAAAAAAATGCAGAGCGCACACCTTTTCTTACCTGTGTAAACGTACATATATCATAATATTTTCCCCACTTATGTTACATCATCTTGTTCGGGAGAACCTGCTAGAACTTTCCATGTGCTCGGTTTGTTGATAGGAGTTACGGTTTAGCCGCAGTCGCCACTTGTTTGAGGTGCTGAAAAAAGGCGACTTTTTTCCTTTTTTCCCCATTATAACGGATGAGGGCCGGAGCAAGGCAGGATTTCTGACTTCCAACTTTGTACGCTAATAAAATCCACACCGTCAGACTTTTGACAAAGTTGTTCACAACTTTTGTAGAGAAATTTGTCCGCTTTCACGTCGTGTGACTCTTATGTCTGTGCGACAAACGGTCTCGGAGGAGATAATTTTTTCGTGAGGAGTGATTTTGATCAAAATTTTACTTTGAGAGGGAAATAGCGGACTTCCTGTTGGATTTAGGTCAGGCGTGTGAGCGCGTGAAATGTAGATCTTGATGAGACGAACGCGTCAACGTTGGTTTGATCTCTCTACGACATTCCTGCGGGCCGTAGCGTCTGTTTTAGACGTTTTTCGGGATCTAGGTGGCGCTAGAGAGCAGATGCTGGTTTTTTTTCCATTTTATCGAATTTTTCGCCGTTCCGGATGTGTGTGCCAAATTTGGTGAGTTTTCGTGCATGTTTAGGGGGTCAAATTGGCGTTTATTTGGGCGTTAGTATAATAATAGAGGAGAACGAGAACGACAAACGAACGAAAAACAATAGAGACCTTGCCCTACGGGCAAGGTGGCCTGCGGCCACCTTGCCCTCCGGGGCTCGGTCCCTAATTAAAGCCGCAAGCGGCATTGGTCGGGACCGAGCCTCCCCGCGAGCCCACGACTGAGACGTCCATCCACTAACATGGGAGTTGTTAGCATCTGTCATCCACTAACCTGGAGTTGTTAGCATGCCCAGTCCACTAACATGGAGCTGTTACCATCTGTCATCCACTAACATGGAGTTTTTAGCATGTCCCATTCACTAACATGTAGCTGTTAGCATATGTCATCCACTAACATGGAGTTGTTAGCATGTCCCATCCACTAACATGGAGTTGTTAGCATCTCCCATCCACTAACATGTAGCTGTTTGCATCTGTCATCCACTAACATGGAGTTGTTAGCATCTCCCATCCACTAACATGTAGCTCTTAGCATCTGTCATCCACTAACATGGAGTAGTTAGCATGTCCCATCCACTAACATGGACTAGTTAGCATGTCCCATCCACTAACATGGAGTAGTTAGCATGTCCCATCCACTAACATTGAGTAGTTAGCGTCTGCCATCCACTTACATGGAGTTGTTAGCTTCTCCCATCCACTAACATTTAGTAGTTAGCATCTCCCATCCACTAACATGGAGTAGTTAGCATGTCCCATCCGCTAACATGGAGTAGTTAGCATGTCCCATCCACTAACATGGAGTAGTTAGCATCTCCCATCCACTAACATGGAATTGTTAGCATCTTCCATCCGCTAACATGGAGTAGTTAGCATCTCCCATCCACTAACATTGAGTAGTTAGCATCTCCCATCCACTAACATTGAGTAGTTAGTATCTCCCATCCACTAACAATGAGTTGTTAGCATCTCCCATCCACTAACATGGAGTTGTTAGCATGTCCCATCCACTAACATGGAGTAGTTAGCATGTCCCATCCACTTACATTGAGTAGTTAGCGTCTGCCATCCACTTACATGGAGTTGTTAGCATCTCCCATCCACTAACATGGAGTAGTTAGCATCTCCCATCCACTAACATGGAGCTGTTAGCATCTCCCATCCACTAACATGGAGTAGTTAGCATCTCCCATCCACTAACATGGAGTAGTTAGCATCTCCCTTCCACTAACATGGAGTAGTTAGCGTCTCCCATCCACTAACATTGAGTTGTTAGCATGTTCCATCCATTAACATGGAGCTGGTGGCATCAGTCATCCACTAACATGGAGTTGTTAGCTTCTCCCAGCTGCTTTTGACAGTCACTGAATGAAGGCAATCAGTGGCAGAGTTTGATTGACAGCTGCTGTCAGCTGTGTAACTGCAATGTATGCCCATATATGGTCATTTCAGTTAGAGTGGAGAGAGGAGAAAATAAAAGTCTTTTTTGGGGAAACAACTGGTCCTTGTTCCTTTGCTGTTTGGCAAAACTGAACAAAAAATATCACGTTTGATAGGAAAATTTGTTTTCTTTCAGTTGGTGAGGCTTTCAGAGCAGTCAGACTTTTAGTTTGGCCCTTAGAGGCCTCAGCTTGTGAGAAGCGCAAGATTTTTCCCCATCCGGCTCCATTATAACTGAGAACAAAAAAATTGCAGAGCACAAACCTTTTCTTACCTGTGAAAACATACATATAACATGATATTTTCCCCACTTATGTTACATCATCTTGTTCGGGAGAACCTGCTGGAACTTTCCTTGTGCTCGGTTTGTTGATAGGAGTCACGGTTTAGCCGCAGTCGCCACTTGTTCGAGGTGCTGAAAAAAGGCGACTTTTTTCCTTTTTTCCCCATTATAACGGATGAGGGCCGGAGCAAGGCAGGATTTCAGACTTCCAAATTTGTACGCTAGTAAAATGCACACCGTTAGACTTTTGACAAAGTTGTTCACAACTTTTGTAGAGAAATTTGTCCTCTTTCACGTCGCGTGACTGTTATGTCTGTACGACAAACGGTCTCGGAGGAGATAATTTTTTCGTGAAGAGTGATTTTGAGCAAAATTTTAATTTGAAAGGGAAATAGCGGACTTCCTGTTGGATTTAGGTCAGGGGTGTCAGCGCGTGAAATGTAGACCTCGATGAGACGAACGCGTCAACGTAGGTTTGATCTCTCTGCGACATTCCTGCGGGCAGTGGCGCCTATTTTACTGTTTGTAGGTGGCGCTAGAGAGCAGATTGGGTTAATTTTTCCATTTTATAAAATTTTTCGCCGGTCATGACGTGCGTGCCAAATTTGGTGAGTTTTCGTGCATGTTTAGGGGGTCAAATTTGCGTTTACTTGGTAGGTCAGTATAATAATTAAAGCCGCAAGCGGCATTGGTCGGGACCGAGCCTCCCCGCCGGCCAGCGACTGAGACGTCCACCCACTGACATGGGAGTTGTTGGCATCTGTCATCCACTAACATGGAGTAGTTAGCATCTCCCAACCACGAACATTGAGTAGTTAGCATCTCCCATCCACTAACATGGAGTAGTTAGCGTCTGCCATCCACTTACATGGAGTTGTTAGCATCTCCCATCCACTAACATGTAGCTCTTTGCATCTGTCTTCCACTAACATGGAGTCGTTAGCATCTTCCATCCACTAACATGGAGCTGTTAGCATCTCCCATCCACTAACATGGAGTAGTTAGGATCTTCCATCCACTAACATGGAGTAGTTAGCATGTCCCATCCACTAACATGGAGTAGTTAGCATCTCCCATCCACTAACATGGAGTAGTTAGCATCTCCCATCCACTAACATGGAGTAGCTAGCATCTCCCATCCACTAACATGGAGTAGTTAGCATCTCCCATCCACTAACATAGAGTAGCTAGCATCTGTCATCCACTAACATGGAGGAGTGAGCATCTCCCATCCACTAACATGGAGTTCTAAGCATGTTCCATCCATTAACATGGAGCTGGTGGCTTCAGTCATCCGCTAACATGGAGTAGTTAGCATGTCCCATCCACTAACATGGAGTAGTTAGCATCTCCCATCCACTAACATGGAGTAGTTAGGATCTTCCATCCACTAACATGGAGTAGTTAGCATGTCCCATCCACTAACATGGAGTAGTTAGCATCTCCCATCCACTAACATGGAGTAGTTAGCATCTCCCATCCACTAACATGGAGTAGCTAGCATCTCCCATCCACTAACATGGAGTAGTTAGCATCTCCCATCCACTAACATAGAGAAGCTAGCATCTGTCATCCACTAACATGGAGGAGTTAGCATCTCCCATCCACTAACATGGAGTTCTAAGCATGTTCCATCCATTAACATGGAGCTGGTGGCTTCAGTCATCCGCTAACATGGAGTAGTTAGCATGTCCCATCCACTAACATGGAGTAGTTAGCATCTCCCATCCACTAACATGGAGTAGCTAGCATCTCCCATCCACTAACATGGAGTAGTTAGCATCTCCCATCCACTAACATAGAGTAGCTAGCATCTGTCATCCACTAACATGGAGGAGTTAGCATCTCCCATCCACTAACATGGAGTTCTAAGCATGTTCCATCCATTAACATGGAGCTGGTGGCTTCAGTCATCCGCTAACATGGAGTTGTTAGCATGTTCCATCCACTAACATGGAGTCGTTAGCATCTCCCATCCATTAACAAGGAGTAGTTAGCTTTTGCCATCTGCTTTCCTGAGTCACTGAATGAAGTCATTGAGTGTCAGAGTTTGATTGACAGCTGCTGTCAGCTGTGTAACTGCTCTGCATGCCCATATATGGTCATTTCAGTTAGAGTGGAGAGAGGAGAAAATTACAGTTTCCTTCTGTGAAACAACTGCTCCTTGTACCTTTCCTGTTTGGCAAAACTGAACAAAAAATATCATGTTTGATAGGAAAATTAGTTGTCTTTCAGTTGGTGAGGCTTTCAGAGCATTCAGACTTTTAGTTTGGACCGCAGAGGCCTCAGTTTGTGAGAAGCGCGAGATTTTTCCCCATCCGGCTCCATTATAGCTGAGAGCAAAAAAAATGCAGAGCGCACCCCAATTCTTACCTGTGTCAACATGCATATATCATCATATTTCCCCACTTATGTTACATCATCTTGTTCAGGAGAACCTGCTGGAACTTTACGTGTGCTCGGTTTGTTGATAGGAGTCACGGTTTAGCCGCAGTCGCCACTTGTTCGAGGTGCTGAAAAAAGGCGACTTTTTTCCTTTTTTCCCCATTATAACGGATGAGGGCAGGAGCAAGGCAGGATTTCAGACTTCCAACTTTGAACGCTAATAAAATCCACACCGTCAGACTTTTGACAAAGTTGTTCACAACTTTTGTAGAGAAATTTGTCCTCTTTCACGTCGTGTGACTCTTAAGTCTGCACGACAAACGGTCTCGGAGGAGATAATTTTTTCGTGAGGAGTGATTTTGATCAAAATTTTACTTTGAAAGGGAAATGGCGGACTTCCTGTTGGATTTAGGTGAGGGGTCTGAGCGCGTGAATTTTAGATCTCGATGAGACGAACGCGTGAGTGTTGGTTTGATCTCTCTACGACATTCCTGCGGGCCGTAGCGACTGTTTTAGACGTTTTTCAGGATATAGGTGGCGCTAGAGAGCTGATGGTTTTCGTTTTTGTATTTTATCAAATTTTTCGCCGGTCATGATGTGCGTGCCAAATTTGGTGAGTTTTCGTGCATGTTTAGGGGGTCAAATTTGAGGTCAAAGGCGCGGGGAGTATAATAATAATAATAGCTAAGAAGAAAAAGAAACGGACGAATAACAATAGAGACCTTGCCCTACGGGCATGGTGGCCTGCGGCCACCATGCCCTCCGGGGCTCGGTCCCTAATTAAAGCCGCAAGCGGCATTGGTCGGGACCGAGCCTTCCCGCCGGCCAGCGACTGAGACGTCCACCCACTAACATGAAGCTTTTAGAATCTGTCATCCATTAACACAGAGTTGTTAGCATCTCCCATCCACTAACATGGAGTAGTTAGCATCTCCCATCCACTAACATGGAGTAGTTAGCATGTCCCATCCACTAACATGTAGCTGTTAGCATCTACCACCCACTAACATGGAGCTGTTAGCATCTCCCATCCACGAACATGGAGCTGTTAGCATCTCCCATCCACTAACATTGAGCTGTTAGCATCTCCCATCCACTAACATGGAGTAGTTAGCATCTCCGATCCACTAACATCAAGCTGTTAGCATCTCCCATCAATTAACATGGAGTAGTTAGCATCTTGCATCCACTAACATGGAATAGTTAGCATCTCCCATCCACTAACATGGAGTAATTAGCATCTTGCATCCACTAACATGGAGTAATTAGCATCTCCCATCCACTAACATGGAGTAGTTAGCATCTGTCATCCACTAAGATGGAGTTGTTAGCATGCCCCATCCACTAACATGGAGCTGTTAGCATGTCCCATCCACTAACATAGAGTAGTTTGCATCTCCCATCCACTAACATGGAATAGTTAGCATCTCCCTTCCACTAACATGGAGTAGCGAGCATCTCCCATCCACTAACATGGAGTAGTTAGCATCTCCCATCCACTAACATGGAATAGTTAGCATCTCCCATCCACTAACATGGAGTAGTTAGCATCTTGCATCCACTAACATGGAGTAGTTAGCATCTCCCATCCACTAACATGGAGTAGCTAGCATCTCCCATCCACTAACATGGAGTAGTTAGCATCTCCCATCCACTAACATGGAGTAGCTAGCATCTCCCATCCACTAACATGGAGTAGTTAGCATCTCCCATCCACTAACATGGAGTAGTTAGCATCTCCCATCCACTAACATGGAGTAGTTAGCATCTCCCATCCACTAACATGGAGTAGCTCGCATCTCCCATCCACTAACATGGAGTAGTTAGCATCTCCCATCCACTAACATGGAGTTCTTAGCATGTTCCATCCATTAACATGGAGCTGGTGGCTTCAGTCATCCACTAACATGGAGTTGTTAGCATGTTCCATCCACTAACATGGAGTCGTTAGCATCTCCCATCCATTAACAAGGAGTAGTTAGCTTTTGCCATCTGCTTTCCTGAGTCACTGAATGAAGGCACTGAGTGTCAGAGTTTGATTGACAGCTGCTGTCAGCTGTGTAACTGCTCTGCATGTCCATATATGGTCATTTCAGTTAGAGTGGAGAGAGGAGAAAATTACAGTTTCCTTCTGTGAAACAACTGCTCCTTGTACCTTTCCTGTTTGGCAAAACTGAACAAAAAATATCACGTTTGATAGGAAAATTAGTTGTCTTTCAGTTGGTGAGGCTTTCAGAGCATTGAGATTTTTAGTTTGGACCCCAGAGGCCTCAGTTTGTGAGAAGCGCGAGATTTTTCCCCTTCCGGCTCCATTATAACTGAGAGCAAAAAAAATGCAGAGCGCACCCCAATTCTTACCTGTGTCAACATGCATATATCATCATATTTCCCCACTTATGTTACATCATCTTGTTCAGGAGAACCTGCTGGAACTTTACGTGTGCTCGGTTTGTTGATAGCAGTCACGGTTTAGCCGCAGTCGCCACTTGTTGGAGGTGCTGAAAAAAGGCGACTTTTTTCCTTTTTTCCCCATTATAACGGATGAGGGCCGGAGCAAGGCAGGATTTCAGACTTCCAACTTTGAACGCTAATAAAATCCACACCGTTAGACTTTTGACAAAGTTGTTCACAACTTTTGTAGAGAAATTTGTCCTCTTTCACGTCGCGTGACTCTTATGTGTGTACGACAAACGGTCTCGGAGGAGATAATTTTTTCGTGAGGAGTGATTTTGATCAAAATTTTACTTTGAAAGGGAAATAGCGGACTTCCTGTTGGATTTAGGTCAGGGGTGTGAGCGCGTGAAATGTAGATCTTGATGAGACGAAAGCATGAGTGTTGGTTTGATCTCTCTCCGACATTCCTGCGGGCCGTAGCGACTGTTTTAGATGTTTTTTGGGATCTAGGTGGCGCTAGAGAGCAGATGGGGCCAATTTTTCCATTTTATAAAATTTTTCGCCGGTCATGATTTGCGTGCCAAATTTGGTGAGTTTTCGTGCATGTTTAGGGGGTCAAATTCGCGTTTATTTGGGCGTTAGTATAATAATAGAGAACGAGGAGGAGGAGGAGGAGGAGGAGAACGACAAACGAACGAAGAACAATAGAGACCTTGCCCTCCGGGCATGGTGGCCTGCGGCCACCATGCCCTCCGGGCTCGGTCCCTAATTAAAGCCGCAAGCGGCATTGGTCGGGACCGAGCCTCCGTGCCAGCCCACGACTGAGACGTCCATACACTAACATGGGAGTTGTTAGCATCTGTCATCCACTAAAATGGAGTTGTTAGCATGCCCAGTCCACTAACATGGGAGTTGTTATTAGCATCTGTCATCCACTAACATGGAGTTGTTAGCATGCCCAGTCCACTAACATGGAGCTGTTAGCATCTGTCATCCACTAACATGGAGTTTTTAGCATGTCCCATTCACTAACATGTAGCTGTTAGCATCTGTAATCCACTAACATGGAGTTGTTAGCATCTCCCATCCACTAACATGGGGTAGTTAGCATCTCCCATCCACTAACATGGAGTTGTTAGCATCTTCCATCCGCTAACATGGAGTAGTTAGCATCTCCCATCCACTAACATGGAGTACTTAGCTTGTCTCATCCACTAACATGGAGTAGTTAGCATCTCCCATCCACTAACATGGAGTAGCTAGCATCTCCCATCCACTAACATGGAGTAGTTAGCATCTCCCATCCACTAACATAGAGTAGCTAGCATCTGTCATCCACTAACATGGAGGAGTTAGCATCTCCCATCCACTAACATGGAGTTCTAAGCAAGTTCCATCCATTAACATGGAGCTGGTGGCTTCAGTCATCCGCTAACATGGAGTTGTTAGCATGTTCCATCCACCAACATGGAGTCGTTAGCATCTCCCATCCATTAACAAGGAGTAGTTAGCTTTTGCCATCTGCTTTCCTGAGTCACTGAATGAAGTCATTGAGTGTCAGAGTTTGATTGACAGCTGCTGTCAGCTGTGTAACTGCTCTGCATGCCCATATATGGTCATTTCAGTTAGAGTGGAGAGAGGAGAAAATTACAGTTTCCTTCTGCGAAACAACTGCTCCTTGTACCTTTCCTGTTTGGCAAAACTGAACAAAAAATATCACGTTTGATAGGAAAATTAGTTGTCTTTCAGTTGGTGAGGCTTTCAGAGCATTCAGACTTTTAGTTTGGACCGCAGAGGCCTCAGTTTGTGAGAAGCGCGAGATTTTCCCCCATCCGGCTCCATTATAACTGAGAGCAAAAAAAATGCAGAGCGCACCCCAATTCTTACCTGTGTCAACATGCATATATCATCATATTTCCCCACATATGTTACATCATCTTGTTCAGGAGAACCTGCTGGAACTTTACGTGTGCTCGGTTTGTTGATAGGAGTCACGGTTTAGCCGCAGTCGCCACTTGTTCGAGGTGCTGAAAAAAGGCGACTTTTTTCCTTTTTTCCCCATTATAACGGATGAGGGCCGGAGCAAGGCAGGATTTCAGACTTCCAACTTTGAACACTAATAAAATCCACACCGTCAGACTTTTGACAAAGTTGTTCACAACTTTTGTAGAGAAATGTGTCCTCTTTCACGTCGTGTGACTCTTATGTCTGCACGACAAACGGTCTCGGAGGAGATAATTTTTTCGTGAGGAGTGATTTTGATCAAAATTTTACTTTGAAAGGGAAATGGCGGACTTCCTGTTGGATTTAGGTGAGGGGTCTGAGCGCGTGAATTTTAGATCTCGATGAGACGAACGCGTGAGTGTTGGTTTGATCTCTCTACGACATTCCTGCGGGCCGTAGCGACTGTTTTAGACGTTTTTCGGGATATAGGTGGCGCTAGAGAGCTGATGGTTTTCGTTTTTGTATTTTATCAAATTTTTCGCCGGTCATGATGTGCGTGCCAAATTTGGTGAGTTTTCGTGCATGTTCAGGGGGTCAAATTGGCGTTTATTTGGGCGTTAGTATAATAATAATTAAAGCCGCAAGCGGCATTGGTCGGGACCGAGCCTCCGCGCCAGCCTACGACTGAGACGTCCATACACTAACATGGAGGTTGTTAGCATCTCCCATCCACTAACATGGAGTTGTTAGCATGCCCAGTCCACTAACATGGAGCTGTTAGCATCTCCCATCCACTAACATGGAGTTTTTAGCATGTCCCATTCACTAACATGTAGCTGTTAGCATGTCCCATCCACTAACATGGAGTTGTTAGCATCTCCCATCCACTAACATGGAGTAGCTAGCATCTCCCATCCACTAACATGGAATTGTTAGCATCTCCCATCCGCTAACATGGAGCAGTTAGCATCTCCCATCCACTAACATTGAGTAGTTAGCATGTCCCATCCACTAACATGGAGTAGTTAGCATGTCCCATCCACTAACATTGAGTAGTTAGCGTCTGCCATCCACTTACATGGAGTTGTTAGCATCTCCCATCCACTAACATGGAGTAGTTAGCATCTCCCATCCACTAACATGGAGCTGTTAGCATCTCCCATCCACTAACATTGAGTAGTTAGCATCTCCCATCCACTAACATGGAGCTGTTAGCATCTCCCATCCACTAACATGGAGTAGTTAGCATCTCCCATCCACTAACATGGAGTAGTTAGCATCTCCCATCCACTAACATGGAGTAGCTAGCATCTCCCATCCACTAACATGGAGTAGTTAGCATCTCCCATCCACTAACATGGAGTAGTTAGCATCTCCCATCCACTAACATGGAGTAGCTCGCATCTCCCATCCACTAACATGGAGTAGTTAGCATCTCCCATCCACTAACATGGAGTTCTTAGCATGTTCCATCCATTAACATGGAGCTGGTGGCTTCAGTCATCCACTAACATGGAGTTGTTAGCATGTTCCATCCACTAACATGGAGTCGTTAGCATCTCCCATCCATTAACAAGGAGTAGTTAGCTTTTGCCATCTGCTTTCCAGAGTCACTGAATGAAGTCATTGAGTGTCAGAGTTTGATTGACAGCTGCTGTCAGCTGTGTAACTGCTCTGCATGTCCATATATGGTCATTTCAGTTAGAGTGGAGAGAGGAGAAAATTACAGTTTCCTTCTGCGAAACAACTGCTCCTTGTACCTTTCCTGTTTGGCAAAACTGAACAAAAAATATCACGTTTGATAGGAAAATTAGTTGTCGTTCAGTTGGTGAGGCTTTCAGAGCATTGAGACTTTTAGTTTGGACCCCAGAGGCCTCAGTTTGTGAGAAGCGCGAGATTTTTCCCCATCCGGCTCCATTATAACTGAGAGCAAAAAAAATGCAGAGCGCACCCCAATTCTTACCTGTGTCAACATGCATATATCATCATATTTCCCCACTTATGTTACATCATCTTGTTCAGGAGAACCTGCTGGAACTTTACGTGTGCTCGGTTTGTTGATAGCAGTCACGGTTTAGCCGCAGTCGCCACTTGTTTGAGGTGCTGAAAAAAGGCGACTTTTTTCCTTTTTTCCCCATTATAACGGATGAGGGCCGGAGCAAGGCAGGATTTCAGACTTCCAACTTTGAACGCTAATAAAATCCACACCGTTAGACTTTTGACAAAGTTGTTCACAACTTTTGTAGAGAAATTTGTCCTCTTTCACGTCGCGTGACTCTTATGTGTGTGCGACAAACGGTCTCGGAGGAGATAATTTTTTCGTGAGGAGTGATTTTGATCAAAATTTTACTTTGAAAGGGAAATAGCGGACTTCCTGTTGGATTTAGGTCAGGGGTGTGAGCGCGTGAAATGTAGATCTTGATGAGACGAACGCATGAGTGTTGGTTTGATCTCTCTCCGACATTCCTGCGGGCCGTAGCGACTGTTTTAGACGTTTTTTGGGATCTAGGTGGCGCTAGAGAGCAGATGGGGCCAATTTTTCCATTTTATAAAATTTTTCGCCGGTCATGATTTGCGTGCCAAATTTGGTGAGTTTTCGTGCATGTTTAGGGGGTCAAATTCGCGTTTATTTGGGCGTTAGTATAATAATAGAGGAGGAGGAGGAGGAGGAGGAGAACGACAAACGAACGAAGAACAATAGAGACCTTGCCCTCCGGGCATGGTGGCCTGCGGCCACCATGCCCTCCGGGCTCGGTCCCTAATAATAGAGGAGAACGACAAACGAACGAATAACAATAGAGACCTTGCCCTACGGGCAAGGTGGCCTGCGGCCACCTTGCCCTCCGGGGCTCGGTCCCTAATGAAGGAGAAACACCGGAAGAACAATAGAGACCTTGCCCTACGGGCATGGTGGCCTGCGGCCACCATGCCCTCCGGGGCTCGGTCCCTAATAATATAGAAGGAGAACGAGAACGACAAACGAACGAAAAACAATAGAGACCTTGCCCTACGGGCAAGGTGGCCTGTGGCCACCTTGCCCTCCGGGGCTCGGTCCCTAAAAATAAAAGTATCCAAGGGATTGTTCAGTAGACATATCACTTGTCATTCTTCAGTTGCACAAAAATGCTTTGCCCCTGCTATCCACAAACGATTGTGTTTATCTTGTAGTTATAGCAGATTTTGCACCCTGTGTATTCTCTGTTAATCAGTTCATCAGATTTTAATTAGTTGAGTGTAATTAAACTTTTTGTATGTAGTTGTACAGTTACTGTTGTCATATTGTTTCAACACCTCATTTGACAGGTATTTTGAATGTAATTAATCTGGGAAAAGAGAGAAAAAAAAAACATAAATAAAATTAAAGATGAATCTGAATGTTTGTACCATTATAAGTAAAATTTTTGCTGATATCGTGACAATATCGTTATGACATTTTTTGCCCATGATAATCATGAAGAGAAAATTTGATATCGTGACAGCCCTACTTTACACCAATGTATACTTTGGGTACAGTAAAGCATTTACGAATAAAAGAAAATACTACAGTGAAACAACTTGAAAAATTTCTCCTCATGTACCTGGTGTAGTGGGTGACAAGGGTGATACAAAGGTGAACTCAGAGCAACAAGGCAAGTCCAAAGCACAAGAGAGCATAACACGGGAAAACCACACAGAGACACAGGATGACGGCATGAAGCACGATCATCTGGCAACAAAGAGTTAAACAGGGGAGGCTAAATACACACAGGAGGAGGGAAGACCCACCACTATAGGATAATTGAATGATTGAAAGAAGCAGGTGAGGGCAGTGTTGCCAGATCCTCATGGTAGTTTCCAGCCCAAGCACTGCTGAAAACCCGCCCATTTTTATAAAAACCAGCCCAATTCGGCCAAGCCCATGAGATAGCGCCAAAACATTACACACACAACAGAAAACACTTCCTATGCATACAAACCTTCACATAGAGGCCATAAGGAGGATAAACAACTGTATAAGGCAACACAAGTAACACCTCTCTGTTGCCACAATAAAATTATTAAGCAAAAACAATGCATTTCAAAACCAACAGCTGCTCTCTCATCTGTACAGCACGGTTCTCACATGCACACACACGCACGCACACGCACGCACGCACGCGGACACACACACGCACATCCTAATGAAATTATCTTACCTTCATGGAGAATCGGGCTAAAGTTCCATTTTTTTTTCTTTTTTATTACTTTGAACGTTGAACTCGCCAATTAATAGGGAAACCAGTTCTTCCAAAACACCGGCTCCACTCCGCTCCGGGTTCTACACACTTCTCCTCCGCTAGTTAGCTGCTGCGTTCAGGTGACTGGAGCGAGCTGCGGAAAACTGAAACTCGGTCGTTCACATGAAGGCAGCCGTGACAGCTGGACTCAGGAGACACTCAGGAGACAAGTGAAGGAAGTGTGGACAATTTGCACAAAGGAACGGCTTTCAGACAGCTGTGAACCGACTCTCGTCGTTCACTTAAAAGAGCCGTTCAAGTAACTGTCTGTGGAGGATGACAATGGTTGCTGCAGACTACTGGTTTTTCGTATCTGCCGCCGTGCAGTCGTCTCAGCTCGGCAGGTACACAGTGGAGGGGGGCGTGTCGCGTTTCTGCACCAGCCGCAGAAGAGCAGACAGACGTGATTTCCGTCAAAAATTCCGCTATCGCGGAACTTGGGCTCCCGCCCAAGTCTGATTTTTCCAGCCCAAGGAGTTAAAACCAGCCAAATTTTTACATGCCCGCCCAAGGCTCTTTTTCCCAGCTCAATGACTTTTAAAGTAGCCCAACTGGGCGTGAACCCGCCCAATCTGGCAACACTGGGTGAGGGAGACACACAGA
The DNA here is from genome assembly GCF_902148845.1 of Salarias fasciatus. Classification (NCBI taxonomy): domain Eukaryota; kingdom Metazoa; phylum Chordata; class Actinopteri; order Blenniiformes; family Blenniidae; genus Salarias; species Salarias fasciatus. Next base: position 4,749,749 of record NC_043762.1, read on the forward strand.
GGATGAGGGAGGAACAGCAGGCTCAGGCCGAGCCCTGACAGTACACCACTCCACAGCAGACACCCAGCGGCCTCAACAACCCGGGATAGTCCTGATGGAAGTCTTGAATGAGTTGGGGGTCGAGGATGTTCTTAGGTGACTCCCACGAGCACTCCTCTGGACCGTATCCCTCCCAGTAGACCAGGTACTGGACTCCTCGCCCCTGTGGCAGACCACCAGCAGCTTCTTGATGGGTTTAGATGGGTGTAGATGGATTCCTTGTCCAGGACACTCGGAGGAGGAGGAGAAGCGGGTGGAACCAGCGGACTGGGATGTGCGGCCTTGATGCAACTGAGGTTGGGTGGATCCTCATTCTCCTAGGAAGGCACAACCTCACTGCACAGTCATTAATGATCTTGACCACTGGGAAAGATCCAGACCTGCTAGTCCACCTTGGAGACAGGAGCAGCTGACTGACTGCCTGCCGCTTCCTTGTAGGGGCTCCACCTCCTGGAGATCCCAGTAATCCCGGTCAATGGATGAGAGGTCATGAGGAGTCTTCTGGGGACTGGAGGTGTGAGAGGAGTGCGATGGTGGTGCTCGAAGACACTTACCAAGGCAGGCGTTGCCCCAGGGCCGAATGCCACCTGTGGACCAGTCCAGCTTGTGGCTCGTGCTCCCTTCGCCTCAGATACCCCAAGATGAGAGGATTGGAGGAAGAAGAGATCATGAGGAGCCCTGACACCTGGAAATAAGAATCAAGAATTAATGAACTAGAAAGTAATGACAGTTATGTGTATTTAATTGTGTTCATGCTTGTTTCTTGGCTATTAGATGATATATTATTCTGATTACCACTGCTGGTATTTATCTTTTTGCTGTACTCTACCCTTGCAGCATTCCCTTTACCATTGTTGGTATTAAAATGGTATATTACTAATTATGAAATGTGTATGTGAATATTCAAAATAGGTATGTATGTGTGTTTTTCTACATCCATGCATATATAATGCCCTTTTTGTTGTTAATGAGGATCTGTTTAATTGAGAAGATTCATAGAAGCAGTTTCTGTTTAAAGTTTTCCATGAGAAAGTAGGGGTGGGGATAAAAAAGTTAGTCCCCCCCCCCCCACTCCTTTTCAAACATTTTCTTTTTTTTTTTCTTTCTTTTATGACACATGTACTAATATGTACGGTTCGAAATAAAGACAGACAAACAAAACAAAACAATTTCTGCAACAATTAAAAGAAGCCGAGTTGCACTTGAATGCACCATGAAGTGCAATCATCTTTACTGTGAGGATTTACTCCTGAACAATCATCACAACTTGAGATGCCGGCACAGTATTGACTTGCTAATAGGGGTGTAAGGGTACACAAAAGCCACGGTACGGTACATACCTCGGTGTAAGGGTCACGGTTCGGTACAGTGGAGAAAAAGTCAAAAAAGCTCACAAATGTACCAGAACATTTTTCCCAAGTTTTCCCATGCGACACATTATTGGCCCAGTTTACATGGTGTTTTTTCAATCCGATTGTAAACAACAGTATTAAACGCGAGTGTATTCATGTACAGCATACAAAGCATCCAAGATGAATCCTCGTTTACAAGGACCCTGTCACATGCGCACAAAGTCTCACTAGGAACTTGCAGGTCTTCCTCTCTGCAGCAGCAGTCCTCAGCGCCAAGCAGAGTGTTTTTATCTGCTGATATCTGCTCAAATAATGTCCCAAAATCTCCATGATACCCTGCTGAAGGAGCGGCTGCTCCCCTGACAGAGCACCGCCGCGCCGAGCAGCACGTCTCGGTGTGAGCTCTGCGCCGCATGCCGATGTTTCGAATTAACTGGTGCCCGTGTTAACTTGTGACCAATAATGACTGAAACATCTAGTCGTTCTGGCGAACGTCGGCTATCGACAGTTACAGTGAGTGTATACGTTTAAAGTGTTTTGTGAGTCTTACTTTAACAACTGCTGTAATCAGCATGTGTTTACACAGACCTCCGCTGTCATTCGCCGAAAGGGCGAAGCCAAGCAGTACGCCGCGCCCCCTGAGCGGTGCGCCTCACGGCCTCAGGCGCCCCCTGTGGCTCAGCGCCCTGGGCAAGTGCCCCGGATGCCCAGCCTAATCGCTGGCCCTGGGTGTGTAATATGAATGCAATGTGCTTCCTTAAAAATGCACCAACAACCATTAAATGATTTTTGTTGACATCAGAGGATGATCTGTCGGTGATTTGGTACGACTTTGAATTTGACACCATCATCAAATTCCTGTCGGATGTCACAACTTTCTGAATATTCATTTTATTTGAGATAGAAGTTAAATTCACAGTTTGTCTGTTCATATATTTCAAGACATGTCAATCCAATCAGATTAATCGTTGGATCTGCTCCAGCTCCTCTGACCCTGATGAGGATATTATGATGTCAGAATATGGTGAGTCATCATTATATTGTTTTTATTAATGTTTGAAACAGTGACAGTCTTTTTATAAACGGAAGCTGTGTGTGAATATTTGGAAGAATTCATGAACATCTCCCCAGACACAGGTAGAACATGTAGCTTCTCTATAGAAAGACTGAAGCCTGAATCAAACCAGGTTTTCTCATTGTGAAGCTGAAGTCTTCATCACTTCCTTGTTGTGCTGCTCTGATTCCATCTTTTGAAAGAATTGAAGTGATTCTGCTTAATTCTACTTTACACACAGTATTGATTAAATATATTGTTCTGAAAAACACAGCTTATATCTGCTGTGGCAGTTTAATTCTACTGGAGTGATAGCCTCGTGGTAGAGCATTCGCCTCACGACCTACTGCTTTCCAGCCAGGTGCTTGGCTTATATAGAATGGGGTAGGGGGTCGAACACACAGAGGTACCAGAGATCTAACCCCCCCCCCCCCCCACTGTAGCCTTCACTACTCACAGTAGCTTTGTGGCCTGGGGTTACGAAACGGAGATAGGCGCCACCCAACACATTCATACACAGGGAGATTTCGACTTTAATTCTGTATCCACTTCATTTGAACAGAGTGTTTTAGTTCAAACATCTTCGTTTCCATTTTCCAGATCAGAACTCTTCTCTGAGTCTGACTGAACATGAACTTAGAAAGTAGCGTCTAAGACAGCATATCAATTATTTGATTTGAAACTGATCAAAATGAAGCAGACACTCTCTAAACTATATAGTAATTGAGACTCAGACTGAGGTGGAGTGAAATATGTGAACCTGCTCTCTGGTTTACTGTTTACTTCCTGTCACACTCTTTATTTGACATCAGCTGGTTTTTGTTCAGGCTGCAGGGATCATTTCTCACTGTGGTTGTTTCCTACCCAACAGGAGCAGTAGTAGGAGGCTGAATGATCTGATTTAATTTTGTTAATCTTTAACTCACAGCTATGAGATTTTTTCACAGCTGAGAAATCATTTTTCTGAGGATGACTGGACCTCCAATTTACTGTACAATCTCGATCATTAATCCGAAGAATCACTTTGAATGTTTCTGTGTCTTTCTTCTGGTACCAGAATGGATAACACTGATTAGTTCCTCCACAGCTGAAGGAGACTGTTTCCCCGACTCTCCTGGTCAATGTTAAATCATCCTGAATCAGCTCTGCTGCCATGGCAACCAACGCTGTGGAGACACAGACAGACAGGTGCAGGTCAGTGTGACCTCCTTTGTTCCAGAGTTTTCTGGCTCCTGATTGGCTGGAAACACTCACCTGAACACAGACAGCAGAGAGCAGCAGCTGGGAGGAAAAGCATTGTGTGCAGTGGTGTTTCCTCTGGAGGAGCTGAGGAGAAGTGGAGCTCTGATGCAGCCGAGGCCAAACAAGGACGAGCTGTTTGAGCAGACGAGCTCATGTGGTTTCTAACAGCTCCTCAAACCTCCCATCAGCCCACAGATAAGCTGCTGATTGACAGCTCAGCTGAGGCTGCTCTGTGGTTTCATCTGGCTGAATCCAGCCTGAAGAGAGAAAAAAACACTGAGAATATTTATTTTCTCACATATTTAGGTTTTGGGTTGATAAGTTCAGTGTCATATAAAATGTTCACACACACACACACACACACACACACACACACACACACACAAACACACACACACACACACACACACACACACACACACACACACACGCACACACACACACACACAGCTTGTGTGTGTCTGAAATATTTTCAGGCAATTTCTGATTAATCATTTACAGAATGTTTAACACCAAGTAAACTCAAGTGCAAAATCAGAAATAATATAATCAATAATCCAAGTGAGTTCATGAGGGGACTTGGACTGTTTCCTCTCTCTCTTTATTTGCCTCAATACAACATGTTTAATTTTCCAGTCCTGCTCAGACAGATGTTGGAATTATTGTCTGATCATGAAATTTAATTTGGATTCACTTTAAATGTTATATTTCCAGTAAAACATGTCTGGGGAAAAAAAAAAAAATTCCATGAACACGATGAGCTCATTTCCACAGCTTCCACAGACCAGGATGAAGTTCAAGCAGGACCACAGCCAAGGCCTCATGGAGGACCTGAGAAAATCCTTTCTGCCATCAGCAGCACTGTGGAGTGGTGTTATGCTCTGAAACATTTCGACATTTTGTTGAACAGGTGCTTTATGTGTTGACAGCCAGTAACAGTATATTTCTGAAGATGATTCAAGAAAAAAAAACTTTACACATATTTTCTATGTAATGCCGCTATAATTGAATCTATTCTGAAGTTGTTTTTTTTGTGTGTGTCTGTAACATAAAAATATGAAGATTTTTGTTTGATTTGTTTAACTGAGAAGATGTGATGGATTGTTTTTTTTTCTTTTTTTTCAGTGCCAATGAGACCATGGAAGGCATCAGAGAAAACAGAAACCCAACACAACAGTCATTGTAATCTTCTGGAAAATTTGTAAAAAAAACAAGTAATTAACATCTAATATCATTTGAAAGTAAATTAGAGTGAGAAAAATATTAACATTATTAATACTTTTTGATACCATTATTCATTATTTGTCATTACTAATTATTTATATTTCATTTTGCAGCAGAACACAAGAGAGGACAATGAAAGAGAAAGTATCCTGCAGAAGAGCTGATGGACATGAAACATGTTGAGTTAAAGTCCAGAAAAACCAGCAGCCTGGACGACTTTATGGTTCAGTATCAACTGTCACACACCGCCCTCCTCAAGGAATCTGGAGACTCTAAAAGATCTTCCAACAAAGTTCGTGACCACATTTACTGCTTATTTCCAGAGTCATAACCCAAAACTCCACTTTCACCGTTTTTAATATTTGATACATTTTTTTTGCTGGATTGATAGACTATATGTTTGTCAGAAAAGTAACAAATATTTTTTATAATAAACAGAATATCTATATTTTGTATATAATCATCATAAACTGTGCAGTAGCTTCAGCAATGTCTCAGAGATTCTCTGATGTGTTTCTAATACATCCATCTTAACTGTTGAGGATGGAGTTTTCCTCCGGGCCGGGCTCCACTCTGACTGCTCCTCGAACCTTACAGATTCTTTCTTGGATCCCAAATAGAGTGCAGAATTAAAGAGCCCCAATGCAGATTCCCAACGCTGATTCCAATTTATTTGTGCGAAGCCTCCAGACAGAATTCTGGTCCTCTGTGTCCCTAGTCTGTCCTCAAGCAGCCCTCACCGGCAGAGTCAGAGCGAATAGGCGAAGTCTAATCTAATGTGTGTGTTTTTATCAAGTCTTCCGCTCACAGGCGGGGGGACTTCTTCATTCTTCTGGCTCACTCCTCACTGGAGCTGGTCTGGGCTGGTTGAACCTCTGCTTCTCACACACTGATGTGGAAACGGTGTTCCTCCCGTTGTTCCAGAACAGCCGCTCTGCCTGATAAGGATTTGTCTTTCTGCACAGAGATACTCAGAAGTCCTTGCATGAACATTAGTGTGTGTCTGATTAGACGAGCAAGATTATGAGTTCACAAGCTGTAATTTTCCATATTAATAAATAGAACAGAAAACAGTAAAACAGTAATAGAAACAGTAAATTTCCACATAACTCAGGGTTAGGGAAGGGAAATATATGAACAATAACTGAAAGTCTGTTTCACTACATATCTTCATCAGAAATAATGAGTGGATCTTGAGAAATTGAAAATGCAACGACAACCTAGAAAACTTTTACTTTGAAAAGTTTCACAAAGAAGAAAGTAGAAGGAATTACATTCTAATCCTCCTGAACGGTGAACTGAACTGAACCATTAATGTTCATCTTTCAATTAATTTCACTGATTACTGTTCTCCTCTTTTTAAACCTCACATCACCAGTGGCTCGTTTTAGGCTGTTAGATGTATAGAACCAAACAAACTACACTTGCAGGTGTTAATTTGGTAGCTAAAAAAAAAAACAAAATTCCAGATGAGATGGAAAAGTGAAAGTGACGTGTTGAAATAAAAAAAAAGTGAAATAATAAAAAAGAAGAGAACTCTAATCAGTAACAGAGACCTTCAGGCCTCCAACAGCAGCCTTCACCTCTGACCCCGACTCAAGACTCTCCACCATCCCCAGCAGGAGCTCCTGTCAGTAGAAACACCCCAGAGAGCTTGAATGATTCGAATATTGTGGTTTTGCTGCCTCCTGGTGGACAACAGGAGGAGTGACACAAGAATTTCATCTAAAAAAGAATATTGTGTGTTGTGCTGTGTTATAGACCAGTGCTCTGCAACCTTGAAGACCAAAAGTTTTGTTTTTGTGACTTTTCACCAAGTGAAGTTGGTCTGGAGCCTCAAAACAAATTCAACCTTTGAAATAAGGTGAATGCAGCTCATGAAGTTTCATATATAGTTTTGATGCTCATACAGCTATAGTATTTGTTGAAGCATTTATGAAGTTTAAACTCAGAAGAGTGAACATTTTATTACATTCAACCTATTTTTTGGACCTGATTTTAACAGTTCTGTTTCTCTTTTCAAACTTTTTTGTTGACAATTTTGAAATTTCAGCTGTTTTAGACATTTAACCTCTTTTTAAGCCATTTTTCATGCTTCTTGGCAATAGACCTCATGGTAATAAACTCGGTAAAACTAAAAAAATTCTTCTGACAAGCATAGTAAGAGGCTTGTTGTCAGCACATTATATTTCAGATTGTTTTGTTGAAATATCGCCAGAATTACCCAGCAACTAAAAGCAGTTGGTGTTGTAGCTGTAAGATATGATACAGAAAGAATGAGCGAATGGCTTTGATCAATCCTCTTTCAAAATGTTGCTGATTCACTGTGTTATAAAAATACTTTCACAAAGAAATAAATTGATGAAGCAGTATAATGTAAAACAACTCATGGTAACAACTCTGAGGAAACAGAAACTTACACACCATTCATATGGAGCCTTTTAAAGTTTTATAATTGTTGACAATCGAGTGCATGTGGTGGCACAAAGGTAGCATGTGGTGATAAGACTTTAATTTTATTATTGCACTCTTCAAGTGAGGTGGAATCCTTTTATTTTAATCACATGTAGGTGTGTTGAACTATTAGTCTCCAAATGATGTCAAGATATTGTGCCTGACAAATATGTTGGCATAATGCCGTGCACAAGTTATTGATGCAAAAACATAAAATGAATGCATGCAATATTTTTCCCTTGTGGATTTAAAATTGTAGACACTATTTCAGCCTCAAATCCTTGAAGTTTGAGTGCTGTATGTGTCTTCTTGCATTCCTACATTAATGCAGGGTCGATGCTGAAGTTTGTCCAAGGAGGAACACAAGACCAGGAAGCAGATGTAGATGAGCAACCATCAGCAAGAGGTGTATCCACATCTCTGGATTGCTCTTCAGATTGCTCTAACTCTCCCTGTTACTGTTGCCTCTGCTGAGCGAAGCTTTTTAAAACTCAGGCTCATTAAAACATGTTTGTGTTCATCAGTGGGTCAGGAACGTTGAAGTGGTTTGGCTGTCATCAGCATCAACATGGACGTGGCTCAGAAGCTGTCCTACAATGACCTGGCAGCTGATTTTGCTTCCAGGAAATGCAGACGTGTGTCTCTGTGGGGCCTGAAATTAGTGGCATTCACTCAAACTGACACCAGGGGGCGCCACAAACCAGTTGTGTTTCGTGCCCCTAAATGACTTGCAGCGGCCCTGTGCAGACCCTGTTACAGAAGATCGAAGTGTAACAATAACCTTGAGTCATCTTAGTGTCAAACCTGCTTTGTTTGTAGTCATGAATCATTTTACAGGAAACTCCTGAACATGGCTGCAATTTAGTGGAATTATGTGTGATTTAACTTTGCATTTTAACTCTTCTGATAAATCAACATGTGACCTTCAACATGGATGTTTGTGCTCTAAAGCATTCAGTATGAAAGTGTCTCTAACTTCTATGGAGTCTGTTCTGATGTGAATCCAACATGGACCCTCAGCAGCAGACTGCAGGCTGGATCATTGTTCCTCCTTTGACTCCATCATTTATTGCTGGAGTTCACAAATGGAGACTTTTTCTCTCACAGAGGAAGAACAGAGTTTCCACTTGTAGCTGTCATGTTAATAAAGAGAAAGTCAAAGGTCACAGTGTGGAGGCTGCAGAGCAGAAAGCCACAGAACTGCTCTGCTGCAGTGGAGGAAGTGTGATGAGCTCTCACCAGCTTGTTTTTTCTCTTCTAATAACCACAGAGAACAAATTCACATCTGCTGCTGCTCCGTCATGAACGCCACTCCTGTCTGTCTGTCTTCTCTGTGGTTTGATTTCCTCTCAACATGTTTCTGATGAGACCTCCACCCACACACAGGTGAGCTGAGACCCTGAATACTGTTACTGTTGCACTGTGGGAAATATTTGGAACTGATTGAATTCAGTTCAGTCCATCAGTATCAATGTCATCAGAGTTTAGTAGATTGAACAGCTCTGTGTTTCATGAGGAAGAGACTGAAGATCATCAAAACTCCCATTCACTGTTCACTTCACAAGAAACTATCCTGATGAAGAGTGAAACACTTCCTGTTAGCGGTCAACATGTCAGACTGAAGAGAAAACACAACAAATCAACATTATGTGACATTTTATTCTGAAAGTAACACTGAGGAAATGTAAACAAAGTTTAACACTGAGAAACAATATCATGAAAAGGAAAAGCAGAGAAATATGTCATTAGTTTCTTTGTTTAAAATACTGACTGAACTGAAGTTCCTCTTTCTATTCTTCTTCTCTGTGTTTTCTACATGTGTTCAGGAGGAAGATTCTTTCAAGATAATCTTTGTTGTTCTTTACAGTTGATGACAGAAAACATGTTTGAGTTTCCCAGCAGGTGTGAGTGAGACGTCAAAGCTCTTGGAGGTCAGTCAGCATGTGTGGAGCTGGTGGACGGTCCTTTGTTTCTGAGGATCATCATCAGAGAGAGTCCAAAGCAGTAGACCACACTCTTCACTATCAGCACTGTGTACTGCAGGCAGAGCAGCCTCTCTCTGGACCAGAGTGGTGGAGGGACGGCTGGAGGAGGAGGAGGAGGAGGAGGAGTAGAAGGAAGACGAGGAGTCGAAGAAGGAGGAAGAGTCGATGGAGCAGTAGACGGAGGGGCAGTGACCTCTATGACTGAAATGGGCAAAGGTCAACATGTCAGTGCTCTAAATAATGACAGTGAATCACAGCTAAAGTCATCAAACCTTCTTTACCTTGCTCTGTTTCAGCCTCCACTGTTCCTCCCTCGTGCTTCACGGAGCAGCGATATTGTGTTTCAGGATCATGCTGACCGAGCACCAAGATGGAGGTGGAGCGTCCCGACTCTCTGAGCTCCAGCTGCTCTCCCTCTCTGGAATTCAGCTCCTCCAGGCCGCCGTTCTGCTTCAGTCTTTTCCAGGAGAACTGGACCTCAGGAGGGAACATGGCTGAGGCCACACACAGCAGGTGGTTCTTCAGGGGATCTCTGGAGGCTGCTGGGTACACGCTCACCACGGGCTTCACTACCTTCCGCTCTGGAATCAGACAGCAGCAACAAGCAGCACACACACACAACCACAAAGTCAACAGCAGCTTCCAGCTCTCAGCTACATTCAGTCTGATCCTGGAAACCACCTCAACTCTGATCAATCAGCTGATTGATGTGAACACAGTACAAAGGTCACTGCTCACTGTGTTCATGTTGATATCAGACTCTGTCTTCACCTCAGGTCATCATGTGTTGCAGCTCACAGTGATTTTAACAGAGAAATAAAGTGGTCAGAGTCGGGGCCACACAGTGGAGTCAGTGTGAGAAAGTTCCTGCTTCACATCCAGGCTGAACTCAGACTGAGTTTATGTGTGGAGTTTGCATGTTCTTCCTGTTCATGCATTGTTTTCCTCCAGGTTCTCTGGTTTCCTCCAGTCTAAAAACAGCTTTTGAGTCTGACCAGTAACTCTAAAGTAGTTGTATCTGTTATCGTGTGAGGGACTTGTGTTTTGTCTTTACTCAGAGAAAGTCGGAGGAAAACAGTGTTCAGTCAGAATCTTGACTTTAGTTCATTATGTAATAAAAAAAAAAAAAAAAAAAAAAAAATTGCCATTAGTCATTTCATATCCATTGACATTTTTTTAATGAGGAATCTGAGTGTTACTATAAATGTGTTTATAGTTGCACATTATTTTTGATAACTATGATCTTTATATTTATTTAATGCTGTGACTTTTCCATGGGAACGAGAATGTATTAATTTATTACATGATGTAAAACAATTAGAACAGTTAAAATTTCAATGCTGTCGATCAATGAGTTGAGTTTGTATATTTTCACAAAGTGATTTTGAAGAAACGATTATTTTTATGATATGACATAATTCAAGGTGTGATATTGAATTCAATTTTACAATTGTTGCATTTAAAACTTAAATGCTTTATTCAAAGAAGATAAATCAAGAAATTCTATTAAAAAAAATTATTAATGCATGTCATTCCAAGAGATAATTCACACACAAAGTAAAACTTAATAAATTATAATTTGAAAGATAAAATGTAGGGACCATCTAATTGTTATTGTCATTATATATACATTTATTTTCAGGATGAATATACAGTTTTTGAAGCAAAGTGGTTAGATAACTTCCCCACTGATGTTTTTATAGATATTTGGAGGTAAGATAAAGAAAAGATCGCAGAACAAAATCAGCTGAACTTGGCAGTTCATTAAAATTCAATTTGGGAAAATCAAGAGACAATTAAAGAAACATCATGATTAAAGTCAGCATCATTAGTTTTAATTGTAGTTCATAAAACATGAAACTATTTCAACCCAGTGCAGTATAAGTTAATAAAAAAACTGCAAATTATGGGGGTTTTTTTTCCAAAAGGTTAATTAACTATATTCCTCATATTAAAATATGTTGACAAGCCCCTCAGCAGGAACTGAAAATATTTTACATTCATTAATGACACAATACTTAATGTGAAGAAATGTTGTATCATTTTTATTTTACCATTGTATTTTTAACTTTTAAAATATTGGCAGTGATTCAGCAACATTCAGAACAAAGGATTTCAGGAATCTGTCAGTTTATTAGTAAAGATGAATTATCACTTTGAAAAGAAACTAAACTCTCTGGATGCAGAATTAATCAGTGTTTTATCCTTAACTGTGGTTATCTGGATGTGTAATCATTCTAGAAAATGTCAACAGTAAAATACAATTGCAAGAGTGATTTTCCCAAGTATCCCATCATTACTTTAACATCAAATCAGCATGTGTGTGTTTCAGAAGGTAAGTTCAGTGTTTTTGTGGTTCAATATCTGATCAATTAATCACATTCTTCTAAGTTACACTCAGCAAATTTAAATGATCATGACATTGCATTAACTTTACATTTTAAGTAATCTGAAAACAAAGCTGTGAAATTTCTTAAATCTGAAATCGCAGTTTGTGTTCAGAAAGTAACTGCTTTCTGAAGTATGTGCTGTGGTGAATAATCCAATAAACAGATAAATAACATTTTAAAATCCTTTAAATATATTTTCGACTTCTGATTAAAAAAAAGACAAATATAGAATAAATGTTTGTTCTTACCTGTTAGATACAGTTTGGTCCCAGAACCAAAGACCCTGTAGCCATCCCCATCCCACAATGAGAATGAGTGAAACAAAAACCCTCCTGCAGCTGAATGTGAGCTGAGCTGATGAGACTGTGTCATATTTCTGCTCCATAAAGAGTTTCTCTGATTTCATATCAACACATCTGTCTGTGGTTTCTTTGATCCAGCAGCTCAGCTCTGATGATCATGTCTGTCTCTTGGTCCGTTCACAGCTTTAGTCCACATGGAACAGATCTGGACTAAAATACTAACTGCTGGACTGAAAGGAAACTTTTCTACTTCCTTGGTCTCCATAAGGTGAACTTCATGAAATGAATGAGTTTATTAAGTATGATTATTGATTGTAGTCACACAGTGGATCAGTGATTAGGGCTCTTGCCTCACAGCAAGAATAACCTGGGTTCAAATTACCAGCTGAGGCCCTGGGAACTGTTGGACTGAAAGGAAACTTTCTCACTTTCTTGGTCTCCAGAAGATGAACTTCGTGAAATAAATGAGTTTCTTTTGAAATGTCAAAATATTTTACTGATTGATTTTTTTTTAGTCATTTAAAACATTTTTGCTTCACACTAAAATGTATCTTTAACGGTATTTTTAATGTCTGTCTGTACAGCAATGTGTGCTTTGGCTACGATAAAGCATTTTATAATAAAAGTGTCACGAGGTCAGTTGGAGGCTCAGGTGTAGAAAGCAAACCAAGGCAGGGATGCGAAGTTCAAAAAATGTTTTAATGAAAAATAAAGTCTTTTGAGCAAACAAATCAGAAACGTATTCCAAGGTGCTGTGAGTTGCGTTGTTTCTCCAGAACAGATCTTGGGACCACAAGATTACCCTCCATGGGCATGTCTCTAGGCTGGTAAACCAGCCCCGCCCATTCCACATTTGGGTTGTGAAGCTCGAGTGGGTCTGGGGACAAGGCAATACATTCTTCGTGCAGGGGGTGTCGGTTACTCCTTTGACTGACAGCACACTTCAGCCAACCAGCACTTCAAAACAAAGGCATCATCAAAATGTGTAGCTGAATATGTTTGGCTCTTAAACACATGAGAAACTCATTCAATCACACTGAAATAAGTTGGCACTTAAACTTATTTTTAAGGCAGAGCAGCTGGACAATTTCCTTTATTGTATAAATAAAATGTTCTCATATTTACCATTTGTATGTTACGTGGACCTCATCCACTACAATGCCCTGGAGGTTCTGTTGATACAACCAGATTTGCAAGCATAGTTCACCACTTCTCTATCAGTAACCAGGCTTCTGACTTCCAAATACGACATACCTCCACTCTTATCTGACCGTGTCATTATGAACATCCAGTCGCGCAGCAGAGATTCCAAGCCTTGATGCGTCCTTGATTTGTTCCTCCATAAGCTCAACAAGTGGTGAAAGGACAATAAATATGGGGTTAGCTGTGGGTTGTATTTTCTTTGTTACTAATGGTGCAAGCTGATAGATTCAACTTTTGCCAAATCCAGTTGGAAGAACCGTGAAAATGTCCTTTCCTGTTAGAAGCTCAACAAGCGCAGACTCTTGCTCTTGTTTGATTGTTATAACACTTGGTATTTTGGCTATAACTTTACTTATTGCAGCTCTCAGATTATGGTTAATGTTCATCTCCATAATCTCCGCCACGCCTGTTTTGGAAGAAGCTACGCACAGTGATGGTGTCACATCCAGGTTTGCCACTGGAATTCACCAGAGAAATTGGAAAACAAAAAGTGGCAAAACTGATTGGCTCATTAGATGCACTGCTACATTGCATTCTCTTATTATTGCCTTGTCCCCAGACCCATCCTAGCTCCACAATCCAAATGTAGAGTGGGTGGAGCTAGTTTACAAGGCTAATCGGTCTCAGCTACAGAGCTGACTTCTAATACCCCTCTCCCACTGGCCAAAAAACCCCTTTAAAAACACTAAGTCTGCCCTGACCAACTCGGCCCACGTTGAAAAAAAAAAAAATACCGGTAAATTTATCTGGTGTGCCACTGCTATGGAACTGGGAGGAATCAAACAGGTCTGCAAGCCTGTCGCTTACCTGTCAATCAAAAAAGGAAAGGGGCGGGCTAAAATTAGCACAAAAACCAATGAAAAAAAGCATATGTAACCCAGGGTTATTTCATTGCTCAAGTTAGATTTTCAGTGTTAATGAGATTTTGGCATATATTGTTTTCATCCCAGGTTCAGTGAATACATCGCGGTGCTACAGGTTGTGTCCCATGCACCTTGAATGCACCTCATGCAGCTTCCATCTTAGGAGCGGTGTGAATCTTTGACCCACAAAATGGTTCGATTCGATCTCGATTCACAGGCTACGATTCGATTCAAGGGCGATTCATAAAAAATATTTAGCGATTCGATTCGATTCGATCCAATCCGATCCGATCCGATTCGATTTGATACAAATTGACAATTTAATGTAACTCTCAGGCACTCTGTAACTAAGAGAGAAAGAAGATTTAAACTCGAGACAGAATGGTAAAGGTGTTGTTGACGGACAGTTCAGTTCTGAGAGGAAGTATGGAGCGGCGTAGTGGCGGCTTGGAGAGAACGAGGGAAACATTGTTCTGGTAGGTTTAATTTTTGGGTTTAGCGTGGCTGTTTACTGTTCTGCTTGTTGTTTTATCTGCATCTTGTTGTTCAGTGATCATCGTGTTGCTCTTGGATGCAGCAGGTGACGGTCGCTCAGCTGTGAGGCGTTCAGATTCCAAAGTCACAATCAGGCTCTTTTCAGATCAGAGATAAAGCAGTAACATGGCGGCGACGTGAGACGCCGTTTTGCGCCGGAGGCAGCGTTTATGTATACAATACATACTGGGCACAATATGTACTTGAATTTAAAAAACCGATGCGCGGGCATAAATCCAGGCCATCAGACCGTTCTTAATGCATCTGAACCGATCTCGGCTGCGTGGTCCGATCCACTCGGATCTTTTATGTTACAAAAAGATAACCGATCCAAAATTGGTTATCGTTACACCCCTAGTACGCCCTCGTACTTTCGTTTCTGGGGGAGTTGTGTTGAATAATTATATTGTATTCGTCATATTATGTACTCTTCATATTATGTATTCCTCATATTATGTTTATCTAGTAGTCATTATCTTATGTTATTTAGTATTATTCATATTATGCATGTTTTTAGTTGTGTGTGCACTCATGGGTGGACAAAACAATGTATTCTTTCAGGTTTGCTTGTCTGTCATGTTTCATTTTTACGGCAGCCTCTTGGCAGCTGGACAGTTAGTTTTTTCTAAAGTTAAGACTACAGGTCAATTGTCTCTCTGTCTCCCTCTGGTGTAAATGAGGCTCATTGGACAAGAAATGTAACACTATGATTTGCTGCACAACACCTGGCATTTGGGAAGACTTGATGGAGACTTGATGGAGGCTGAGAGGGCCTCCCAAGGGGTCACGGACATTGACCTTTGTAGGGAAGGGGGAAGAGTCAATTGAGAAGCAACGAATGGTTTTGAGTGATTGTGTCTTGACGAAGAATCAATTGAGAAACAACAAACTCTCAAGAAATAGTATAAATAGATGGAGTGGAGAGCGATAGGGGCGTCAGTTCTTTGGTCGGCCTGGCTGCCAGGAGGGTTTTTTTTTTTGGGAATAAAGTCCTCCTTTTGCATTCTGACTCTGACTCTGCCTGATTTTTCTGAGGAGAACTGCGATTGAAGACTTCAAGAACCAAGTGGATATAATTGAGGATTTTACGTTTTTTCTGGAATATATGTTTGTGGGGTTTTTTTGCATCGTGACTGGCGTAGGATACTTTTTAAATAAAATTCCACTACATATTATTGGCGAGCCAGCCAGGAGGAGTAACCGGAGATTGATTTTTATCTGTGGAGGAGAACCGACTCAGCACACTGTGGCCACAACAATTGGAGGTAAGCAGATTAATTTATTCTGCTCTTAAATTTTTTGTGTGCTCGATGTCAGGTCTCTGCCCAGGTGAAATCTAAAACCGGATTAAATTAATCCAAAAGAACCTAGTTAAAGTTAAAAAGTGATTTTTAAAGATAAAAAAGAAAATTTGATTTAAAAGAAATTCAGAGTGGGAGTTCGGAGTCAGAATGCAAAAAAGACCACACTGCATGATTAATAACCATGGTTTAGGAGTAATAACCATGGTTTAGAAAGGGTAAAAGGGGTCTGCTTGCATGCGCTGACTGTCTTCTGCCTGCCTGCTATGTGTCTTAACTTCTGAGGGGGAAGCGACACCGCGGCTAGAGAAGGGTCGGCTAAGTATAAGGGCAGGATCCGCTTGAGGATAATACTCCTAAGAGGGGAGTAGGCGCCAGTGTGGAGGTGCGGATACCGCTAAGGGTTTGTTAGACAGGAACAATTGTAAATCAATACTTTTACATTTTACATGGAGTAAAATGCATGCAAATTTGCTTGTTTGAATATTAAATACAAAACGCTATGTTTAACACACATTATTTACTCAACTAAATTAAAGGAAAATAATTTAGGCAATTTTAGAAAATATTAAGTACTTTAAAATTTTAGTGATCTTTATTAAAACAAAAAAGCTCTTCATCAAGTGTCAATCCATTTGTGGGACAGTATCCACTGTTTCACTCGGAGGAGGGAGAATGCAGCGGGCAGCTGGAATGAAAGGTCAAAGTCTCCTGGGATCACATGGGGAGAGCAAGAAAGGAGGGAGGACCTGTTGAAGTGGCTGATGTAATAGATCATCCTAATGAGTTAGAAGGGGATGATGAAGATAGATACAGCCTCCTGGAGGAACACCTGTCTGAGGGCAGTGCAGACAGAAAGGCCTATGAGAACATAAAGAAGAGACATCACCCAGAAGAAATTAACCCCCAACGCACCCAAGCTGGAAGTAGGTCGCGAGCGCCATCTGGAGGAAATCACATTGGAAGGAGGAGCCGAGACCCAAAGGGGGGAGAAGAGGGTGGATTGTCAAGAGCTGAAAGGAATGCAGCCACACAGATAAGAAGAACTCACAGTTCAGAGGAGGTGTATAAAATAAAGTTTGAAGTGGAAGGAACAATGAGCGAAGAGCCCACAGGCAAAATAAAGCAGAAAGAGAAGGAACTCCAGCTCAGACCAGTGGTGGATGAGATGAATAGCATCTTGTGCAAAACACAGAACAGCTGGGAACGGATGAAACAGGAATTACATAAGAAAGACATGGGGAAAAAAATGCCACAAGCAGCAGAGACACCGAGGCAGAGAAAGCAAAAGCTGTATCCTCCACAAGGGGGAGAAGAAGAGGGCCCAATGCTCTTATTGGACACACCTGTGCCTGATGCAATGGCATCAAGGCTCCCACTAGATCATTGGACACCTCCATATATGACCAGAAGCAGGGTATTGGAGCTAAAACAACAAGGACGTGACCCACCGACTACAATGAATCCACTTATGATAAAAGCCAGTGGACATATCCACTATGTGCCCTGGTCCTTCATGGACATGGTTGGATTGGCATCGCGTTTACCTGATCTCACGGAAGGAGCGAACAAATGGATCACTAAGATGGAGGAAAGTACAGCAGGAGTGAGATTGGCACTCGGAGATGTCAAAGCCTTGCTGATGCATGTAGCAGGAAAGCAAGTGACAGAAGAAATCTTCGAAGCCACTCAACTGCCTCTAGTGGTAAGAGGAAATACAGCAGATCACATAAGCTTCAATGGACACCGTAATGTGGTGTGGGCAGAATTAAGAAAACATTTTCCCGAAAAACTGGACCCATCCAAGCTGGAGGGAGAGATGTTGTCAGATACAGAATGCCCTGGCAAATTCTTACGGGATTTTCAAAGAAAATGGAGGGAGGAGACGGGGAGTGCCTGGAATGTCAATAAAACTACTCAGTGCCTCTTCAAAGTAATGGTGAAGAAAGCCATGCCACAAGAAGTTCAGAGAAGACTGGAAGGAATCGTCGGACTCATGAAGATGGAGTGGCCATTATTTTCTGAACATGTGGTGCATTTTGTGGAACAATGTGGAAAAGAAAAACAAAGAGACGAGGATCGGAGTAAAGAACTGACAAACAAATTGACACAACTGCAGCTTGGAGAGCTGTGTAAGCAGAAGAAGGAAAAAGCCAAAATACAGGCTCCCGTTGTGACAGTCAATCGAGAGCAAGGATCAAACCAGGTGGCGGTGCAACAGCCTAATGTAAGAACGCCTCCGGCTCTGAAAATGACAAAACCACAGCAAGATCCGGCGTTTGATGCAGTGATGTCAACATTACCACCAATACATGTGCATGTAAACACCAGGGAGGAAGCATATAGGCCGGCACAAGGGAGAGGTTGGCCGAGACTGAGGGGAAACATGATGCGTCGAGGTGGAGGAAGAAATGTGGAAAGGCCTAACAGAGACCAGCCTCGCCCTCCATCTAATAACATCCAAGATGAGGTTTGCTGGGGATGTAATCAACCAGGTCACAGGAGGAGGGACTGCCCAAGTAATCCTTGGCCAGGTCCCAATCCACAGTGGCAATAGAGGTGCCCAGAGGAGCCAAGGGGGGACACCATGGCACCAGTTCTTACTGTAAGACCTCAGGAAGAGCCCATAATCACGGTAGTTATTCAAAATCAAGAACACCCGTTTATGGTCAACACAGGTGCCACTTACTCTTGCATTGGAAAAACCGGCTCATTACTCCCCCTATCGTGTACCTCAGTCAGGACTGTAGGCTTCTCTGGGAAACCTCAAATAATACCAGTAACTCAGCCGGTTCCTATGTTAATTGGAGGAAAAGCTATCACAACATCACTGCTCTACTCAGCCGATACACCTGTCAATTTATTAGGAAGAGACGTTTTATGTCAACTACAAGCCAACATAATGTGCACACCGGATGGAGTGTATGTTGATTTCCCTGATAAGGAAATGGCAGAATCAAGCACTATGATGTGCCAACAACCAGATGACGTGAAAAACCAACCTTTGGTTTACTGGATTCGACTGATGGAGAATTCAAGTAAATGGAGAGAATGGGAAAAATGGATAAAGAGTTATGTAGGTACTGTAAAAGATCTGGCACTGCCACTGCATTGCACCCTGATGTTTACAGAAGAGCCACATGAGGATTATGACGTGTGCTGGGAGGAAATGATTAACAAGAAACCATATTACATAACCAGTCAAGACATCTATGTGGGACCTCAAGGAGCTGCAGTAGCAGTGACCCTTCCTGAAAGGTTACAAGAATGGTTTCAGGTATCATCCTCCACTCCTCATGTTGTGCTCACTGTAGCTGAAGGACATGAAAGCCAGGAGTTGGGACCTATGGTAACAGTAGCGCAACGAGAAACGAACTGGCAACCTACGGAAAATAAGTACATACATGTCTCATCAGATAACCAATTCCTGAGGATATCAACACAACGATTAGTGGATGAAGGCACGGCAGAAAAAGTAGTATTGGAACCCAGACCTAGTAAGCAGATGCTGCTCGACGAAGAAGAAACACTTATTCTTGAACAAGTACCACCAGAAGTGTGGTCAAGACATAAGACTGATGTGGGTAGAGTCAAATCAGCACAACCCATCAGCATAAGAGTAAAACCTAATGCTCGACTGCCATACAGAAATCAGTATCCATTGAAGCAACATGCAATCAAAGGCATTGAACCAACCATAAATGGATTACTGGAAGCGGGAGTGTTAGTTAAAACAAAAAGTCAATGTAACACACCAATCTTTCCAATCAAGAAACCCAATTCAACAGATTACAGGTTGGTTCATGATTTAAGAGCTGTCAATGCCATTGTCGATGCTGAGACTCCTGTTGTCCCTGATCCACATACGCTGCTATCACATGTTCCACCAGATACTAAATGGTATACGGTAATAGACCTTTGTTCTGCCTTTTTCAGTGTGCCGATAGATAAGGAGTCACAGTATCTTTTTGCTTTTACATATCAGAAACAACAATATACGTATTAGGGCTGTCACGATATCAAATTTTCTCTTGACGATTATCATGGGCAAAAAATATCACGATAACAATATTATCACGATATCAGCAAAAATTTAACTAATAATGGAACAAACATTTAGATTCATCTTTAATTTTATTTTTGTTTTCTCTCTTTTCCCAGATGAATTACATTCAGAACACCTGTCAAATGAGGTGTTGAAACAATATGAGAACAGTAACTGTACAACTGCATACAAAAAGTGTAGTTACACTCAACTAATTGAAATCTGATGAACTGATTAACAGAGAATCCACAGCAGAGGCATAATTTACGTAGGGTTGGTGGGTTCTGAAAACCCTCGGGTCCTCTTGGGGTGAAATCCTGTCCCACCACCACACTGCCGAGAACTTTTGTTTGTTTGTTTGTTTAAATCCGAGGCGGAATGAGCGCAGCAGCTTCTTCTCTCCAGCCAGAGGCGCCGCTACTGGCTAGGGCCCTGAGATGAAGGGGGTCCCGAGGAACGGCTGACATCAGTCAATTTCAATGACAGATTTAAGGCGCTACACCCGACGCTGCAATGACAACGTGTCGAAAATCCCCCGCATGGGGCCCTTTTCCGAGGACTCACCGGTTAGTTGCTAGAAGGGGGCCGGCGGAGAAGACGGCGGATATCAGCGACACAACTTGAAACCCCCCCGGACACATTACAATGACACGTCTGGAACCTACCTAATGGGGCCCCACTACTACCCGGCTTGCATCAACGTGCAGTCAGTGTTGCTAAACACACTTTTTTCGGGTTAGGATAGAGCGTCTCGCTGTCGTTGTCGGCCACCGCCGACATGTTTAGTTCACTCGAGACGCTCGCTAACTGGGAGCCACGCAAGCTAGGAGCCGTGCCGCTACCGCTGCTCTGCTGTGTTTACATTTGAGGAGAGGGGGAGAGGTGGGGGTGCTGCAGGAGGGAGACGAAGCAGGGCGGAAGAACAGGAGCGGATTTTGAAAATACACGTTTCAAGTGGCACTAGATCCTCTTTACAATATTATCATGTGCGCATTTTGAGCACGATATTGAAATTTCATTTTTATTAACACAATTATCGTCAATACCGGTTTACCGCGACAGCCCTAATACGTATACTCGACTTCCACAAGGTTATGTAGAAAGTCCATCAGTGTTTAACAGGATATTGGCTCAGGACTTACAGCATATAGATGTTGCAAGCACAGTAATACAGTATGTAGATGACATATTAATATGCAGTCCTACTAAGGAACAATGTGTAAAAGATACGATAGCTGTATTGAAAGCATTTGCTGATGGAGGTCATAAAGTTAGTAGGGAAAAGCTACAATTTTGTAAGGAGAAGGTAGAATATTTGGGGCGGCAATTGAGTGGAGGACAAAGAAACATAGCACCATCACAGATAGAGGCTATAACTCAAGCTCCACAGCTACAATGGAATGAAGAGGCAGAGGTCGCATTCCAAATGTTAAAGAAGGACTTGCAGTCGGCACCAGTTCTAGGTAATGAAGTTATTCTTGCTTCTCCTGAGCTCACAATCCAGCGGTGCGCCGCGGTGAATCCTGCCACTAAAATGGTAACTCCTGATGATGGTACCCCTATGCGTTGTCAAACTAACAGAGTGACTCATCTAACACCGCATGAAATGTGCACAGGAAGGCCCATGCCGGTGCCGTTTCTGAGGGGGCCATACAAAGGTCCATCTCTTGAACAATTGGACCGGGAGCTGAGTGGTTATGTTCAACAATTGTCCAGTATTCATAAGGTGATCTTTCAACAGGTCAAAGGGGCCACAGAAGACCGGGAAGCTGAAATCTCACCATCTCTAGAACGAGTGCGACCTGGAGAGTAGGTATATGTAAAAGTGTTTAAAAGAAAGTGGAACCAACCGAGACGAGAAGGCCCACTCAAAGTCATCCTAACCACACCCACTGCATTGAAAGTCGAGGGTAAGACTGTTTGGTTCCATTTACACCACTGCTGCAGGGCTGATAGGCCGCCCTTGGAGTATCAGCAGACACCACCTGAGCCGGAAGGGGAAGGTAATGCCTCCCCGCAGGGTTTAGGCCGGCCATAGGAGGGGGAAGACGACGTCTCCCCTGCACATACGGCGCAACCAGAGATCAGAAGATCCCAAAGATTGATTTCCAAACAAACCAGCAAATAAACTAGGAAAAGAGGGCTGTTGCCGGGTAGACAAGGGGGTGATTCAGACAGTAATACAGCATAAAAGTCAGGCACAAACTTTGAGATCGGGAGTCAATAGAGGAACTACTGAGATCCCAGTATATATAAGCAATGTTACTATTAATACTATCTCTGTTAGTAGGAGGAGGAATACATCAGGACATAGGGACTGGTTCAAAGTTGCAACTTAAGAAATGTGCAACTGCAGCTGGGGTATTAGCTGCTAAACATGGAGTAATACCAGTGAACACAGATGTAACATTAACATACATTAAGTCCTTGGAACATAATGTGATGCTCACCATAGACAACGTAGAGAAAGCTGAGATAAGTTATAGCGCCCAAACGACTGAATGTAGCTTAGATGGAGTAATCACTGTAACAATTAAATGTACACCAAATAATTGTATTGAAGAAGAATCTACGAGTCGGGTGTATTATGAATATGCAAACAGAATAATGCGTATGGGAACAACCAGAGTCAAAAGAAGCTCCAGATCTGTAATGGGTGTTAAAACCCCAACAGAAAGTATGTTTTATCAGTGGATGGAATACTCGGCCAAACAGGTGAGCTCACGCTCTTTTATAACTTGCTACAATGCTAAAAGGAGACCTCAAGTTTATCCTTTGCCTGGGATAGATGACCCAGCGTGCACAATTATGAAGAATTGTTTCGCCTACTGTACTTTAGTTATGGCAGCAGGATTCGGAGGATGGAACGTGCCTAGGGGTATATGTCCTATTGCAGTATTGGATGAATCCAGTATTGTGATTCCCCCTGTTGTGGACAGAGACAGAAGTATGGTATATCCTTTGTGTATAACAGCGAATCCAATCACACTGGAAGCAATGAGGGGAAATGGGACTGATGATAGGCTTGGATGTGAATACAAGGAGGTTACAAAGAATGGAGAAATCATCACTATTCGTCTATGTAATACCACTCACAAATCTGCCCTGCAATGTAGTCAAGTAATACCAAGTAGGGGTACTATATATGTTATAAATGGGTCTCAATGGGTGGCGCAGCACTTTCTGCCTAATCTATATCGGGGCTTAAGGCCCCTGGCAGATATTTTTTGGTTATGTGAAACAGATATGGAAATTAAAATTAAAGTGCATCTGTCAGATTTAGACCTCTGCACACCAGTTATGTTAACTAGTAAAATAACGGTGTTGAATATACCATCATCCACACGGGAGAGGACGAAAAGGAATGCTGAATGGAGAGAAGATGCTCGAGTATACATTGCATGGAATCAGGAACCCTATGGAGTCCCTAGTGAACATAAAGCCATAGCGGAGGAATGGATTAGTGGCCAATTAGCAGGATTGATACCAATATGGGGACAGGCAATAAATGCACAATACATAGCACGTAACAGTAGATGGGTAAATGCATTATGGTATAATCAACAACGATTCATGAATTGGACAGTTGCAGCGATAGATGCTATACGAGACCAGCTACATGCTACATCTCGTATGGTGTTACAGAATAGGTTGGTGTTAGATACCATACTAGCAGGGGAACAGGGAGTGTGTGGTTACATAAGAGATGAATGCTGCACCTTAATCAATATGCACACAGGTGACGAAGGTAATTTAACTATGGCTCTTCGTAAACTAAAAGAACTGCGTAACGAACATGTTGTAAACTCAAATTGGAACACTAAAACAACAAATTTGATGGATTGGCTCAGTAAACTCTCATGGCAAAAAATTCTTCAGATAATAGGAATGGCCCTGGGAGGATTTCTCCTTATTGTGGCTATACTGTTGTGTTGTGTATTCCCTCTGATAAAACTGCTGATTAAACGTACGCTTGGAGCAATAACGGGACAATTCCCTTTACAAGTACGTAATGAGATTGAGATTAATATGGATAGAGGAGGAAGTAGATGTATTTACGAAAATGAAGATGAAATTGAGATAGAACCTCCCGGCTACTATGAGCTTGAATAGGAAAGCGTGCTGGTTTATAAGCTTGACGACATCATGGACTGAACGATAAAAGAAGGGGTAAGTTGAATTTTAGATTATAAAAATGTTTTATACAACCAATAGGTTGTTGAGACGGTAAGGTTGCTACGCTACCTCACCCCACGATAGGTGGAGTGCTAGCTAGTTCCGGACGAATTCCGGATAGGGGTAGTATGGAAAACAATGAAAAAAAAAAAATGATGAAAAAGGTAACAATGTGCCTATGGTGGATACCATTAGAAAATGCTTAATGGGTTATTTGTCTTTATAGGAAAATCATGGCGGAGAGCAATATTGACTGGAATGCACTCCTGTTGGACAACATGCCATCGATGACTCGAGACCAAACATGGACGAGGACGTTGGCCAGTGTCTTCCAGCCGGAGCCTGCCCCATGGCAACTGACGATTGGGGATCTACAACCAGGACCCAGCAGACCTCGTCCACAGGAGTCCACCGGCATGTATTGGGCTCCGCCTCCACGCTGCTATCAGCCGCCAGTGACTAGCTACCAGCATCCCTTTCCAATTAAGGTCACCAGTTCCCGAGACCCTCTCCACACCTCCCCTCCCGTCATGCCGATGCAGGAATGCGCTCCATCGCAGGAGCAACAGGCCCCAACAACACACACGGATCCTCGAACCCCTGAGAAGCCCAGGAGACACCTTTCTCCCCAGCCTATGACGCAATATCATCTGACGGCAGCGACGTCAGCGACAGCGACACCAATGCTCGTGTAGGATTCTGGTTTTTGAAAGTTTGTGTTTATACTCGGAAGGACCTTGCCACCATGCCTTTGAATGATGTACAAGAGATGATGAAAGATGTTCAGGTGTTGGAAGATACACCACGTAGCTGTGTGCGTCAATACTCGCCGCTGGCAAAAGATGATTTGCTCTTCGGCATTTCCGCTGCCAGCAAGATGCTGTTCCCGCTGCACCCAATAATACCCCAAGCTTCACTGAGTAGTGTACTGCTGCTTGTATCCCTCTGTTTGGTAGGTTTCAGTCAGGAGATTGATTGATAGGGGATGGTTAACCCTTAGTAGTATAATCTCTGTATTAAGTTAGTCATGTAATCTTAGTATTGATCATTTATGGGAATGTGTATCATGTTATTAATCATTCTATGTAGATGATTTAGTATATTCATACGTGTGTGCTGAAATCACATAACCTTTTTGAAAAGGTGCAAGATGTGCCGCAGTTAAACACTGCCGTTACACGCTTACAGACAAATGCTTGTGTTTGCTATGAAGAAATTGTTGTTGATTAATTGCAGTGGTGTAGTATGAGACTTGTTAGTCTCAAAGGGGGGAAATATGTTGAATAATTATATTGTATTCTTCATATTATGTATTCCTCATATTATGTTTATCTAGTAGTCATTATCTTATGTTATTTAGTATTATTCATATTATGCATGTTTTTGGTTGTGTGTGCACTCATGGGTGGACAAAACAATGTATTCTTTCAGGTTTGCCTGTCTGTCATGTTTCATTTTTACGGCAGCCTCTTGGCAGCTGGACAGTTTGTTTTTTCTAAAGTTAAGACTACAGGTCAATTGTCTCTCTGTCTCCCTCTGGTGTAAATGAGGCTCATTGGACAAGAAATGTAACACTATGATTTGTTGCACAACACCTGGCATTTGGGAAGACTTGATGGAGGCTGAGAGGGCCTCCCAAGGGGTCACGGACATTGACCTTTGTAGGGAGGGGGGAAGAGTCAATTGAGAAGCAACGAATGGTTTTGTGTGATTGTGTCTTGACGAAGACTCAACTAAGAATCAACGAATGGTTTTGAGCAATTGTGTCTTGATGAAGAATCAATTGAGAAGCAACAAACTCTCAAGAAATAGTATAAATAGATGGAGCGGAGAGCGATCGGGGCGTCAGTTCTTTGGTCGGCCTGGCTGCCATGAGGGTTTTTTTTTGGGGAATAAAGTCCTCCTTTTGCATTCTGACTCTGACTCTGCCTGATTTTTCCAAGGAGAACTGTGATTGAAGACTTCAAGAACCAAGTGGATATAATTGAGGATTTTACGTTTTTTCTGGAATATATGTTTGTGGGGTTTTTTTGCATCGTGACTGGCCTAGGATACTTTTTTAAATAAAATTCCACGACAGTTAGAGGAGACGTGACTCAGATAAATTTGTGTTTTTGTTAGAGATATTTCATATTTTTGGTGACAAGGAAGTGTCTGTGTTGAGTTCGGGTGATACCTGAAGCAGAGAGTTCAAGAATATGCCGGTGGGTGGCTGAAAATGTGTGTAAATTGCATCGTGTTCCACAATGAGGAAAAAATGTGAAACTGTGTGAATGCAAACCTATTAAAAAAAAACCAGTCGGGATATGTTTTTTTGTTTTGGCACAGAAATGAGGAAATGTGTTTTGACTTTGGTGAGATGTTAATTTCTGTAGAAAATGTAGAAAGTAAGTTGTGTATCTACACGTTTTTTTCCTGCAGACGCACTGCACGTGGATTGAACCAACTCACTGTGTAGAGTGACATGTGGGCCTGACATGACTGTTTTTTCGTATTTTTGATATAAAATGTTGTATTGGCCTATAATTGTTAAACTTGGGAACAAGAAAGAGAGATTTATTGGAAGATGTTCTGTATTATTTTGTGACAAAAGAATTAACTGTGAAATTTACTTGCTCATTGATTGATGGCTCTGCATGTTTTGTGCAGGCTGGTTTTTTTGATATTGGATTGATCAAATCGAATTGAGGAACTGATCTGTGCTGTCCATGAGCTGGACTGCATCTGCGAAGACCACAGAGAATCCCAAATCGGAGTTCACCTACTTCCTAGGAGGGCGGTAGGAGAGAAACCCAATTCACCATTTTCCTTGGGGTGAATTTCCCTTTCCCCCCATTAATCTGAGATCTCAGACCACCCCCCCACCCCTTTTTTTTTTTTTTTTTTTTTTTTTTTGAGTCAGGCCTGACTATAACAAGTCTCACACATTATACTATAACGTATAATGTGTGAGACTTGAGAGCCCTGCGAGTTTGCATGGGGCCGACTTGGCTGTGTCTCCTAATAATCGGCTCCTCATGGCAGTGGGAATGGGTTTCATCGGTATTTCGACCTGGGTTGACTGAACCTGCAAGCGACCTGATATTCCGATCGGCTTCAGTGGCAAAGCCAGACCCAGGTCGACGCAGTAATTTACGTGGTGGCGTTGACGTAGTGTCTCTACATTAGTCCAACATCACAAAGGTGTGCCCATCACTTGGGCAATAATTCCACGCTCGCAGGTGAGGAGACACGCAGCTCACTGGCAGGCGATTAGACCTGGGTCTGCAGGCAGTGGGAAAGGAATCAATTATTAGCAAGTCAACCCCACTAGTTTCAGTGGGAAAGAGGTATTAGTCAGGGTGTGGACAGGTGGGCAGCAGAATGGAGTTGGAATGCTGACTGCACAGGTTGTCAGAGGTTCTCATGATACGGTCCAGCATCAACGTAGCGTCTCAAGTCCCCTTAAATAGAACTGCTCCTCGTCTGAACAATGATTTCCACCCCGACAACACAGGTGAAACAAATCTGCAAGCAGCAGCCAATTCCCTTCTTCTGCACACAGCCTGGCACCGCCCACCTTAAACCAAAACTAAACAAAACACAAGACCACAAAGATCCCACTGTGGCTGCAGAAGAGCAGAACATGACAAAAAGAAAATCCTGCAGTGAAACAACTCGAAAATTGCTGCTGAGGTACCTGGAAGAAAAATCAGGAATTAATGAACAAGAAAGTAATGACAGTAGGTTAACTATTTATTTTCAATGATACCAACCAAACCATCATCTGGCTGGTTCAAATCACTGGACTCATACATATCTAAATTTCTCTGGAAAAATAAACCATCACGTATCAGTTTAAAGATGCTACAACAGACTAAAGACAGAGGTGGGCTAGACTTGCCTAACTTCAATAATTACTTCATAGCCAGCAAGCTGCAATATATCTCCAAATGGCTTAAACCTAACAATTTAGATGAGCCATGGCTGGATGTAGAGCAAGCATTATGTGAGGATCTAGTCATCTCTGACCTGCCATTCATCAGTCCCACCATCAAATCCCATCGCTGTTTTAAAAGTGTCAACATCAGTTCCTCTTTAATGGCTTGGTGGGACTTTCTAAAGCTAACCAAATCTTCTCTGATCCCGTGTAAACTCACACCCATCTGGAACAACCCGGACATCCTGCAAAACAAAAAGATGATAAACTTCACTCAGTGGAGAAATAAAGGAGTCAGCCAGCTTGAACATATAATTGAAAACGGCAACTTTCTATCATTCAATACTCTCATCTCACAATATGGAATCAGCAGCACAGCATTTTTAGAATATCATCAACTTAAATCTATCATAGGTAAAAAGTATACCTTTAATCAATTGCAGGGACAGCTCCCTCTCGGGGTCGAAGAATTCTTAAACCTCAGTTCCCCAAAGTTGCTATCAAAGATATATAAAATATTATCAAAGGTAGAAGATGAAATCTTCCTTCCGACCTTAAAATGGGAGGCTGACTTATCTAACAACTTTGACCAAAATGCGTGGTCACAAATATGTTTAAATACTTTCAAAATGACAAAGAATTCAAATATACAACTAATACAATTCAAAATTCTGCATAGAATTCATTACACAGGACGAAGGATGTTCCAGATGGGTCTATCACAATCTGATATCTGTTCACATTGCAATGATAACATGACTGACAGCTACCTCCATGCCTTGTGGTCCTGCACACCAGTGCAGAGGTTCTGGCTTCAGGTGTGTGAAGACCTGTCAACATGGTTCACATGCAATATTCCTGCAACTCCCACATTGTGCCTTTTAGGTGATTTGGGTGAAATTAACATGTCAATAAACTCTGTCTACATGGTTGTCACTATCTTGTGCATCGCAAAGAAAACTATCCTTGTAAATTGGAAATCCAGAAATAATCTGAGTAACAGGCAGTTTAAGAATCTTCTATTAGATCATATCAGCTTGGAGATGATGTCTGTCTGTTCAGAGGATCAATCAGCTGAATCTGGTTCCCTCTGGTCCCCTGTGATCAGCTCCATCACTTAATATAAGGGGAAGATGAGGGCCTCTCCACTTTGAGGGTCGGTTGTTGGTGGGGGGGGCCTGATGGCTGCGGGTGGTTGGTGCTGTCTTGGGGTCGGGATCTGGCCTGCTTCGCTGGGGGCTGTCTTCCTGTTTGGTTTGGATTGGGGGTGGGGGGGCCGCCGGTTATTGGGGCTGTCTGGCGGCGGTGGGGCGGGGGCCCCGGGGGGCGGGGGAGGTGGGTGGGTGGTGGGGGATGGGGCGGGGTGGATGGGGGGGTAGATAGGGGGGTGGTGGGCTGTGGGGGTTAGGGGGTTGGGGAAGGTGCGTGTACGTGTATGTGTATATGTGTGTGGGTGTGTATGTGTGAGTATGTATATATGTTTTTGTATGTGTGGGTATTTATGTAGGTGTATGTGAGTGTGTGGGTGTGTACCTGGATATGTATGTGTATGTGTGTGACTATGTATGTGTAAGTGTGTATGTGTGTGTGGGTATGTATCTGTGAGCGTGTATGTATGTGTGTGTGGGTGTGTATCTGTAAGTATGTATGTATGTCTGTACGTGTGGGTGTATATGTGTGGACGATTGGAGCTATGTATGAGAGAGTGCGGTGTCCTGTGGGGGGTGGCCCCGGTGGGCCTGGGGTCGGTGGGCCCTGGGTCTGGGTCCTTCTGCTGCCCCCTGTCTGTCCTCACCTTCACTCCTCCTGATGCATGATGGGTGTGTGCTTCTTGGGTCGGTGGCTCTCCGGCCATGGTCGCTGTCCGCCCTGGTCCTGGAGGGGGGGGGGGGGGTGGCGCTCCTGGCCCTGTCCTTCATCGGGGGGCTCCTGGGTGACATCCCCGGACCCCTCTCTCCCCCCGCTCTCATGCACACACACGTAGGGCTTTGGGAGGCGGGCTTATCAGGTAGGGTGTGGTGGAGGGGGCCGTCTAAGTGGCCCCAATCACTGCACGCTTCGGTGGCTCGCCTCTCAGTCTTAATTGCACTTAGTCATCTAACACGACCAAATACATACAAACACACACGTCGGGGGGTCTTGGCCCGCTGTGTCGGGGGTGGGGCTGTTCAGGTGGATGAGACTGCTCGTTTGGCCTCACTCGCGGCACAGTGTAGTTACTGCCCCTCAAATTTTAATTGCAAACAACATATACTCCATCAACACTCACGAGACGGGGGGGGGGGGGGGGGGGGGGGGGGGGGGGGGGGGGGGGGGGCAATGGGGTCTTCTGCGCCCCCGTTTTCGGATTCCTTCTGGTGGGGGGTGGGGTGGGGGGGGCTGTTGTTTTCCCCACAGGCCTGGGGTTTGGAGCGGCTGTGGTTTGGGGGGCTGCTGGCTCTGGGGGGTGCATATCTGTCTGCGGCGGTGGGGTGGGGGGGTGGGGGCGGCAGTTGTGGGTGGCGGGGGGTCCTGGATGTGGGGTTCAGTGTTCCCTTGCCTTCCGGGGGTGTCTCCCACAGGATATGACAGTTGGATGATGCAGGAATGTGAGTGTGTTTGGGTTAGGGTTGACTGTGTGTGTGTGTGTGTGTGTGTGTGTGTGTGTGTGTGTGTGTGTGTGTGTGTGTGCGCACGTGCTTGTTAGCGTGTGCGTGTGAGTGTGTTGGAATGTGAGTATGTGTGTGCGTTTGGTTTAGGGATGAGTGGTTGTGTGTGTGCGTGTGTGCATGTGTGTGTGTCAGTATGAGTGAGTGGGTATGAGTGTTGGGTTGGGGCGGGGGGGAGTGAGGTGGGAGAGGACAGGGGGTGGGAGGGGTGGGCCGGGCGGTGGACGGGGGGGGTGGGTTCCGGGTGGGGGTCGTGGTCGTGGGGGGTGGGGGTGGGGGGGGGGGGATGCCCTGGATCTCGGGGTGCGTGGCCGGAGCACTGGGGGGTGTACTGGCCTGGGGTGGGTAGCCGCCCGTGTGGGCTGGTTCTCCCGGGTGGGTCATGGCCCTCCGCCTGGGTGGGGGGTTGGCTCCTGGGCTCTTGGGCCTTGGGCTCTCGGCCCTGCCCGCCCCGGGCGCCCGGGGTGGGCCGGCTCCTGCCGGTCGTGGCTCCGCGGGGCCCGGGCCCCGGGGCTGCCGGGGTCCCCGGCCGGGGCTTTCCTCTGCCCCGTTTCTGGACCGGAGCGTGAGCGTCTGCCTGGGGGGGCGGCTTGGATCCGGGCTCTGTGATGACCGCCGGTTGTCTGGGCTCTGAGGGCCTCTCTGGCCTGCTTCTGGCCTTCTCAGAGGTCAGAGGTCATATATGCATGATCACTGTCACCATCACTGTCACCATCATATTCACATGATCACGTTGATCTTTAATCACTCTTCACATACTGGGTTACCTTGTCTTCTTGTGGTGGTTAGACTAATGGTGATCTGTAGCAGACCTCTCTTGATGCACGCCCCGAGTTTACTACTAGTTACGACTAGCTATATTCAAAAAAAAAAAAAAAAAAAAAGGGTTTGTGGTGTCCTTGCATTTCCTTCCTCCCCTACACCTCCTTTTATTTTTGTGGCCTGGTCTGTTCACTAATATGGTTCGGAAAAAAAAAAAAAAAAAAATGTATGTATGGTTCTGTAATTTTCTTTGTTGGTTGCCAGCTCTGTTTTGGTGTTGTCCAGATTGGGGATTTGGGATTGTTCTCGGTTGCATGTGGTACGTCGACAACACTGTTTTGTATTGTGACTTTGTACATAGGTTGTGCCCCCCCCCCCTCATCAGAAAATTGGCTCCTCACTCTTCCAAATCTTGCGTAGTCAAACGTGACTTTGTGCGGTCTCTCTTCATTCCTCATTCCCTCAGTTCATTCATTCGCATCGCTCCTTCAGCACCCCCCCCACCCACCCCACCCGCATGCACATGGAGCATGTACTGTGAGGAACCTGTCAGAAAGTTTAAATGGTACAGTACAAAAGAGGGAAACATAGACTGACACAATTTTCTTAGAATTTACCCCTCTATATTTGATAATAATTCAGCTTATTATTGTTTTTTTTTTCACTTTTGACTCCAGAGTGGGGCAGTAGAAATAAGTTATAAGTAGCAATCTGTAACAAATACAAACGACTTTTTTTAAATCATCAACTATCTTAAATCATTCTTTTTGTCCCCAGTTGACAAGTTTAAACCAGAATAAAAACACGTTGACCTTTGATTAGGAAAAGTTTCATTATACATCTGCTCTGTTGCACTGAAGGCACGGAGTCAGTGGAAAGTTGATTTTTTTTTTATTCCCCCATTCTTCCGTGATGGTTAATAATGGAGATGAATTAGAACATTGGGATTATTGCAGGAGTGGCGGAGATGCAGATGAATGTATTAGATCGGGGTTTGGGTCTAAATGGAGGAGGATACTGTTAAGTCTTAGCTGACTGTAAGCCAGTTAAGTCGGTCCCAATCCAAGTTGGCCCCACGCTAACCAACTCGGTCCCAAGCAAAGTCAGCCCATAGCCAAGTCGTCCCCATGCAAACTCGGCCCCTACTCACATACACAATAGAGGCCAGTATTTACTGTCAGTGAATGAGTGTAAAGGTTATGTTGACAATTAATCCACTCCCATTGAACTTTGTATTTTACTGTTTTGAATTCTAATATGAAAAAAAAGAGACCACTTACCAATAGCTCAGCAGGTGGGGGGGAGCGCGGAGGGGGCAGCTGGGCGCAGGGGGCGGCCCACTGCTGCATGGGGGCCCACCCTGAAGGGCAGTGGCGGTGCCAGGCTATTTTTTTTTGCAGATGCTATGAGGTGTTAACCCAACTGCTGATGGTGCTTTTAAATTCACGATGAAATGCCATTAAATGCCATATCAACAACCATGATGCACAAAAATAGTCTACATACATATTTAACACCCATTCAGCACAATTTAAAGGTTCTAAATTAAAATGCTAAATTCATCTAATCTTACCTTAATACAACACTGAAGAAATAAGCAACAGCATGCAGCAGTGCCACCAAAGCACAGCATTTTATGCATGCACACTACAGCTTTGGTTACAAAATCCACCAAATTCTAAATAACATGCAGCTTAGAAATCAACAGACCTTCTTATATCACATCCAGAATATATAGCCCATATATAAACAAGAACTCAAAATAAATGCAATGTTCTCATAATGTGGTGCCGAAGAACGGGAGTCGGAGGCGGAGTGAGCTGAACACACTGAACTTCTTTATTCTCCATGAGAACAGGAAAACACCACACACTCACATTTGGTGCAGCGCCTTATATGCGCAGTAGAAACCCCGCCCCTCGGTCTGAATGGTGGATTCTGCCCACATGATCACCACAATAATACATTTAATCAACACTGCCTCCACAAAAACGCATTCTTACCTGTTGATGTCTTCATAACAAAACAATGATCCTGTTGCGGTTTACGGCAAAGGCATCTATGATCTTTTCATGGTCCAAGGCTCGGGTTCTGTCTGAGTTTATTGCCAGCAGTGCCAGGATGCGGCCGGGCAGCTGCCCTTCCTCATCTCTTTGGTCCTGTTCTGGTCCTGGCATCTCTAGATTATCATCAACAGAGCAAGACTTGTTTCCCAACAGTAAGAAGTTTTTTTGTCCATCCGTGGACATTTTTGAAAAACAAAGCGATCCATCTCCGCACCATTCACCTCACAAGCTACCAAGCTAACAAAACATGCCTCACCAGTCAAAAACGGAAGAGTTGGGTCAAAGGTTATGTGCGTAATCTCTGCATTTTGGCTTTTTTTTTTTCTTATTCGAAATTACTTTGAATGTGTATTGCACAGCTACAAATAAAATTACATAAAAAAATTTAAACCATTGAAATTTTTGGGGGGGTGCTACTGGGGTGCTTTGAAAATCCCAGGGGTAGCTGAAGCACCCCCAAGCCCCTCCCTGGCACCACCTATGCTGAAGGGGGGGGAAGAAAAAAAACTTTGCTGAAGAAAATGGTACGGAAGGAAAGCTGAACTCTATAACACTTGCGTTCATGAGGATGAAGTTGTTCAAAAAATAAAAATAAAAAAAGGTCCCTTCTCCCCTTGTCTGCCTGCCTGTCATGCACGCATACGTGCGTGCCCAAGTTGTGTGTTGTTTACGTTTGCTGGAGATGTAGCCTGTACTTTCTTGTCCGTTCTCTGATGAGAAAGAAGCTCATTTGTGAGAAGCGAATTTGTGCCGGGAAGCAATTGATGACTCATTTATTTGAATTTTCTGTGATTTGTGCCTGAGGAAGACCGCACCTGTTTGAAATGTCGCGTGACTGCATGCTTGGGAGAACTTTTTTTGGGTGTTTTATTTTCTTTAATTTGTTTTATTTCAGTTTATTGTTTTTCATACCTGTTGTTGCATATCCTCCACTGGATGGGTGTGAGATGTGGGAGGAAGAGGGAGATTGTACGGTAGTCCACCGTGGTCGGCGCAGCGGCCGTGTGTGCGACCAGAAAGCCCGGCAGGGGCACAAACAAAACTTCCCGGGGCGCCGGGGAGATTTTGAGGGGGATCGCTGGCGAAGGCAGTGGCGACCCAGGAAGGCCCGAGCAGACCAATGGACAACAATAATAGAACTCGGCTGTATTGAATCTGACATCACTGGATGTCATTTGATTTTTCATCTCTAGTTTGATTCCTATATCTAAAAGTCTGTATGACTGGCAAAATCCATGGTGCTGGCCATGGTGCTGAAACAGTATTTGAATCGTTCTGACCGCGTGCACCTGCTTGCTGTGGTTGTGTAAGAGGAGTTGATCTGCGGCATTTTTAAGCGATTATGATTTAATGGGGATGTTTCTGTCACAAGGGCCCATGGAGAAATGTTTGGCCCCCCCTGGGCTGGGACCCCTGCTCCGCCCCTGCCTCTTACCAAAGATGTTGTACAGTGCACGATGTTCTTGGGTACAT
Source organism: Salarias fasciatus (assembly GCF_902148845.1). Lineage (NCBI taxonomy): Eukaryota > Metazoa > Chordata > Actinopteri > Blenniiformes > Blenniidae > Salarias > Salarias fasciatus. Next base: position 4,784,781 of record NC_043762.1, read on the forward strand.
GGCTGTGAAGTAGTTTAGGTGTGTTGAGTATGGAATGTTATGGAAAGGCAAAGGTATGAGTGGTAGATTTCTCAGCCCAGTGCAAGCTCAGTCTGAATCACAAACACAATTCAGGTCAGGCTTGACTGTCATTGAATAAGTGTATGTTGTTTCCCCCCTTTTCATTGTTAATCCACCCAGTTTTTATCCTAAGGAATCTCAGCAACCTCGCCAGTAAAGCGAAGTCAGGATTTACACCATGGACAAATATTGAGAACCTGGTCTTTATATTTAGTTTACTTACGGGTAGGAACAGATTACCCTGTTCTATGAGAAATCCACTTGTTGATATAACTGATAAAAAAGTGGCAAACAGTATGCTTCATAATTTCTAGTCGGCAAAGTTTGTAATCAGTTATGATCCAAACAATGTTTGTACTTGGACTAATTCCTGTGTTTGTAATGAGTGCATATTGACACTGTAGAAGAGAAGGTTTTTGAATAGACTGAACAGAGTGATAATTACGGAGCCCCGGACATGACATGGTAAAAAAAAATTAAATTGTGGCCACGAATTACTAATTCGTTCCCACGAATTAATAAATCGTGCGCGCGAATTACTAATTCGTTCCCGCGAATTACTAATTCGTTCCCTCGAAATAATTAAATCGTGCGCACGAATTACTAATTCGTTCCCACGAATTAGTTATATCATTCATATACTGAACAGTTCAGTAAAGTTGGCAGCATATTGACAGATACGGACTTTCAGTCTCAATAACTCTTTAACAAAATGTCAGTAACATACAAAGTGCGCTGCATCCCATCGTTGTGAGGTGGACGATATGCTATAAGCTCATTTTTATTAAAAATATCTGTCTATCAAGCAGCAGAAACAATATTGATTTCAATCAGCACCCGGTAGTGCTGCGGGCTTCAGGGACCGTCTACAATTTACAAGACGCTGCAACAGTGAAGACAAACACCATATCCAATAAATTTGATAGGAGACAAATGAAGGTTGTAGCGATTATGGTGACACTGTAGTAAATCCCAGTGGTGGTATTACGTTTTTTTTGTTGTTGTTTTAGTTGTTGGGTTTTTTTTTGTTTGTTTGTTTTTTTGAGCTATTTGTCTTCACTGTTGCAGCGTCTTGTAAATTGTAGACGGTCCCTGAAGCCCGCAGCACTACCGGGTGCTGATTGAAATCAATATTGTTTCTGCTGCTTGATAGACAGATATTTTTAATAAAACTGAACTTGTAGCATATCGTCCACCTCACAACGATGGGATGCAGGCGCCCTTTGTATGTTACTGACATTTTGTTAAAGAGTTATTGAGACTGAAAGTCCGTATCTGTCAATATGCTGCCAACTTTACTGAACTGTTCAGTATATGAATGATATAACTAATTCGTGCGAACGAATTAGTAATTCGTGCGCACGATTTATTAATTCGAGGGAACGAATTAGTAATTCGTGGCCACAATTTAATTTTTTTTTTTACCATGTCATGTCCGGGGCTCCGTAGATAATAGTAATTAGCATGAGCTTTTTATTTGTATTATAATTTTGGAGCAGAAAATCAAGAAGTGTTACTATTACAGGCCAAATGGCACTTTCTGGCATTTAACTGCCCCTGCCACTGGCTTAGGTTCTTGCTGATGTTGGTTTTAGTAGAAAGAGAACACACAATAAATAAAATTCAGTCAACATTTAATGGCAATTTTCTGAAAGAGTACCACAGATTTGATCATTTTCCTCATAAATATATAGAAATCACAAGATAGCTACATAAGCATTGGTCATGAAAATACCTGTATTGCTGTTTGTACTATGTACCAGGTGTATTTTTTCTCTATGTATTTTTCAAGAGCTGAAATAAACTAATAAAAAATTGTTGCTTTCTGTTGTCATTGCAAAGTGGAATACTTGGAAAATGAAATCATTATGGTCTGTAATGAACTGTGCTTCTTTATTTATTGAGCACTGGGGTGGTTGTAATGGCGAGATATCTTACAAAAAAAAAAACCTTTACCTCGCCACTTCTGCAGGACTCGAAGTTTCTGACGCGCAAAATCCACTCCAATAAAGAAAAAAAGGGCAAAACGGATATAAAAACGATTTCCATTTATTAAACCATAAAGCCACAAAAAATAACACAGTTCGTCACTGAAAACTGTTCAAACTTCAGGAATATAACAAAAAACTTTGACGCAACCGACCGGTCAGAAAACTGCAGCTCCTCGTCCTGCTCCAATTCACTGTCTGATGCTGTGCATGTGCCCCTAAACATGAATAAACCATGCGCCTCACGTGACCAACTGCAGGGCGTCAAAAGGAGCTTCACCAAGCAATTAAAACATAAATAATAAACACACGAAACAATACAAAATATAATCATGAACCTCTTAACAAAATATATTATTATTTTAAACAACTTAATTACTCTTATCAAATGCACAGAATAAACAATTTGGAAATGGCTCTAACAGTGGTCTCTACCCAAGGAGAATTCCATTCTCACCTCACGGTTTCAATATATTTGTTATGGGTATCCAGCACTCCAGAGCAATCAATCAAAGATACTAAACATTGATATATGTATATATATATATATATATATATATATATATATATATATATATATATATATATATATATATATATATATATATATATATTAGGCCTGGGCGATTATATGATCGTGATTGGTGATCGCGATTAATTTCCAGTCGATCACGGTCATCAGCTGTGAGTGTGACACTTGAAATATATGGTCACAAGTTGTGTTTTTTTTTTCTCCAAGGGATTTATGTTTTGGGTTCATTTTCATTGAAGCTTGAGCTTGAGCGCAATGACGTATTTACGCCAGCAGGAGGCAGTGTGACGCGCTACCCGCTCCCCCAGCGGACCGTCGGTTTTTTTTCAGTTGGACCGTTAGGTTGCGCTGGAATGGAGACTGACTGCTTTCTGCCTGATTATTTCTCCTGTTTATACAGGTTTGTGGGTTGATAAACATTTGTAAATTGTATATCTATACAAGATAGATTGAGCATTATTGCTGAGAATGAGTTGCTTGATGTTAAGATATAAATTTATGTGATTGTAGTGTGTAGATTTAGTTTTACTGCTTGGATCCAGACATACTGTATAAACTGTCAACTGTTTTTAGTAAGAAATGTAATGTTTAATCTATGAGATGTTCAATGTTTAAAGAAAATAATTTAGAATCTATGATTTGTTCAATATTAATTTAATTAACAGCAAAGTTAGATGAATTAGAGATCTGAAATATGGTTGTGTATTGAATAAATTTCAGTTGGACCGTTAGGTTGTGCTGGAATGGAGACTGACTGCTTTCTGCCTGATTATTTCTCCTGTTTATACAGATACATCTGTCACAGGTGTGCAATCCCAAGGTTGTGCCTGTAACATGAGCACATTTACTCGATCACACATGGCAGAAATGTGCGTGACACAGTCGACTTTTTCCTGCTCAACTTCCGCCTGCAAGTTGTCTGAGAAGTAAACTACGGTGGCCCTGAGGTGCAAAACACAACGGCAAATGAGAAAACACGAATGCAAATGAGAAAACACAACACAAAAAGAGAAAACACAACGGCAAATCAGAAAACACAACACAAAAAGAGAAAACATAACGGCAAATCAGAAAACACAACGCCAAATCAGAAAACACAACACAAAAAGAGAAAACATAACGGCAAATCAGAAAACACAACAGCAAATCAGAAAACACAACAGCAAATTAGAAAACACAACACAAAAAGAGAAAACACAACAGCAAATCAGAAAACACAACACAAAAAGAGAAAACACAACAGCAAATCAGAAAACACAACAGCAAATCAGAAAACACAACGCCAAATCAGAAAACACAACACAAAAGAGAAAACACAACGGCAAATCAGAAACACAACGGCAAATCAGAAAACACAACACAAAAAGAGAAAACACAACGGCAAATCAGAAAACACAACAGCAAATCCGAAAACACAACGCCAAATCAGAAAACACAACACAAAAAGAGAAAACACAACGGCAAAAGAGAAAACGGAAATCGGGTGAAAACGGAAATCGGGTGACATCAGTCTTCTTCTTCTAATGATTTCCGGCAGGCTGTACGCTTGTTTAGCGCAATGCTGCCCCTTCAGGTTAAGTAGTGGGTGACATCAGTCGTCGCTGATTGGACGAAAGAATTGGTCCGTCCTTTGAACCGGAAAGAGTCACAGTTCGCCACTGAAGCCCCTTTTCCACAGCTTCGGTACGGTTCAGGTCTGGTCAGTTCGGATCGGATATGCGGCGTTCTTGCCTGCGAAGCAGCGAGCCATCTGTGACGATCCGTTCCACCGGTCTCACCGCGACAGCAACGCAAACCTTTCCAAAAAGTCTACTGAACACCGGTCCTCCCCGGAGGAGCAGCGGCTGCTTTCCATCACTGCAGAGGAGGTTCAACGGAACCGAACGGTGCCGTTAAAATGGAAAAAAGGGGGAAAAAAATCACCGCAAATGGGGAAAAAAAAAGGGAAAAAAACACTGTCGTCTCCGAGCGGCTGCTCTCCGTCGGCTCCAGACCCGGTCAGCACCGCGCAAAATGCAAGAAACGGAGGAGAGGCTGTGTGGACTGCGGCTGAGATGGAGCTGATGGTAAGTTTTAATACTCTGAACTGTACAACCACCAGTGTTACCATGCCGCTATCCACCACTGAAATCTGAGGTTTTTGTCTTAAAAGTGTATCCACGCAGCGCGCTAGCTGGTTAGCATTAGCACGCGGCTAGGCTAGATAGCTTTGCACCCAGCCATGTAGCATTGTGGTGTTTCATGTGGTTTGTGTAACGTTTCTGCAGGAGGACAGGAGTCGTCCTCCTCTGGGCCCAGGGGTGGAGGAGAGAGATGTAGCGTCGTCAGGATGGAGCATCCACCTCCAGCCGGATTCTCCTGTGTTATGAAGCTCCAGCAGCTGGGAGGTGAGCAGCAGCCTTGTTCATGCTGTAGATAATGCAGGAGACGATTCAGCATCTATACTGGTATTCTATCAAGTAGAATTCTATCAAGTATCACATTGATACGTTCACCACTGCTGCTCCAGCTGGATCCAGGGCCCAGTGTGCAGTACTATTGATGCAGAGTAGTGAAATAAATCTATGCTGCTGTTTCTGCAGCTCCAGTTTGCTCTGTGAACTGTGGATGTTTACGCTGAACAGCTGTCTCTCGTCCAGTGTTACAGTGAACACAAACTGGTGAAGTAGCAAAAACTGCTGGAGAAACGACAATAGATCATATTTAATCCATTACAGAAGTGCAGAGCAGTCAGCTGATAGACCACACTCTGCATTTACACCCTGGGAATTACATCCAGCAATGTTACTGTCCAAAATCGTCTCCACCAGCTGCACCACAGGGTCTGATGGGTGGAGGCAGGGTATGGGTGGTAGTGTCTTGCTGAACTGCTCTATTTCCCCCTTTGCTTTTTACCCAGGAGGAGGCTGGAACACCAACCAGACCTGACGGAGCCCCTGAGAGAAATTCAGGCTTTAGGTGAGCTGGGAGCTGCAGCGTGATGAACGGCATGTCCATCAGGAGGAGGAGCAGGAGGAGCGGCGTCTGAACCTGCAGTTCCTTGAAGATGAAGCAGGGCAGCGAGGCTGAATGAGGCTGATTTGGCCTCTCAGCAGCAGCAGAGCTAGGCCTTCAGATGTCCCTGCAGCGGGTCTCTCTGCAGGTCCAGACCCCGAGAACCCACAGGAGCAGCTCAACAACTGGTGGTGTTGATGTCCTTTCCAATAAAAACCGTTTTCACACCCATATGTGTCTGAATTCACTTGTTCTTGCTCAACACAAGCACAGCAGTGTTTTTGCATTTGGCATTTCTTTCTAAGTAGTGGTGCTGAACGGAAATGAAATAACTCCATTTGTAAGGGATGTACATGGTGGTGTTTTGAATATTTTACATGGTGATTATCATGAACTTCAATCCAGACAATTCTGCACTGCGACACGTTACAGTAACAGTGCTTTATGGAAACACACTTCAGTCTGACTGCAGTTGAAGAGCGAAAGGTAAGGTGGAGCCAGTATCATCTACATGTAGGGAGAAGCCAGTACTGATTTAATATTACCCTGTTACAGCTTTAAACAACACTGTCACTAAATACAGCCTTATAAAACAATTCTCCTGTCATCAACCAACTCTTCTGAGCTGGTCTCATGTTGACAAGCATGTAGTCTCTGCACAATTCCTAAGACTGGTTTGAAACTAAACCTTTAACAGCAAACTTTTTTCTGTCAGAAAAAAAAATTATGAATTTTACCCAGTTATGAGCAGATCTGTGCCTCATAAAGAGCAGAATAGACTATTTATCTCACCATGAAGACATTTAGTTATGGCGGCTCATAGAACAAGCTGGTGCAAATAAATGAGGACATTTGCAAATAAAGAATAAGTAATTGAAATCAAAAAGAAGAAAACATTGAACTTGATATACAACAGATCTAAAATATAACACTACTACTACTAAAATATAACTGGAGCTATAATATATAGAAGTATGTACAGATATGAACTTAATACATTTTGAAAATGTGATGATCAAGGGTTGTTTTGTTTTGTTTTTTTGTACTACCCACACGTTTACAGCACAGCGTTTTCAGCCATGGCGATTATAATTCGTGCAAATCGATATTTTAACCCTCTGCATTTCAGTCATTTATTCTAGCAGAGAAGCTGGCAATGTCTTGGATCCATTGTTTTGGTGTCGCTGTGCTCTCTGCTGATTGGCTTCAGAAAAATTAGACTTATTGGCTGTGTTTTTCTGAGGGCAGAGCTCATTAACATCAACGACGTAAAAATCGCGCGTCTTGCTGATTTAAAACGCACGTTTTTTACGGCATTTTATTAAAAAAACAGGCGTTTTTTACTGCATCTTAAGGATCCGAGGCATTGGCTTAGTGGCGAACTGTGACTCTTTCCGGTTCAAAGGACGGACCAATTCTTTCGTCCAATCAGCGACGACTGATGTCACCCACTACTTAACCTGAAGGGGCAGCATTGCGCTAAACAAGCGTACAGCCTGCCGGAAATCATTAGAAGAAGAAGACTGATGTCACCCGATTTCCGTTTTCACCCGATTTCCGTTTTCTCTTTTGCCGTTGTGTTTTCTCTTTTTGTGTTGTGTTTTCTGATTTGGCGTTGTGTTTTCGGATTTGCTGTTGTGTTTTCTGATTTGCCGTTGTGTTTTCTCTTTTTGTGTTGTGTTTTCTGATTTGCCGTTGTGTTTTCTGATTTGCCGTTGTGTTTTCTCTTTTTGTGTTGTGTTTTCTGATTTGGCGTTGTGTTTTCTGATTTGCTGTTGTGTTTTCTGATTTGCTGTTGTGTTTTCTCTTTTTGTGTTGTGTTTTCTGATTTGCTGTTGTGTTTTCTCTTTTTGTGTTGTGTTTTCTAATTTGCTGTTGTGTTTTCTGATTTGCTGTTGTGTTTTCTGATTTGCCGTTATGTTTTCTCTTTTTGTGTTGTGTTTTCTGATTTGGCGTTGTGTTTTCTGATTTGCCGTTATGTTTTCTCTTTTTGTGTTGTGTTTTCTGATTTGCCGTTGTGTTTTCTCTTTTTGTGTTGTGTTTTCTTATTTGCATTCGTGTTTTCTCATTTGCCGTTGTGTTTTGCACCTCAGGGCCACCGTAGTAAACAGAGATGGAGCTGAACGTGGAGCAGCGAAGCAGATGAAGTCAGCCATGTATTGGCGTTATCCTCTGAAGATGAGGCTGCTGCTGACAGGAAAGGCTGCTCCACGCTGCTGCTAGCACACCGAGCCGCAGGGTTGGGGAGTAACGGATTACATGTAACGGCGTTACGTAATCAGGATACAAAAAAATTGTAACTGTAATCCTTTACAGTACACGCAAAAAATATGTAATCTCGTTACAGGTACTTCTGATAAAAACACGGATTACTGAGCGGGATTACTTTTGAAAATCAGACAACACATCCGCGCCGTATACAGACATTGTGACACTTTACAACACTTTACAGCATTTTACGGCACAAACCGCCACACCGTAGATCTATAAACAATAGACACCGTAGATATATAAATGATGGACGCCGCATCGACCGCTGTCTTGTACATCTACCCAGACATACAGTAGGTGGCGGTATGCACGTAAGTTGTTGGTCGCCACCCGCCATTGTCCCAAAGAAGAAGACGAAGAAGAAGAAGAAGAAGAAGAAGAAGACCGCTGTTTTGGAGCAGCCTCCCGCTCTACTGATATGTTTAACCGTGAATGAAACAACCCGCGCTGCCATTGACTTTACCACCTGCTGCTGGAGTCATGGCTGCTCCAGGGAAAGAAACTCATTCTTTGGCTGGAAACGTAGACATTTTGTATTTAAGTCAGATGAGGACCAGGACTTCTCTGTAAGATGTAAATCCTGCCTCCAGCTGTGAAAATGCTCTCAACATCCAGGAACTCATCTGAGTCCCTGGATCTGAAGACACATCTTTCTACAGGTATGAAACACACCTGAACTCACAGTGAAGCTGAAGTGTTATTAGCCTGCTAACCTGTCAGTAACCTGCCTGTAGAGAATCACAGCCTCACCAGGCTGAACTCAGAAGAATCTGATGGACACAATAATATCTTCAGCCTGTATGGAGGATTTATTGGAGATTGCATGTTTCCTTCTGTCACTGAGGAATGAATCAACTCTGAACTCTTGAAAAAATACTTTGTATGGCATACCTGAAGACAAACCCTGCTCCTCACTGCAGCAGTACAGCTACACAGCAGATTGAGTATATACAGTATAATATAAATGTGTGTTAACGGTGTCAATGCGGCTCCTGGTGCTGCTGCTGGACTGTAGAGCTACTAGAGGAATACAGTCTGAACGGATGGTTCTGATCCTGAGTCAGAAAGAAAGAAAGTCAGATTCTCAGGTTTAGAGGTTAAAGGTCATGTTGTTGGTATTAATTGGGGCTGAACACACAGAGTTCAGCAGAGTTCAGAACACTCAGAGCATTTAGTGTTTACTGTGTAGAGTTGTTAATACACTATGAGGATGACACATTGTATTTGTCTTTATTTTTTATGTTTGCTGGTGAAGTAATCTAAAAGTAACTAAAAGTAATCTGGTACATTACTTTTTAATTGAAGTAATTAGAGTAAGTTACTGATTACATTTTTTGACAAGTGACTTGTAACTGTATCGGATTACAATTTAAAAGTAACCCTCCCAACCCTGCCGAGCCGCAAGGAGTCTGGTCTTTTGAGTCCAGGAACTACTTGTGATACAGTTTAACTAACAATCGTTCAGTTCTCCTCTTTTACTGAAAATGACGGTGCATCGCATCATTGAACATATCACCACTTCTTGCCGCTAATCTTCTGTTTCTAACAACATGCAGAGAGCGCCTGCAGCGGCTGCAGCGCCGGTCTTCTTCTGTGGCGTCTGTGTAAAATAAGGTTGACCATGCAAACAGCACACCTGGTGGCATGAAGTGCAAATGCAGTCATGGCGTCGCCTGTGGCTGTGGTCTGAATGAGGATCTCCCTGGGGTTATTCCAAATGTTTCAGAAACCAGAATATTTATCTTAACATGAATATTGACTGCACGTAAATGTAGCCAGTGCTGTCTTTTCAGGCCACTGCACCATACGAGCAACATTGTAAGAGGAGAAAAATGATTAATTTTGTCTATTTTTTTATATTATTGTAGTTTTGCACGTTACATTTTAAATCTAATCTGTCCAATCTAGATTATTTAAATTTTGTTCATTTGATGCAAGCATTAATGATGGCAGCAGCATATTTAGCATCATAACTTGAAAATAATGTTTACATTCTAAAGCACCTTCATTATCCCCAGGCGGTTTCTTTAGTTTTTTAATCTTTTATAGCAACAAAAATCCTCAGGGCTGGAAACTGTCACACTTTAACTAACGATCGTTCAGTTCTTCTCTTTTACTGAAAAAACGGTGCATCGCAGGATTTTATTGTCTTGGTGCTAGATTTTTTTTCCCACTTACTGCACTGTTAAAGCTCGTGTCCGGAGTTTTGAAAGAGAGATGTTTTTTTTAATCCAACGTCTCAGGTTCCGCCCTCCCTCTGCTTTCATGAGCGACCAAGCCACGCCCCTTTAATTGTGCATGCTATTATCTGTCGGGTGAAAATGAGAGCCTCCGAGTCCTACAGCATCCTCCATGTTGAGCTGTTTACGGTGGATGTTCAGCAGACTGCAGAGTTTACCGCGTCCACTAGGTGGCAGTGCAGGGCTAGTATTGGGCTTCTGCTATGTTCTTCCTGTGGGAGTGAGTCAGTGTTGTTGTTTTGAGAGAGTCCGGCTCTGGGAACGTTCTTACTTCCCCAGGATATATTCATGTTGATGCATATTACTATTGTAAGTATTTCAAGTTTGTTAGTATTGCAATCTATCAAGCCTAACTAGTCCAGTATGTTATTTCTGTGACTTATTCTTGTCTTGGAATGACTAGTGATAGCTTGTTGCTTTCTGTTTGGATAGTTAGGGCCAATCCCAATTCTACCCCTTACCCCTACCCCTTAGCCCTTTGCCCTACCCCTATCACTCTCCTTCCCCTTTTAGAATAGGGCTGAGGGCTAGGGCTATCTTTGCAGCACTATGAATTGGGATACCCCTCGGCCCTTTAAGCCCCGCCGCACTCCTATAACAACAAAAAATTATGGATATTAGAAATGATAGAAATTACATTAGAAATTACTTTTATTTTTTTTTAAATGGTATTATTATTTACCTTATATTTCTTTTTGATGTTCTCCCACTTTTTTGAAGCTTGCTGGGCTGTAACTTCCCCTTCCAAGCCATTTTTTTTTATGAATTTCCTAAAGTAATACAGATATATTTATATAAACACGTTTTATTACTGACATATTATAGCTTAGACGAATAATATAATTTACTCCCAATGTGTTTTGGCACTGTATTTTGATTTCAAAAACTTTTCTTCCTTTTTAACCTCTAAACCAGGGGTCCTCAAATACAAATCTTGAAGGTCCACATTTGCTTTTTATATACAAGCATGGGTCCGGACTTCAGCGCCCTGTGGGAGAGGGGGGGCAGCGATACCGAGGACTGCCGAGCAGTGCGGTGCGACGGAGTGCGCTGGACACGCGCAGAGCGGCGCGGTGCAGAACGGTGCTCACACGGAACATGGAGCGTTTAAAGAAAGATTTTTTTTCTTTTTTTTCCCATACGTTTGCCCTGGGGCAGCAGCGAGGTGTGCCGCGGTCTGGTCGTGGACCGCGGTCCGCTAATTGAGGAGCAGTCGGGTTTCATCGGGGGTCCCTGTGTCTAACATATTACGTTAAAAACATGATAAAGGATGACGTTATTTCAGTGATTAGTGCTCTAAAGAAGTTACAAATTCACGATTGGAAACAGTGCTGCGCAGCGCTAAAACGTTAATCCATGACTGGGACACTGTCACGCTAGTTTATCTATAAATTCAGTGAAGCAAATACACTTTTTATAGCTTTTTAAATAGTATACAGAAAGCAATCTTACATTTGTGCGACTCCGTGGTGGGCGCCATGTTGTTTTTTTCTGGCCAATGTGAAACTCCGCCTACCCCTATAGAGAATAGGGAGCATCGATGCAGACTTTGCTGAAAGGGGTGAAATAGCCCTTCCCCTTACCCCTACCACTATTCAAAAAGGAGAATTGGGACAGCCCTTAAGCCTCGTGAACGCGCATATCATAGGGGTAGGGGTAAGGGGTAGGGGTAAGGGGTAGAATTGGGATTGGCCCTTAGTATCTGTTCATGTTGTTCACAGGGCTCCCTCATCGTTGTGATTAAAACACTAAACCATCAACGAGGAGCGTATTTCTTCACAGACAGTGGATATATCCGAGGTAAGCGGCGGCTGCTGCGTTGCTAACTCACCTCTGCCTGGGCGAGCGGCCGTGCTCTCTGGCTGCGAAGCTGCGTGCACACTTTGATTGACAACACGAGAATGCTCGAAATCTATTGGCTGACGCTGACCGGCGCTTTTTCGGATAACATGGGGGTCTATGAGACGAAGGCGGGGCTCATAAATAAATTTTTATATTGCTTTATGCTAATATTATATTATAGTATCGAACCAGACTGACACATTTAAGCTCTGTTGAAAAATGATACATACATTGGAAACGAACGGAAACTCCGGACAAGAGCTTTAAGTGAGATTGTTCTTATACTTTTCTGTGTTTATATTATTTAATTTGCATTGCTATTTGCTTGGTTTGTTTATAAAATGTTAAACTATTCTATAGTTCTAGTTTTCAGTGCAGACGCTTTAAAACTGGTTTAAAAACAATACAGCATATCGTGATTTTAATCGAGATTGAATGATATGAAAAAAAAAATCGTGATCATTTTTTTTGCCATATCGCCCAGCCCTAATATATATATATATATATATATATATATATATATATATATATATATATATATATTTACCAGGTTTTTTCAGACAATAGAGGAGTCATTTGACCTCTCTCACTGATTTTCCTTGATGGTGTTCTGTGTTGTCTGTGCCTGCAGCTGTGATTGCTGTGATTGTGATTAACCGTAACCTCCCAGTTTATCCAGTTTTATGATGGAAAATAAAAAGTCACTGAGGTCATTTTAAGAAGACACCAGGAGGGTGATAGGTCAGGAAACAATGAAATGTGTGAGAGGAGCCAACTTTGATCATTTGGGACTCAAAGGAAATGACGTGGTCAACTTACAGTACATCCACTGTAGGTTCAGTTTAACAGTGGAAGTGCCATCATTGCAACTGTACGGAAGTGTTTTGCTTGATCTTATCTTATAATTACAAAATTTGTTCTCAAAGTTACAAGATAAGGTGTGTAATTGGAAATAATAAATATTTCAAATGTACGTAATTGTTGTTTCTTCAGTGAATGCAATGTGCTTCTTTAAAAATGTACCAACAACCATTAAATGATTTTTGGTGACATCAGACAATAATCTCGAGGTGATTTGGTATGACGTTTAATTTAAGCCAACAATTCCTGTTGGACGTCATAACTTTCTGAATATTCACTTTACTTGAGAAAGAAGTTTATGGAGTGAAGTTAATGCCAAAACCTCTCCAACACAAAAAACGTGTTTTATTCACAGCCGATGATTCACACACAAACTCAGTGTGTTTTGCAAAAGCAAAATGTCATTCACAACTAATGCACTTAGGTTTGTCCATCAAAAAAACGTTCCACAAATTAAAAAAATATATATCTGCACTTACATTAAAACATTCTTTAAGTGCAAAATAAAATCTTTCAAGATTAATTTTTTTTTCCGAGTACAAAAAACAATTCTGCGGGCTGGAGAAAAAAATCTGCAGGTTGGAGAAAAAAATCCGCGGGTTGGAGAAAAAATTCCGCGGGTTGGAGAAACTTTTCTGCGGGTTGGAGAAACTATTGGCTCCCCAGCGTCACGTGACTTTTGGCAGTGATTTTGCACCTTCCTGATTCGCATCCGCAGGACACAACTGCCAGTGTTGTGTAATTTGCATGCCACAACAGGAGGTGGCGCTGTTGATGCCGTTTAACGCATAGCACCATCCACAACCAGCCAGGACCACAACCGAGTGAGTCAGTCGCCCCAAAACAACACGCCCTGAGCAGCCAACAGGTGAGTTTGTGGTCATTGTTGATGAAAAATTAAATTATCTTCGTGGGTACATGTCATTTTTGTCACTGCCGGAGCTAACCCATGTTGTGGTGTCCGTGGTGTTAGCTGGTTGTGAGCGTTAGCCACGCTAGCTCAGGGCAGTAGTGGCAAAGCAAACACTCTTTCCTTCACTTCCACTTCCCTCTACTGTTGAATTTATATCATAATTGTCCTCACTCATAGGAGATTGACTTTGAGAGTACATTGTAACTGACCTCATGTTAAAAGTCATAATGGGCAAGTGTGTTTTTCAGGAGAGCTGCTGATGAAGTGAATGAATCTCATCCAGACTGCGCTCCTGTCATCACATCTCAACACACGCTGCGGAAAGATTCCAACGGAGAAAAAGGCTACACCTGAACCTCACACCCCTGATGTGTATCAAGCTCCACAACAGAACGACATGGTGGAGAATGAGCAGTGTGTCAGTTGTAAACGAATGAATGGTGAAATTAAGTCCATGTGTGCTGAGATGAACCGCTTGTTTTGTTTATCTTGATTATATGTGGCCAACTTCTGTTTTTCTGTAAATAAAATTGATGGCTAACAGTCTTCCTCTGCTTAATTCTAATATTTATCCTGAACATTTCATTCTGTCAGGACAGGTAAATCTCCTCAGCTGTTACTGCTCATTGAGTTGGCTCCATCGATCTCGAGAGATCATGGGGGGGGTTTGTGCCGTGGATTTACAGTCAGGGAGCTGCAGCGCCGGGCGTGGCTGTAGAAGCCAATACGGGATCCGCAGATCCTGCCGCAGCCACTGCAGATGAACTCTTCGCGGTGTGGTTGAGGTGTCAATGGTTTCCGCTGTCTGCGGTGTCTCTTCTCTCCCCAGCGGGTGTCTCTTCTCTCCTCTGCTTTTCTGATGACATCCTTGCTGGTGGTCCACCAATCAGAGCGTTTGGACGTGGCTGACTCCAGGTCAGAAGGGTTGAAGCCTCCAGCTTTAAGGTCACGCTTGCAGACATCCTTGAACCTGAGAGCTGGTCGTCCCTTTGACCTGTTTCCAGTAGCCAGTTCCCCGTACAGTAGGTCTTTTGGGATGCGGCCGTTGTTCATTCGGGTGACGTGGCCAAGCCATCGCAAGCGTCTCTGGGTCAGGATGGCAAACATACTGGGAACTTCTGCTCTGGCCAGGACGTCAATATTGGAGACACGGTCTTGCCCGCTGATGCCCAGTAGTCTGCGAAGGCAGCGCTGGCGGAAAGCATTCAGCCGACGTTCCTGACAGGAGTAGAGGGTCCATGTTTCACTGCCGTATAAGAGAGTGCTCAGTACGCAGGCCTGGTAGACTCTTATCTTGGTGTTGGTGGTTAGCATGGAGTTGTCCCAGACACGCTTCGCCAGGCGGGCCATCACTGTCGATGCCTTGCCAATGCGCGTGTCCAGTTCAGCATCATGGGAAAGGTTACTGGAGATGATCGAACCGAGGTAGGTGAACTTGTCCACTACCTCAAGGGTGTGGTCGCCGATGTTAATGCTGGGAGCACTACTGACATCCTGACCCATGACCTTGGTCTTTTTGAGGCTGATGGTGAGGCCAAACTCAGAGCAGGCATCAGCAAAGCAATTTATGAGACGCTGGAGCGCTTCCTCAGTGTGGGCGGCAAGACCAGCATCATCAGCAAAAAGCAGCTCCCTGATGAGAATGCTCCGTACCTTAGTCTTTGCTTTGAGGTGTGCCAGGTTAAAGAGGCCTCCGTCGCTCCTGGTGTGGAGAAAGACACCGTCTTCAGAGTCCTTGAATGCGTAGCGCAGGAGCATAGAGAAAAAGATGCCAAAAAGGGTTGGAGCAAGGACACAGCCCTGCTTCACACCATTCTTGATTGGAAAAGGGTCTGAGGATGATCCCCCAAACTGGACAACGCCGTTCATGTCCTGATGGAATGACTTGATCATGCGCAAGAGCTTGGGGGGGCATCCGGTTTGCTGGAGGAGAGCAAACAGTCCATCCCTGCTGACCAAGTCAAAAGCCTTGGTCAGGTCGATAAAGGCCAGATATAGGGGTTGTCTCTGCTCCCGGCACTTCTCTTGCAACTGTCTCACAGAGAACACCATATCTGGAGTTGACCTGGCTGCTCTGAATCCACACTGCGCCTCTGGATATACGCGTTCGCCCAGTAGTTGTAATCTGTTGAGGACAACGCGGGCAAAGACTTTGCCAACTGTGCTTAGGAGTGAGATGCCACGGTAGTTGTTACAATCGCTCCTGCTCATATGGTGACAAAAACCAGCCTCTGCTTTAATAAGTTAATAAGACTATGGTGAAATTAAATATTGTAGCTCAGTAGCTATTTATGAAACTTCATTTTAATGGGAAATCCTCTGTGAGACTGTGCCATTTACCCATGCTGCAATAATGTCACCATTTCTGGTTTCAAAGTATTCTGTTTATTACCAACCTTCTTGTGTAGTGCAACACACTGTTAAAGTTAGTTACAGTTCAAATAAGGTGCAAAAGTCTGTGCAAACAAATATCACTGCAACTGTATAAAGTACGATTAGATTGTGCATAAACAAATAACACTGCAAATAAAATGAAGGAAAACATTGTGCACCTTGCAGTCCACCGGCGTCCACACAACTAAGTCACAAAACTTAGCAGCTGTCACAAAGATGTGAGTCTGTCTGGCTGTAGTGTTTCTGTGTCTGGCTGTAGTATTACTGTCTTCTTCAAGACAAAATGCCATCACTGAATCCAGACAAAAGTTTGTGCCCTGACAACCTATAGCGCCGTGCTGCTGCGATGCTTTGATGGACATTTCACTTCCAGGCAGCCTTTTCCACAACAGGAACGGTAAGTGAGCCCAACCGGGTCTGAACCAGGTCCAGCTGGTCTCCATACAGTCCGTCGCCTTTCTGTTTTGGTCCATTTCTCTTTGTGTTTAATTCTGTCTGAAGCACAGTACATGATCATTTACTGTAAACACTGTAAACGTGAACGCGCACAGCGCCACCTTCTGTTGTGGCATGCAAATTACACAACACTCGCAGTTGTGAATAAATCCTAAGTCCTGCGGATGCGAATCAGGAAGGTGCAAAATCACTGCCAAAAGTCACGTGACGCTGGGGAGCCAATAGTTTCTCCAACCCGCAGAAAAGTTTCTCCAACCCGCGGAATTTTTTCTCCAACCCGCGGATTTTTTTCTCCAACCTGCAGATTTTTTTCTCCAACCCGCAGAATTGTTTTTTGTACTCGTAAAAAAAAATTAATCTTGAAAGATTTTATTTTGCACTTAAAGAATGTTTTAATGTAAGTGCAGATATATATTTTTTTAATTTGTGGAACGTTTTTTTGATGGACAAACCCAAGTGCACTAGTTGTGAATGACATTTTGCTTTTGCAAAACACACTGAGTTTGTGTGTGAATCATCGGCTGTGAATAAAACACGTTTTTTGTGTTGGAGAGGTTTTGGCATTAATTTCACTCCATAGAAGTTAAATTAACAGTTTTTCTGTTCATATATTTCAAGACATGTTGATCCAATCAAAATAATAGTTGGATCTGCTCCAGCTCCTCTGACCCTGATGAGGATAATAACATTTCAGAATATAGTGAGTCATTATGTTCTGTTTTTAATGATATTTGAAACTGTGCCAGTTTTTATGTGACTGGAGTTGTGTGTAAATATTTGGAAGAATTGAACCCAGGTTCAGTTCCAGGTCCTTCTGTTTGATGTTTGCATGTTCTCCCTGAGCCTGTGTGGATTCTCTCAGGTTCTTTGTCTTCTCATATTTCATAGACATGCTTGTTGTGTGTCAGTGGTTTTCTGTTCCTCTGTGTTTGTTCTGTGTTGGAATATTGGTGTCTCCCTGCTCTTCACCAAATGTCAGCTGACATAAGCGTTTCCTCTCTGAGAGCCTGACTTGGAAAACATGAGGATGAACTGGAGTCATTCCAGCTGTATGTGGATGAAATAGCAAATTTCATGATGCTCAATGAAATTTATGTTGAGATACGCAGTTAAGTTTAAAACAGTCTGATTGATTTTCAGATATGAGTAAAAAGATGCATAGTTACATTATTAGGGACCGAGCCCGAGGGCGAGGTGGCCTCAACTGAGGCCACCTTGCCTGGAGGGCAAGGCCTCTATTGTTCTTCGTTCGTTTCTTCTTCTTATTATTATTATTTTCCTGCCTGGACATCGACGGCCAATTTGACCCCCTTAACATGCACGAAAACTCACTAAATTTGGCAGGCACATCAAGAGAGATGAAAAATTTTATAAAATAAAAAAATTAACCCCATATGCTCTCTAGCGCCACCTAGGAACTCGCCCAACATAGAAACAGTAAAATCTCCGCTACGACCCGTGCGAATGTCTGAGACAGATCAAAGTACCGCTCATGCGTTCGTCTGCTCGAGATCTAACAATTACGATCTGTGCACGATGACATACATCCAACAGGAAGTCCAGTATTTCCTGATCAACATAATAGCCAAAAGTTGCTGTATTCGACACCAAATTTGACCCGCTAAACATGAACGTCTAGTCACTAAATTTGGCAGGCACATCCAGCCAATCATAAAATTTTCAAAAGTGGAAAAATTAACACTATAACCCCATCTGCTCTCTAGCGCCACCTAGAAACAGTTAAATAGCCGCCACGGCCCGTAGGAATGTCGTACAGAGATCAAACCAATGCTCAGGCGTTTGTCTCATCGAGATCCAAAAATGCCCAAGAGGAATACCTATACCTAAATCCAACAGGAAGTCCGTTATTTCCCTTTCAAGATAAAATTTTTAGAAAATCACTCCTCATTTAAAAATTATCTGCTCTGAGACCACTTGTCGTAGAGATGTCAGGGTGGCGTGAAATCGTAGAGGACAAGTTCCTCTTCCAAAGTTGTTAAAAACTTTGTCAAAAGTCTCAGGGTGTGGATTTTATTAACCCTTAAATTTTGAGTCTGAAAACCCACTTGAAGCACTACAATGGACGCTGCTACCCGCACGAATGTCGTAGAGAGATCAAATTGACGTGGATGCATTCGTCTCATCGAGATCTAAAAATCTTTCATTGACAAAAATGTCCTAAATTGCACAGGAAGTCCGATATTTCCCTTTCAATGTAAAATTTGGTGAAAAAAAAATGACTCCTACGCAACGGCCCGTGGGAATGTCGTAGACAGATCAAACCAATTGCTCACGCGTTCGTCTCATTGAGATCTAAAAATCTCTCATTGACATTAATAACCTAAATTCAACAGGAAGTCCGCTATTTCCCTTTCAAAGTAAAAATCACTCCTCATTTAAAAATTTTCTTGTCCGAGACCGTTTGTCATAGAGACGTCAAAGTAATGCGGCCTGAAAGAGGAGAAGCTTCTCTACAAATGATGTTTCAAACTTTGTCAAAAGTCACACGGTGTGGATTTTATCAGCCCTTCAAAATAAAAGTCACATTTTTGGAAAAAAATGGCCGCTGCAGTCCGTAGGAATGTCGTAGAGAGATAAAACCAATTGCTCATGTGTTCATCTCATCGAGATCTAAAAATCACCCATTGACACCAATAACCTAAATCCAACAGGCAGTCCACTACTGACCATATATGGGCATGCAGTGCAGTTGACAGCAGCTGTCATTAAAGGGTACATATGATGCTATTTTTCAGTCATGTCATATAGGTCTCTGAAGGCCTAAAACATAGTATTCAAGCTTGTTTACAACAAATTCATCCTTCTTTCAGAGTTTCAGCGATGTAAAAAGCCACTGTCGGAGTCCTTCAGAAGTTATTCAGATCCAACTCATTCAGCGGGGGCCACGGCAATGAAGCTTCCCGCACTGAAGCTCCATTGCCGTGGCCCCCGCTGAATCGGTTGGATCTGAATAACTTCTGAAGGACTCTGAGCTGCATGATGTTTGTCTGAGTGAATAAATGAGCATGTGCACACCTATAAATAATGTCCAAGTGTCAAAAACCGGAGTTGCATGTACTACCTTTCCAAAATAAAAGCAAAAAAATCCTTTATAAAAAAATCCCGTTTACAACAGAAAATGATGTAGAGTCATGAAAATATATGTTTATGGAGTACCAAGGGTTAGTCATGATTATGACAGCGTGTACTGCCTTTCCAAAATAAAAGCCCAAAATTCCTTCAAATTAAAAGCCCAATTACAACAGAAAATGAGGTCAAGTCATAAAAATGAATGTTTATGTACTGGCAAGGCTCCCAATGACTGAGAATTCAGTGCTAACAGCTAAATGTTAGTGTATGAGAGATGCTAACAGCTACATGTCAGCGGATGAGAGATGCTAACACCTTCATGTTAGTGTATGACAGATGCTAATATCTACATATTAATGGATTGGAGATGCAAATAACTCCATGTTAGTGGGTGACAGATGCTAACAGCTACATTTTAGTGAATGGGACATGCTAACAACTCCATGTTAGTGGATGGGACATGCTAACAACTCCATGTCAATGGATAGGAGATGCTAACAGCTACATGTTAGCGGATGAGAGATGCTAACAGCTACATGTTAGTGGATGAGAGATGCTAACAGCTACTTGTTAGCGGATGGGAGATGCTAACAGCTACATGTTAGCGGATGACAGATGCTACCAACTCTATGTCAGCGGATAGGAGATGCTAACAACTCCATGTTAGTGGGCGAGAGGGTGCTGGAAGTCTATGGAGGAGCAAGGTTCCCAGTGACCTGGACTTCGGTCATCAAGGTACGAGGACGGCCTCAGTGGGGCCACCTTGCCAGAGGGCGAGGTCCCGTCCAATGCCGCTTGCGGCTTTAATTTAATTTGACACTGATCAAAATGAAGAAGAAACTCACTAAACTAAGACTGTTTGTGATTCAGACTGTGGTGGAGTGAAATATGTGAACCTGCTCTCTGGTTTACTGTTTACTTCCTGTCACACACTTTATTTGACATCAGTTGGTTTTTGTTCAGGCTGCAGGGATCATTTCTCACTGTGGGAGTTTTTAATCCAACAGTAGCAGTAGTAGGAGGCTGAATGATCTGATTTAATTTTGTTAATCTTTAACTCACAGACGTTTTGTTTCTTCACAGCTGAGAAATCCTTTACCTGAGGATGATTGAACCCTGTATATACTTCACTGTTATCAATTGCAAGAATCAGTCTGAATGTTTCTTTATCTTTCTTCTGGTACCAGAATACATAGTTAGTGCTACACTGATCAGTTCCTCCACAGCTGAAGGAGACTGTGTCCCCGACTCTCCTGGTCAATGTTAAATCGTCCTGAATCAGCTCTGCTGCCATGGCAACCAGCGCTGTGGAGACACAGACAGACAGGTGCAGGTCAGTGTGACCTCCTTTGTTCCAGGTGGAGTTTTCTGGCTCCTGATTGGCTGGAAACACTCACCTGAACACAGACAGCAGAGAGCAGCAGCTGGGAGGAAAAGCATTGTGTGCAGTGGTGTTTCCTCTGGAGGAGCTGAGGAGAAGTGGAGCTCTGATGCAGCCGAGGCCAAACAAGGACGAGCTGTTTGAGCAGACGAGCTCATGTGGTTTCTAACAGCTCCTCAAACCTCCCATCAGCCCACAGATAAGCTGCTGATTGACAGCTCAGCTGAGGCTGCTCTGTGGTTTCATCTGGCTGAATCCAGCCTGAAGAGAGAAAAAAACACTGAGAATATTTATTTTCTCACATATTTAGGTTTTAGGGTGATAAGTTCAGTGTCATACAAAATGTTCACACACACACACACACACACACACACACACACACACACACACACACGCAGATGCATATAGATGCTTTTTCAGAAAAAAATATAAAGACATTTCTGAAATGTTTAACACAAACTAAACTCAAGTGCAAAATCAGAACTATTCCTGAGCCTTCTTGGTCTCGTGCTTGGACCATAATAACCTCAAACTTTTTTTTTCATCATTTAGAGTTATTTTTCCTCTCGTTGATATGATACAGTTGAAATTGTTCTTCAGTATTTATGAGTCCACAAAACTTCATTTTAACCTCAGATCACAACAATATCGGTCTGTTTTGATATAATGTCTTATTCAATGTTTTTCATAACAGTATTCATTACTTTATATTAGGCTGATATTACATATAATATATAAATTATGTAAATTACATATGTTATTAAAGTGCTTGTTAATGTCACTGTTGCATGATATACAGTAGAAATTGTTCTTGCCAGCATTTATGAGCTCACTGGATTTTTGTTCAACCTCACATCATAACAACAATAATGACCTCATTTTTTCTTATGTCTTATTTATTGTCTTTTATTATATTATTTATCAGATGATGTTATACAGTAGCATTTTTATTTTCTTCTTTTTATCCAACTCAATATGAAAGTCATATCATAGGAGCAGGACTGTCATTATTAAAGTACCTGTTAAAGTACTGTATTATTACTGTTTCTGACACATTATTTCTTGTCCATCATGGTTTTGAAAACTTTGTTGGAATATTATCTTCAGTCTCCTGCCACCATATGCTGGATAAAGCAATCACATTTATTAAAGACCAGAAAGCCAAAATATATCAAGTTGAAGTGATTGAACATGTTGAATCTGAACATTTTAGATTATTTTGCTTCGATCTGAACTCAGAAACAAAAACATGCAGATGAATTGACACGTGGACTCAATGGGGGTTTCTGTGGATCACCAAGGAACCAAGACATTACCATAAAAAATGCAAGAATAAACTATTTCCATTAATATGATGAGCTCATAACTACAGCTTCCACAGACCAGAATGAAGTTCAACCAGGACCACAGCCAAGGCCTCATGGAGGACCTGAGAAAATCCTCTCTGCCATCAGCAGCACTGTGGAGTGGTGTTATGCTCTGAGAGGCTTTTAGACCAACACTGAACCTCTTCTTCAGGTGTGGAAACATTTAAACATTACTTTTTTGCAAAATAGGGGCTTTGTGTGTATGTCCTGTATCTTGGGATTTTTTTTATAGATGTGTATTAAACACAGAGAGGCTGTGATGGACTGTTTGGTTTTGTTTTTTCAATGCAAATGAGACCATGGAAGCAATAAAAACAATAGAAACCCTACTGAGAGTACAGCAGCCATTATAATCTTGTGGCAAATTTGAAAAGACATTAATGACTGATATTATGCAAATTGTTAGGATGATATATGTAAATCAGTGTAAGAAAAATATTAACTTTGTCAATAATTATTGGTATCTTTATTCGTTCTTTGTAGGAATTATTTATCTTTAAAATTTGCAGCAGAACATAAGAGAGGACAATGAAAGAGAAAGTATCCTGCAGAAGAGCTGATGGACATGAAACATGTTGAGTTAAAGTCCAGAAAAACCAGCAGACTGGACGACTTTATGGTTCAGTATCAACTGTCACACACCGCCCTCCTCAAGGAATCTGGAGACTCTAAAAGATCTTCCAACAGAGTTAGTGACCACATTTACTGCTTATTTCTGGGATCATAACCCAAAACTCTACTTTCACCATTTTTAATATTTTCTACATTTTATTGTGAGATTGATCGACTATATTTTTTATCAGAAAAGTAACAAATATTTTTATTTATACAGAATACCCATATTTTGTATATAATTATAATAAATTGTGCAGTAGCTTCAGCAATGTCTCAGAGATTCTCTGATGTGTTTCTAATACATCCATCTTAACTGTTGAGGATGGAGTTTTCCTCCGGGCCGGGCTCCCCTCTGACTGCTCCTCGAACCTTACAGATTCTTTCTTGGATCCCAAATAGAGTGCAGAATTAAAGAGCCCCAATGCAGATTCTCAACGCTTATTACAATTTATTTGTGCGAAGCCTCCAGACAGAATTCTGGTCCTCTGTGTCCCTAGTCTGTCCTCAAGCAGCCCTCACCGGCAGAGTCAGAGCGAAAAGGCGAAGTCTAATCTAATGTGTGTGTTTTTATCAAGTCTTCCGCTCACAGGCGGGGGGACTTCTTCATTCTTCTGGCTCACTCCTCACTGGAGCTGGTCTGGGCTGGTTGAACCTCTGCTTCTCACACACTGATGTGGAAACGGTGTTCCTCCCGTTGTTCCAGCACAGCTGCTCTGCCTGATCAGGATTTGTCTTTCTGCACAGAGACACTCAGAAGTCCTTGCATGAACATTAGTGTGTGTCTGATTCGACGAGCAAGATTATGAGTTCACAAGATGTAATTTTCCATATTAATAAATAGAACAGAAAACAGTAAAATAGTAATAGAAATAGTAAATGTCGACATAACTCAGGGTTAGGGAAGGGAAATATATGAACAATAACTGAAAATCTGTTTCACTCCATATCTTCATCAGAAATAATGAGTGGATCTTGAGAAATTGAAAATGCAACGACAACCCAGAAAACTTTTACTTTGAAAAGTTTCACAAAGAAGAAAGTCGAAGGAATTACATTCTAATCCTCCTGAACGGTGAACTGAACTGAACCATTAATGTTCATCTTTCAGTTAATTTCAATGATTACTGTTCTCCTCTTTTTAAACCTCACATCACCAGTGGCTCGTTTTATGCTGTTAGATGTATAGAACCAAACAAACTACACTTGCAGGTGTCAATTTGGTAGCTAAAAAAAAAAAAAATTCAAGATGAGATGGAAAAGTGAAAGTGACATGTTGAAAAAAAAAAAGTCAAATAATAAAAAAGAAGAGAACTCTAATCAGTCACAGAGACCTCCAGGGCTCCAACAGCAGCCTTCACCTCTGACCCCGACTCAAGACTCTCCACCATCCCCAGCAGGAGCTCCTGTCAGTAGAAACACCCCAGAGAGCTTGAATGATTCGAATATTGTGGTTTTGCTGCCTCCTGGTGGACAACAGGAGGAGTGACACAAGAATTTAGTCTAAAAAACAATATTGTGTGTTGTGCTGTGTTATAGAGCAGAACTCTGCAACCTTGAAGACCAAAAGTTTTGTTTTTGTGACTTTTCGCCAAGTGAAGTTGGTCTGGAGCCTCAAAGCAAATTCAACCTTTGAAATCAGGTGAAAGCAGCTCATGAAGTTTCATATATAGTTTTGATGCTCATACAGCTATATTTGTTGAAGCATTTATGAAGTTTAAACTCAGAAGAGTGAACATTTTATTACATTCAACCTATTTTTTGGACCTGATTTTAACAGTTCTGTTTCTCTTTTCAAACTTTTTTGTTGACAATTTTGAAATTTCAGCTGTTTTAGACATTTAACCTCTTTTCAAGCCATTTTTCATGCTTCTTGGTAATAGACCTCATGGTAATAAACTCAGTAAAACTAAAAAAAATTCTTCTGCCAAGCGTAGTAAGAGGCATGTTGTCAGCACATTATATTTCAGATTGTTTTGTTGAAATATCGCCAGAATTACCCAGCAACTAAAAGCAGTTGGTGCTGCAGCTGTAAGATATGATACAGAAAGAATGAGCGAATGGCTTTGATCAATCCTCTTTCAAAATGTTGCTGATTCACTGTGTTATAAAAATACTTTCACAAAGAAATAAATTGATGAAGCAGTATAATGTAAAACAACTCATGGTAACAACTCTGAGGAAACAGAAACTTACACACCATTCATATGGAGCCTTTTGAAGTTTTATAATTGCTGACAATCGAGTGCATGTGGAGGCACAAAGGTAGCATGTGGTGATAAGACTTTAATTTTATTAATGCACTCTTCAAGTGAGGTGGAATCTGTTTATTTTAATCACATGTAGGTGTGTTGAACTATTAGTGTGCAAATGATGTCAAGATATTGTGCCTGACAAATATGTTGGCATAATGCCGTGCACAAGTTATTGATGCAAAAACATAAAATGAATGCATGCAATATTTTTCCCTTGTGGATTTAAAATTGTAGACAGTATTTCAGCCTCAAATCCTTGAAGTTTGAGTGCTGTATGTGTCTTCTTGCATTCCTACATTAATGCAGGCTCGATGCTGAAGTTTGTCCAAGGAGGAACACAAGACCAGGAAGCCGATGTAGATGAGCAACCATCAGCAAGAGGTGTATCCACATCTCTGGATTGCTCTTCAGATTGCTCTAACTCTCCCTGTTACTGTTGCCTCTGCTGAGCGAAGCTTTTCAAAACTCAGGCTCATTAAAACATGTTTGTGTTCATCAGTGGGTCAGGAACGTTGAGGTGGTTTGGCTGTCATCAGCACCAACATGGACGTGGCTCAGAAGCTGTCCTACAATGACCTGACAGCGGATTTTGCTTCCAGGAAATGCAGACGTGTGTCTCTGTGGGGCCTGAAGTTAGTGACATTCACTCAAACTGACACCAGGGGGCGCCATAAAGCAGTCGTGTTTCGTGCCCCTAAATGACTTGCAGCGGCCCTGTGCAGACCCTGTTACAGAGGATCGAAGTGTAACAATAACCTTGAGTCATCTTAGTGTCAAACCTGCTTTGTTTGTAGTCATGAATCATTTTACAGGAAACTCCTGAACATGGCTGCAATTTAGTGGAATTATGTGTGATTTAACTTTGCATTTTAACTCTTCTGATAAATCAACATGTGACCTTCAACATGGATGTTTGTGCTCTAAAGCATTCAGTATGAAAGTGTTTCTAACTTCTATGGAGTCTGTTCTGATGTGAATCCAACATGGACCCTCAGCAGCAGACTGCAGGCTGGATCATTGTTCCTCCTTTGACTCCATCATTTATTGCTGGAGTTCACAAATGGAGACTTTTTCTCTCACAGAGGAAGAACAGAGTTTCCACTTGTAGCTGTCATGTTAATAAAGAGAAAGTCAAAGGTCACAGTGTGGAGGCTGCAGAGCAGAAAGCCACAGAACTGCTCTGCTGCAGTGGAGGAAGTGTGATGAGCTCTCACCAGCTTGTTTTTTCTCTTCTAATAACCACAGAGAACAAATTCACATCTGCTGCTGCTCCGTCATGAACGCCACTCCTGTCTGTCTGTCTTCTCTGTGGTTTGATTTCCTCTCAACATGTTTCTGATGAGACCTCCACCCACACACAGGTGAGCTGAGACCCTGAATACTGTTACTGTTGCACTGTGGGAAATATTTGGAGCTGATTGAATTCAGTTCAGTCCATCAGTATCAATGTCATCAGAGTTTAGTAGATTGAACAGCTCTGTGTTTCATGAGGAAGAGACTGAAGATCATCAAAACTCCCATTCACTGTTCACTTCACAAGAAACTCTCCTGATGAAGAGTGAAACACTTCCTGTTAGCGCTCAACATGTCAGACTGAAGAGAAAACACAACAAAACAACATTATGTGACATTTTATTCTGAAAGTAACACTGAGGAAATGTAAAGAAAGTTTAACATTGAGAAACAATATCATAAAAGAGAAAAGCAGAGAAATATAATTGAATAAACTGATATATCAATAGAATAAATGGTTCAAAATAATTTTACTTGAAATATCAAAATCTTTAAACTGTGTAAAATGTGTTTTTTTCAATATAATCAACCAGGAACATTTTTGATAATTAAGAACTAAAATATAGTCAGTGAAAGAAAGCATTTTGAAAGAAATGTGGGAATTCACATATTTTAAATTCATCACTACAAACTGAAATCTTTTACAAACCTTTTCAGAAAAAACTTTTTTTCGTTTTAGTCAAACATTTTTATTCTGAAAGTAACACTGAGGAAATGTAAAGAAAGTTGAACACTGAGAAGCAATATCATAAAAGAGAAAAGCAGAGAAATGTCATTAGTTTCTTTGTTTAAAATACTGACTGAACTGAAGTTCCTCTTTCTGTTCTTCTTCTCTGTGTTTTCTACATGTGTTCAGGAGGAAGATTGTTTCAAGATAATCTTTGTTGTTCTTTACAGTTGATGACAGAAAACATGTTTGAGTTTTCCAGCAGGTGTGAGTGAGACGTCAAAGCTCTTGGAGGTCAGTCAGCATGTGTGGAGCTGGTGGACGGTCCTTTGTTTCTGAGGATCATCATCAGAGAGAGTCCAAAGCAGTAGACCACACTCTTCACTATCAGCACTGTGTACTGCAGGCAGAGCAGCCTCTCTCTGGACCAGAGTGGTGAAGGGACGGCTGGAGGAGGAGGAGGAGGAGGAGTAGAGGGAGGAAGGGTAGGAGGAGGAGGAGGAGGAGTAGAGGGAGGAAGGGTGGGAGGAGGAGTAGAGGGAGGAGGAGGAGTCGATGGAGCAGTAGACGGAGGGGCAGTGACCTCTATGACTGAAATGGACAAAGGTCAACATGTCAGTGCTCTAAATAATGACAGTGAATCACAGCTAAAGTCATCAAACCTTCTTTACCTTGCTCTGTTTCAGCCTCCACTGTTCCTCCCTCATGCTTCACAGAGCAGCGATATTTTGTTTTCGGATCATAGTGTTTGAGTACCAAGATGGAGGTGGAGCGTCCCGACTCTCTGAGCTCCAGCTGCTCTCCCTCTCTGGAGTTCAGCTCCTCCAGGCCGCCGTTCTGCTTCAGTCTTTTCCAGGAGAACTGGACCTCAGGAGGGACCATGGCTGAGGCCACACACAGCAGGTGGTTCTTCAGGGGATCTCTGGAGGCTGCTGGGTACACGCTCACCACGGGCTTCACTACCTTCCGCTCTGGAATCAGACAGCAGCAACAAGCAGCACACACACACAACCACAAAGTCAACAGCAGCTTCCAGCTCTCAGCTACATTCAGTCTGATCCTGGAAACCACCTCAACTCTGATCAATCAGCTGATTGATGTGAACACAGTACAAAGGTCACTGCTCACTGTGTTCATGTTGATATCAGACTCTGTCTTCACCTCAGGTCCTCATGTGTTGCAGCTCAGTGATTTTTAACAGAGAAATAAAGTGGTCAGAGTCGGGGCCACACAGTGGAGTCAGTGTGAGAAAGTTCCTGCTTCACATCCAGGCTGAACTCAGACTGAGTTTATGTGTGGAGTTTGCATGTTCTTCCTGTTCAGGCATTGTTTTCCTCCAGGTTCTCTGGTTTCCTCCAGTCTGAAAACAGCTTTTGATTCTGACCAGTAACTCTAAAGTAGTTGTATCTGTGTTCGTGTGAGAGACTCGTGTTTTGTCTTCACTCAGATAAAGTCGGAGGAAAACAGCGTTCAGTCAGAATCTTTATTTTACATTATTATGTTACACAATACCACTGATGTCATTTAAAATCAATTGAAAATATTTTGAGGAATCTGAGTGTTAAAATAAATCTGCTTATATTAGCACATTAATTTCTATAACTATGATCTTTATATATATTTAATGCTACGACTTTTAATTGAGTCCAAGAAAGCATTTATGAATTAATTAATTATATGATGTAAAACAATTAGAAAAGCTAAAATTTTAATGAGTTGAGTTTTCACAAAGTGATTTTGAAAAAAAAAAAAATTTTTTATGTGATATAATTCAACTTCTAATCTTGAATTCGATACTACAATTGGTATCGTTAAAATTTAAATGCTTTATTTAAAGGAGAGAAGTCAAAGAATGCATTTAAAAAAATTATTAATGCATCAGTTTTGTAAAATGTCCATTCTAACAGATTAGTTTAATCTCAGGTGATAATTCACACACAAATTTAAACTTCATTAATTCTGATTTTAAAGATAAAATGTAGAGACCATCTAATTATTATTTTCATTGTATTTAAAAATATTTCATTTTTTTAAGAATACAGTTTATGAAGCAAAATAGTTACATAACTTCCCTACTTATGTTTTTTATTGGTGGTTGGTGGTATTTATTTGGTGGTAAAATAAAGAAAAGAGCACAGAACATAGTCAGCTGAACTTGGTAGTTCATTAATATTCAGTTTGGGAAAATCAAGAGACAACAAAAACAATTATTTGTTTGAATTGTAGTACATAAAAAATTAAAACGGTTTCACCTCAGTGCAGGATAAATTGAGCTGCTAATTGTGTGGCTATTTTCAAAAAAGTTTTTTAAACTATATTCCTCACATTATCATATATTGACGCACTCCTCAGTATGAACTGAAAATATTTTGTGTTCCTTTGTGACACCAGACTCAACATAATCAAATGTTGTGTTATTTGTATTTTGCCATTCTATTTTTAAATGTTAAAATATTGGCAGTGATTGAATTCAGCAACATTCAGCACAAAGGATTTCAGGAATCTGTCAGTTTATTAGTAAAGAATCATCATCACTTTGAAAAGAAACTAAACTCTCTGGACACAGAATTAATAAATGAATTAACTTTAACTGTATGTCTGTGTGTTTATCTGGATGTGGAATAATTTTAGATATTTTAAACAGTAAAATACAAATAAAAGAGTGATTTCCCAAGTATCCCATCATTACTTTAGCATCAAATCAGCATGTGTGTATTCCAGAAGTATTCAGTATTTTTGTATTTGTATTTGTATTTTTGTGGTTCAATATCTGATCAATTAATCACATTCTTCTAAATTACATTCAGTAAATTTAAATAATCATAATATCACATTAACTTTACATTTTAAGTAATCTGAAAGCCAAGCTGTGAAATTTCTTAAATCTAAAACTGCAGTTTGTCTTCAGGAAGTAACTGCTTTCTGAAGTATCTAATATTAAGATGAAAAGTATTTTACTAAATAACTGAATGAATGAACAAATAAATAGCATTTTAAAATCCTTTCATCAAACATATTTTTAACTTCTGATAAAAAAAAGACAAACACAGAAAAAAAGTTCTTCTTACCGTTTACAACATACAGCTTTGTCCCAGAGCCAAAGATCCTCCCACAGTGAGAAAGAGTGAAACAAAACCCTCCTGCAGCTGAACGTGAGCTGAGCTGATGAGACTGTGTCATATTTCTGTTTTATAAAGAGTTTCTCTGATTTCATATCAACACATCTGTCTCTGGTTTCTTTGATCCAGCAGCTCAGCTCTGATGATCATGTCTGTCTCTTGGTCAGTTCACAGCTTTAGTCCACATGGAGCAGATCTGGACTAAAATACTAACTGTTGGACTGAAAGAAACTTTGTTTTACTTCCTTTGTCGGCAGAAGATTAACTTCATGAAATAAATGAGTTTGTTTGAATGGTAAAATATTTTACTGTTTTTTTTATTTAGTTTTTTTTAAATATTTATTTTAAAAACATTTTTGCTTCTCACTAAAATGTATCTTTAATGGAATTTTTAATATATGCCTGCACAGCAATGCATACTTTGGCTATGATAAAGCATTTAATAATTTACCAGGGACCACCAGGGTACATTCCTCGCCCAGCCCCTCCAGCTCACCTCTTTGATGCTGCTCTGCCCAAGCTCAGCGAGGCGGCTGAGGTTGTCGGGAAAGCAAAAGAAGCCTCAGCTCCAGGCCCCAACGGGATACCCTATAAGCTGTACAAGCAGTGTCCAGGAGTCCTAAAACACCTATGGAAGCTCCTGAGAGTGGCCTGGAAGAACCAAATCATCCCGTCTGAGTGGCAAAGAGCAGCGACCGTCTTCATCCCGAAAGAGACAAACTCCACCACCATTGGCAAGTTTAGGAGTATTGCGGTCCTGAACGTTGAAGGCAAGATCTTCTTTGCCATCCTAGCCAAGAGGTTGACCAGCTACCTCACAAACAATGGGTACATTGACACCAGCTGTCAGAAGGCTGGAGTGCCAGGCTTCCCAGGGTGCGTGGAACACTCTGCAGTAATGTGGAAACAGATCCATCGAGCAAAAACAGGGAAAAGTGATCTGCATGTAGTGTGGCTGGACCTTGCCAACGCATACGGGTCAGTTCCCCACCAGCTCATCGAGAATGCCCTGGATTTCTTCTATGTCCCGGTCTGCATTCGCGCCCTGGTGTCAAGCTACTTCACAGACCTCCAGATGTGCTGTACCCACCAAGATTTCACCACAAGCTGGCAAAGTCAGGAAGTGGGCATTGCCATGGGATGCTCAATGTCCCCTATCCTGTTCACTGCAGCTTTTGAGATCATCCTCATTGGGGCAAGGAAGATGGTAGGAGGGGTGAAGCTTCCATCTGGCCAAAGGCTGCCACCAGTGAGATACTATATGGATGATGTCACCACCATCCTCCAGACAGCAGCATGTACAGCAAGACTGCTGAAGAGGATCAACGAACTTGTGAGCTGGGCAAGGATGAAAATCAAACCTGTCAAGTAATGTAGCCTGTCCCTCAGAAAAGGGGTTAGAAACGACCAGACCATCTTTGCCGCAGGTGGTGAGAAGATCCCGTTGCTGGCTGGTCAACCCGTCCGTAGCCTCGGTCGGACCTACACTGCAGACCTCTCCGACAAGCACATGGGGGAAGCAGTGAGGAAGCAGCTTGCGGATGGCTTGGCAAGGATCGGCGACAGTCAGCTACCTGGCAAGTACAAAGTATGGAGCTATCAATTCA
Organism: Salarias fasciatus; assembly: GCF_902148845.1. Lineage (NCBI taxonomy): Eukaryota > Metazoa > Chordata > Actinopteri > Blenniiformes > Blenniidae > Salarias > Salarias fasciatus. Next base: position 4,816,723 of record NC_043762.1, read on the forward strand.
TACTGTACCCAAAGGTGATGTGGCCGCTGAAGATGTGCAAAGTCCCCTCCTCAGTGGCAGATAAGATGGACAGGTTAGCAAACACGTTCATCAAGAAGTGGCTGGGTCTTCCAAGATGCCTTTCAGATGTGGGGCTGTTTAGGAGGAACACGCTGCAACTGCCACTGCAATCCATCAGCCAGGGATACAGGCAGGAAAAGGCCCGACTGGTGCTGGAGCTGAGGGAGTCCACTGACCAGCTAGTGAGAGCAGTGGGCACCCAAGTGCGAACAGGGAGGAAGTGGAAGCCCAGGAGGAGGTTGACATGGCCATCAGCAGGTTAAAACACCAGGAGGTCATCGGAAGAGTCCAGGAGGGTCGAGCAGGGTTGGGGAGAGGCGAGGCCCCCCTCTTCTGGTCCAAGGCCTCCAAGGAGCAGTGAAGAGCGATGCTGGTGGCAGAAGTGGCAAGGACGGAGCAAGTCAGGCTACGCATTAAAGCAGTGGCCCAAAGCTGTCAAGGAGGCTGGATGTCTTGGGAAGGTGTCACAGACAGGCCCTTGTCATGGTCTGACCTGTGGAAGATCCCCCAGGCCAGACTCAGCTTCCTAATCAAGTCCACCTATGACATCCTGCCTTGTCCTCGAAACCTCCACCTATGGTTTGGCGTGGAAGAAAGCTGCCCCCTGTGTAATGCTATCAATGCTAGCCTCCAGCATATCCTATCAGGCTGCAAGACAGCACTCTCTCAAGGCCGCTGTAGATGTCGGCACGATCTGGTGCTAAAAAAGCTGGCAGAGGTGGCAGAGGCATGCAGACAACAGTGCAACAGCAAACCTCCTGCTCCAGCGAGACCGCCCATCCCCTTTGCAAGAGCTGGGGAGACCCCCAAACCCACCCACCAGAGAGCAACACCAAGACTTCTCTCACCCGGGGGCGAGTGGACCATGAGGGTTGACCTGGGGAGGCAGCTCCAGTTTCCCAGGGAGATAGTGGAAACATCGCTCCGGTCAGACCTGGTCTTGTGGTCAGTCCCACACAAGACCATCCTGCTGGTGGAACTCACTGTCCCATGGGAACAGGGGATGGAGGCTCCCAACGAACGCAAGTGTTCCAAGTATGCGGACTTGGCAGCAGAGTGTCAGGAGGCTGGCTGGAAAGCCCTGATATGCCCCATTGAGGTGGGGTGTAGGGACTTTGTGGGATCCGAAACAGTTCGCCTGCTCCGAGACATCGGTTGCACAGGAGCAGGGAGCTGGAAATCCATCAAGGCAGAGGAGGAAGAGAAGGGCAGCTTCGGGCTGTGGTTAAAAAGGATAGACAGCGGGTGGGGGCAGAACACCTAGGGCATCAGCAGGGGGTGGCAGGTAGAGATACTTGCCATCGCTCCGCCACCAAGAGATGTACTGGGGTTAAAGGAGCAAAACATCCGTGACTGGTGGTCCCCAGCTGATGACCCATTCCTGCCCGTAGGTGTATAGGGGAGCACAATTGCATCGAGTGCACTGGTGGAGGTGCGTCAGGCAGCAATACCCAGCAGGCATACCAACAGCCTGTATCTTCAAATCTAAGAAAACACTCCAGTAAAACAACTTGAAAATTACTACTTGAGGTACCTGCAACAAGAATTTCTGCAACAGATAAAAGTTGCACTTGAATGCACCAAGAAGTCCCATCAGCTTTACTGTAAGGATTTACTCCTGAACAATCATCACAACTTGAGATGCCTGCACAGTATTGACTTGCTAATATTAATACCATCCTCATTTTTGAGAAACAACAGTATTTCGTCAGTGTCACCAATCAAGAAGTTAGTTAAAGCAGTTTAACAGTGACAGTGCCATCACTGACACTGCACAGAAGTGTTTTGCATGATGAATTTTATCTTGTCATTATGAGGTCTTTTCTCGAAAATACAAGAACAAGATCTCATAAATATGAGACAAGGTGTGTAATTGTTGTTTCTTCAGTGAATGCAATGTGCTTCTTTAAAAATGCATCAACAACTATTAAATGATTTTTGTTTGCATCAGAGGATGATTTGTAGGTGCTTTGGTCCAGCCTTTTCAGCTTTTTTCGTATAGCGGCAATTACAATATAGTAATTTCTAGACACTTTTACAGAGAAAACTCAACAGATCCACATGAGCAAGGAGAAGTGACTGTGGAAAGGAAAAACTCCCTTTTAACCCTTTAAGCTCGGGGCCATTTTCGCCTAAAAGTTCAACTAAAGACGTACCCAAAGTAAACTGAATGCTGTTCTTGAACTGTTTGGAGTACATGCATGGTTGGGGTCTCATTTAAAAGCTGACAACCTGTATTTTCACCCAGTGCAGTCAGAATTACTGTAGGTGCTACTGGCACAGATTTATTATGTTGCAGCACACTGAATTAGGATGAATTTCATTCTCGCCTGAATTTTTTCCCTCATAAAACACCTGGAAATAAGTGTGAAAGCACTGAAATAGCTTGAAAACAATTTTGCTAAAGCCTGGGGTCTTACATAGTTCAGGTCAAAATGTCAGAGCAGTAATACAAGAAATGAGTGTTTGACACATGTATTTGTACTGCTATGCCCCGGCGGGGTCAATTTTGGACATCCTCTGTATACCCCCTGGATGCCCTCTGTACAATGGTATATGTTGGTTTTTGGCCCGTTTTTACATTATTTTCACTCCAAAAACTCATAAAGTACTCAAAAAATCACCTCAGATAGGCTTCAGTGTGGGATAAGGCACTCAGATTGAGAGGAGCAGGGATAGACAGCAGGTGCATCCCTCAGCAGATGTCTGAGAAGTCCCAAAACCCCGCTAGCGTGCCAGCCAGCCATTCAGCCATTCAGCAAGCTCATTGGCTACCAGCCTGTCAGTCAAACGTTTCTACCGACGTGATTGGCTCAGAATTCATTGATGACGAGTGATGACGACTGATGACGTGGGTCCATCAGTCTCGGCAGCGGTTGCTGGTTAGCCATCGGAGGGCGGGATGAGTCACTTGTTTGGTTGAAATATGATGAATAAGCAACGGAAACCGATCAGTCGCCATATTGGATATCCTCAGCGCGAGTGAGAGAGGTCTGCATGTTTTTATCTGATTAAAAAATTGATTATTATCGGACACGCACGCAGAGACACGCCACGTGCGCGCGCGGTGGCGCGTCTAATTCTGGATTATTTGCTATTTACATATTTTGGACAAAAGGCTATACTTTCTAGCTTTGCCTGGATGCATACGTTTGGAATGTGGGAGTTTTTGCTGGATTATCTGGATTATGGATCATCTGTGATCAGTTATGAGCCTCCAAAGGTGAGTTGCGCTGTTTATTTAATTTTCTGTATGTTGGACAAATGTGTTTATATTACCCGCTGTGGTAATCACATCTGAAAGTGATTTATACCAGCGGATTCATGAGAATATCCGCTTTCTAACGGTACATAGTATGTCTGTGGAATTTGCAAAATGCGTCTGGATATTTGATAAATGCATCGGGAGAAGCTGACCGGCCCGTCAACCAGTCTCCTCCTTGTGGGACATGCCCGGAACACTTCTCCAGGGAGATGTCCAGGAGGCATCCTGAATAGGTGCCCAAGCCACCTCAGCTGGCTCCTCTTGATGTGGAGGAGTAGCGGCTCTACTCCGAGCTCCTCCCTGGTGAGCTCCTCACCCTATCTCTAAGGGAGTGCCCAGCCACCCTATGAAGGAAGCTCTTTTCAGCCGCTTGTATCTGGGATCTTGTCCTTTCAGTCATGACCCAAAGCTCATGACAATAGGTGAGGGTGGGAATGTAGATTGACCGGTAAATCAAGAGCTTTGCCATTTGACTCAGCTCCTTCTTCACCACGACAGACCGATATAACGACCACATCACTGCAGCCGCTGCACCAATCTGCCTGTCAATTTCACACTCCATCCGTCCCTCACTCGTGAACAAGACCCCAAGATACTTAAACTCCTCCACTTGGGCCAGAGTCTCTCCACTGCCCTGGAGGGGGCAAGCCACCTTTTTCCGGGTGAGGACCATGGCTTCGGATTTGGAGGTGCTGATCCTCATCCCTGTCGCTTCACACTCAGCTGCGAACCACCCTAGTGCATGCTGTAGGTCCAGGTTCAATGGAGCCAACAGGACAACATCATCTGCTAAAAGCAAAGATGAAATCCTGTGGTGTGTCGTTTACATCACAAGTTCTCATTTTGGAGCTCACACTTACCGTGGTGGAGCTTAGCTTGTAGCATGAGCTGAGGACAGCCAGCTGCGGTGTGCATGCCGAGTACGTGATCACTCTCTTGCGGCGCTTTCGGTTCAGCTTGAATGGCGGCGCCGTGAACAGGAATTGTGAAACGCACACTGTAATGTACTATATTGAAATATCGAAAATTTGTTTAAAACTCATATCATCGTTATTAGATTAAAATATACCGCGGTATATATTGCTATCGAAATTCTGACCAGCACTACAAGCGCCACTTCCAAAACAGTTAATAGCTATTTAGAATTTGAGAAATAAATGGATAAAATGTACAACTATCACTTTGTAATGTTCCTGAAGTGTTCAAACATTACTCCGTGTTTCCTTGATGGATTACTTTTCTCCTCGATGGATTCTAAAACATGGCTCGTAACTGCTGAACGCCGCTCAAGTCTGGACAGAAGGTAAGTCTACTATTTCACACGTAAAGATTAAAAGTTTAAAAGCATTAAACGTAACAAATGAGTGGTTTTACAGTTATATGGGAGAAGAACACGCAGGGCTGATGATTCATGACTGAAGTCAGGCTTTTATTGGAAGAGCTGCTTCATTCAGGTGCATTGTTTACTCACTGCACCTTAAAGGCTGTGTAAAAGATCTATATTACTAACAATAATGAATTAAAGCTAAAAAATGGCGTTATTAAGCTGTAGCAGCCTTGTTTTTATCGTGATAAAAAAGGAAAATAAACAATCAATTCTGGACGTTGTAAAACCAACATTACTTTAGCCAATTAAAAACGAGGTAGCTTCATTATATATTGGTTTTCTAACGTGTCAATTAACCTCTCTACATTCTTAGCGTAACTGTCATCTCCTACGCCCTTTTTGTAACCCCCTCTCCCACGCGCTCCACCCGGCTCTATCCATGCTAGGCTCTGCTGCTGCTATCAACACCTTAACACCTGTCGACATGAGACAATTGCTACAAACAACCTGCGGAGGGCAGCGTTACAGTAAGAGGCATCAACTCTACCAAAAATAACACAAAAGAAAAAGGTCGAAACAGTAGCCTGGACAGTTAGCATATGGTTATGCGATGGCTGACAAGAATCTGCTGCAAGTTTGCCGCAAGAGAAAGTCAGTGTTTCAGGTGGCTCAAAGGAGAAAACAAGAAGAAAAAGAGCGATGCCAAACTAAAGTTATTCTTAGGGAATCCTTGGCGTGCCCTGAAGGAGACCAAGGGACTAAAGACCAGTGGCGACTGGTGGTGAAATTTGTTGGGAGGGCTAACAAATGCTTGCATAATACAGATTAAACAGAGCTGCAAAAGCAACCTATGATACACAGTTACATCAATTACAGGTACACTATACTTTTTTAGTGATCTACATCAACTCTCTCTCTCCCTCTCTCTCTCTCTCTCTTTCTCTCTCTGTCACACATGCACACATTTACGCACTACAGACGTGTTCCAACCCAACTTCAAAGCCTGCCCACACATAGCCTGCTGCAGCTGTTTGGTGACATGTAGTGCCAAACACACCTTCAGTACAACAGCTAACCTCAGCAAAAACAAGGCTTCACAGTCCTTTAACAGGTCATTGCTGCATTTGGTGTTATCTAAACTTAAAACAATCTGCTGTAAGTTATTTAAAAATAATTTTCTCATCTTTTTTGTATTGGCTGTCTTTTTGTGCTGGGAGGGCTTAGCCCTGCTAGCCCATTTATACCAGCCGTCCCTGCTAAAGACTGAGGCTTTGGTTGCCAAGTTTCTCCTGGACAGGTAACATTATTCACTCTTTCTTTAAATCTTGGTACCATGTTATTCATAAATGCTTACAGAATGCAATATTATCTATCTGAAAGTCAGATATTTGTTGTTTTAGCTTGCTAATGTACTGGGCAGCTCATTAACATGTGGGTAGCATAATTACTGCATGAATAACGTAATTGCTAAGACTTTAGCTTCCTCTCAGAACAGCTTTCTGACAGAGGTGATTTTTCATTGCAGTTATGACAATGTTACATCTACTCCTCTGCCTCAAACACGATGGAGCAGACCCCCGCAGCCCCCTGTGACAATTGGGCAAGAATCACTCTCAGACAGATAACGTTAATTGTGCTTATTTTAATGCAAGGTGTCTTCGGGAAGTGTATTTTTCTTAATCATAGCTGCAACATGCTTGCCATTTGGCGAAAATGTATGTTTTGATCTTAAAACAAGACTTGTATAAAAAAGTCCGGAGAGTGAGAGGAGGAGGGTGTGGGTTTGTTTACGCCTGCTGCAGCGTGCACACAGATCAGCTGTGAGCTCCAAGCGTCTTCTCCAGTCATGCAGCTCCACACAAACCTCCCCCGTCCTCCTCTGATCCACCTGAGAACAGGGACGGCTCAGGGACAGGATTTGGCGTAAGTGTAGGATTTTGCTCATATTCGCTGTGTTTTGTGTTGTTCAAAAGGACACGTTGGTAGCGATGTGTTAACGCTATGATGCTAAGTTACATGCTACCCAGCTCTCGTAAACACAGACTTCAGGCTATAATCAGATTTCTGACTGCTCTTCTGTGCATTTGCCTGGCATGTCTGGTCACACCTAGTGTGATTAAACTCATCTGTAGATTTTCATGAATCAAAGTAAAATATTTGTGTAATAGGATATTCATAGTTTCACCACTGATAATGTTATGACACCACGAGCTCAAGTTCACTACAATTTCAATAAAAAGCTCTGTATTGTGTATTCATTAACCTCAAAATAAGTTGCTCAGTGTGATGAACAGTGTTTAATACATGTGATGGAACCACTGTGGCACCAATTCAAAATCTCAAAATCAGAATTTGTACAGTAGTGTTCTTACCTAAAGACTGGAGCTTCTGTTATATACTTGAATCTATTTATTTTATTACCAAAAAACACATGGCTCATCTAATGTTAATAAGTACTGCATTGTTTGTGAGTTTGCAGGCTTGATTATTATCGGTGTACATATGTTCCCCACTAACCTCAGCTTTTGTCACAACAGCACACAATGATTCTTTACGAAGATTGTTTATCAAAGACTATGAAATAAGTTAACTTTCTTTTTTTTACCATTAGCTAAACTACTACTATACTATAATTTGCACAATAAATAATAGTATCTTGTACATTTAACAGGGATAAAGATTTCTCTGTGAAAGGAGTTCGTAAACTTGCCAGTGGAAGCAGTGGTGAAGAGCACACTTCTGCACCACATGAAGAAACAAGGTTAAACAAACTACAGCTTTCCAAAAAACTAGTACCTTCTGCCACGATATTGTATAATGTAGCACATATGTACCCTTGTATATTTATGTTGAGCAGTTCAGCTGCCTCTGAGAAAAGAAAATATGAAGGGACTGTTAGGCCAGATCAGAAGCTCTAAATTCGGCTGGGAGCCTCGGGTGAGTCAAAGCATGGAGACACACAGGAGTGCAAGTGAGGAACGTTTACTTGCAGAATAATTTGAATGAAAAAAATGAATATTTTCACAATACAAAAGCGTGCAATAAAAATAAAAGAAAACACCAATAAATCAATAAACCAAAATTAGTCAGTCTTGTTGGTCTTTAAGTGTCTTGTCTCTCAGTCTTTCAAGTGTTTGTTCAATGTCCAGTGTGTCTGCCAGGATCTTTCTGGGGTTTGGCTCGCCATTTAGTGCAGAGAATCGATCCTCTTCTGGAATCCACGAATCTGCAATCCAGTGGATTACACAAATCCAAAAAACTTGACCTGTTGGATAGGTCACAAGAACAACAGCTTACTTTTTGACTATAATTACTGTAGCTCTGAAACTGTTTTAAAAAGAAGTGAAATATTTCAAATGGATCCAATTTCTTATTCCTATACAGTAAAAATATATTTAATTTTACCCAACATAGCTGTTTTTTAGTGCATATTAAATAGACACTAGGTTCACAAGTATGCAGAAATACACAAAATAAAGATTACAGTACATCTGAATGCACTTACAGTTACAATAATTGATTTACAATGGGTTGAACAGCAGAGCTCCACATGGAGCTAACAGAAGATAACATTGCTAACAGCAATACAACTCACACAAAAGAAACTTTACCACTCTGCAGCCAGGATATAACATAAACCTTGGGATGACAATCACTGTTGTGGGTCATGAAACCATAGCTAACCCCCTTCAGCTTGAAAAGAAGCTGTTTTTGTGATAAAAATGCTTTTACAGTAAGCAAGCGGAGTTAATATTTAAGCTAGCGGAGGTAGCATTTAAGCTAGCGGAACGGCTAGCATGCTAACAAGTTACACAGACACACACAAGGTAATTACTCACCACGCTGATTAGCAGGTGTAGCACTGCTGCTCTGAGCTCACGTGGGTTCACAGCCTTTGGCTCAATATCTTAAAATTTAACAAACAGTCAGTAGACTTATATATACATATATATATATATATATATATATATATATATATATATATATATATATATATATATATATATATATATATATATGTGTGTGTGTGTGTGTATATATATGTTAGGGCTGTCAAATGATTAAAAATTTTAATCAGATTAATCACAGCTTACAAATTAATTATTCATGATTTATCACAAATAATCGCAATGTCCAACTATGTCTGAAATATACCCTTTTTCCTGTATTGCATTAACAAAAAAAACGACAGGACATGATTATATATATTTAACACGTGATGTGTTTTATATTTAAGGCTCCAAATAAAATAAATATTCAAAAAACTAAAACATGCACACCATAACATAATGTGTGTGTGTGTGCAGCGCTCCCTCTGCAGTCCCTCTAAAGTTGGCTTTAGGCAGGAGTTACATTTTCAGGTCTGTAACAAATGTAGTACCACAAGAAAAGTAAAATTAAGAGATACCACACTTTATTCTTGCACAATTAAACAGGGCATTCTCAGTGTTCCTTTTTGTGTGGAAAACAGAAATTGCTTCAGTATTTTTTTAATCAAACAAGTAGAATCCATGGGGCCAGCCGGCTTATCTCCCTCCATATTGCTTTCTTCTTCTGTTTTGATAAATGAATTGACGCCAGGCCTCCTTTGCCTCCTGTCTGCTGCCCATCCAGCTTCACATGTCCGCGTGGGTGTGCGCTGCGTGTTGGTCCGCGTGGCGTAAAAATCGTCATGAATTCCTGTCCACTAGGGTCTGCGCGGACTGATCCGCGGATGTCCGCGCAGCAGACAAAACATGACGGTAAAAGTGAAAGTGAAAGCTCCAGCCTGATGGCTCCACTTAAAGACACGGAAAGAGTGAAAAACTCGTGGAAAGAGAGAGAGACTCTGTCTGGAGGGAGGAGAAGGTCTGCAGACAGAAGTGAAAGCAACTCCGGCGCTGCCCCCGCAATTCAGAAACAGAAAAAAAAGGCTAAATAAACTTTAATACTTAATGATAATGTACTGACAGTGTATGTGCTTAATTTTCTCTAAATAATCCGTAATAAAGGAGCAGATAAACAGTCTGTAGTGCCGTTGTTGTTGTACTCTGATGATAGCCAAGATCTGGACTACCTTCCTCCTGTACGTCTACGGATACGTATCTGATCTTTTGCCATGCGACTTCAGTCTGAACGGCCAGGTCGCATTTATCTGACCTGCACGTCATGATATGGGGCGCCGAAGACGTGTGTCTTACCATGAGTGTTAAAAAAAGGCGCTCACAGACGTACATTAAGGGAGTTCTTGTCATCCGAAAAATATTACTGAACTCTGTATCATTAAAGCCTCTCACCACTGTCCCACCACTCCTGACTGCGTTTCTCTGTTGCTGCCGCTGCCCCACAAAACGCCATGGCCAAAAACTCGGCTCTCTTCCTTCTCATTCGGTAAATTCTGCAGCGCCAGGACAACGGGGAGGAAAAATAATAATAATATCCACATGCTCTCTCTCTCTCCCTCTCTCTCTCTCTCACACACACACAGGAGCTCAGTGCGGCTGGTTAGAAGCGCTGCGCTCAAATGATTGCTCAATGTTCAATTGTAAGAATGCCTGTTTGATCATTTCTTAAATAAATCATCGACGCTTGAAAAGCTACAGATTCTATGTTGTTTGTGAGTTCCGCAAACACTGAAGCGCTGCTGCGTGACGTCGTTCTGTCCTCTTCTGCGCATGCGGGACACTTTTGAGTGGTATTCCGTTCAGACGGGAGATCACATACAAGTCGCATTTTAAAGGTCTAATACACGATTTTCTCGAAAAGACGAAGCCCCAAGTCTTCTTACTCACTTTTTGAACAACGCGCATGCGCCAGACCATCCGCCCGGCTCTCCTGCTTCTCCCAGGAAACGCGGAAGTGTACGAGCGCGATCTCCTCTTCTCCGGCGTGCACGGCTGTTTACAGTTTCTGCGATCGGCCTCGCTCATACATAAAGCTTTTTTTCCGAAACAGTTTCAGTTTCATTATGTCATAGTCGCCATCGGTAAGTACTAGCTCAGAAGCTCACGGCTACATAAACACTCTGAATGCGCATGCGCAAAAGGGAGAAGCTGATTGGGCGCAAGCACGTAGAACCGCCTTACGAAAGCAGCTCGTCAGAATGATTGACAAACAGACCCACCAATTATTTAGGTGATCCACCCGGACATCAAAATCCTGTATTGTACCTTTAATGTAAATATGAACGAACTCACAAAAAAAATCAGATTTCACAAAAAAGTTAAAAATGGGCATTAAGCCCTGCAGTGTGAACGTAGCCATAGTTAGCTCAAACTGTGTTTAGTGCCTCATTATTTGATCTAACATGCTTGACGGTAGTTATATCTGTGTGATTTTATAATAGTGTGAAAAGACATTTATTGAATTAAGAGAGTAATACAGGACAGATAACTTACCCGATCACTTGTTATTCTCTGATCTCTGAGAGTTTTGACCCTTTCTAGATCCTGTTCAGTCATGTGGGACAGAAGATGCTTCTCTTTCTTTTTTTTCTTTTTCCCTTATCCCTCTGTTGTGGCAGAAGACGCTGGTCTTTTCCTCCTGCTGCCCCTCCCTCCTCGGGATGAAGGCCCCGGTCTGTCTGGGTCAAACTCCGTGTCAGAGCCCTCTGTCGCTTGCTCTTCCATAACCTCACAATATGCAATAACAATTCATTAGAGCGCTTCCTGAAACAAGCAGACAAAAACTGAACAACTGGAGAGCACTGATGGAATGCGATGGTCCGACAGGAACATGCTAACTAGCAAGATGCTAAAAACATTAGCTTAATAAACCTGCTCCATACAAAGACACACTTTGACATTTTGGTCTTTCACATGTGTAGAATGGTACTGACAAAGGTAGATAATTACCATAGATGAGTCCGTCATTACGAGAGTATAACACTAGTATCAGCACTCGTAGCAGCAGTCTTAGCAGCAGCAGCAGCTCTGAACGGCAAACTTTCTGCATAAGGAGGAGGCGTTCCTCCGTAGAGAGCAGGGGAGGAGGGAGTGTGGGTCACGCATGCGCAGCATTTCAAAAAGGACTAACTTTCACTGGATTTCTCTCTCCATGGAAAATCCTCGATGCAACCTTTAACTGTGGCGATACGCTGTTCAGTATTCAGACAATGTGACCCAAAATGATTACTTTAAATACGGGTTACGGGTCGGGCTGCGGGTCGTGTTTCAACGGGTTGGATCGGGTCGCGGTTCTAATCGGGCTAATCGGGTTTGCGGTTCGGTTGCGGGTTTGTACGTCCCTGGGTCGGGCCGGGGCGGGTCTTGAAAATTGGACCCGTGCAGGACTCTCCCGGACTCTCCTGTGGAGTTCAAGAGCTTTGTATAACAGTTGGTCTGTTACAGGTCGGGTCGGAGGCTCAAGAGCAGACGACACGGGAGAACAGATGGCGGGTGAAAAAACTTATTTATGCAGAGAACTAAGGGTGAGTCCAGAAGCTGAGTCGGACCAAGCTGGGTCCGAGGTGGCCCTCGGCAAAGTTCCAGTCCAAGCTTTGGATCCGAGTCCGGAGGTACTTGGAGCAGGCAGGCGGCAGGAGCGGCAGGAGGTTGTGAGGTGAGCGGCAGGCTGAGCGGATCCCAGACTGAGAGCAGGGGAGAAAAAAAAAACAAGAGTGAGTTCACAGTTCATGAGAGCAGGTCGAAGCAGGCACGTCTAACACACTGTAGCAGAGGTTAAGATCCAGCGCCGATTCCAGCCAAGGACGCCACTTAAATAGGGACCGGGAGAGCAGCTGAACTTCATCTGGCTGATGAGCTGGAACCACGCCTCCGGAAACCCGCTCCAGCACCGCCCACCTTAAAATCAAACAAACAGCCTCCCTACTAGGAGGCCGGGGGGCTGGCCATGACATGGTCCCATGATTCCAGCATTTTTCATTGTCAAAATAGAAGCTTTTAAAAAAGCACCAAAGTTCAAAGGTCAATATCTCTGAGCAGGAGCAAATTTAAACTTCCAGTCTGCCATAATCTTACTCCCCTGGTTAAGTCCTTTACGTATCCTTTATGTATGTATGTCCTTTATGTATCATGTTTAGTCCTATGACACACTTTTAATTTTCCCTCTTTTGGAACCAGTCCTGTTTGACATGTACATTTCAGGGACACATGTGAGACTCAACTGTGTAGATTTTAAGAAGAGACCCAAAATGACAACAAAGGGTTCCAGTAAGTTCAAACAAAGTTCTTACTGAAGAATGTGGCCACTATTTATGAGATAAATTCAGTTCAATCACTTTTCATCCTGTTGAGCCTTACATTTCTCTCTGAAACGTACATGTCAACCAAGCCTGCTTCCAGCTTAATCAAGTTAATACTGATTGATTGTTTCCTTGAATTTGGTCACAGTATCCTCTGACAAACATCTCATAAGTTTAAATTTTTCCCAGATGCTTTAAAGCCAGTAATTGTAAGCTCTAACGATATCATGAAGTGACCAGACAGTACAGGGTTTTGGGGAAAAACTGTTAATTGATCAATGTCAATATGATAAGTGAGAACAAGATGGAGAGTGTGATTGAAGTAATGAATAGGTTTGTTCACCTTCTGCCAAAAGCCAGTCGTATCAAGTAATGAACTGAATGCAGTGTTGAGGCTGTCAGCGTCCTTATATACTTGAATGTTAGTCTCCCACTACAATGATTTGATCTGAACTCAGAACTAAACTGGAGAGAAAATCTGAACATTCAGATCGAAATTAAGAATCTAAAGCTGGAGGACCAATAAAAGTGTCTTCTGTGTTTTCCAGCTGGAGTTCATGAGATTCGGAATGAGACTTTCAGGGCTCTAATTTGACGGCGCAACTTGGCGATGATCAGCGGCGGAGGCAGCGCATTCCTATTTTCGACAGGCGCAGAAGAGGGTGTCTGGCAGGTCCGCTGCACTTGCGCCGAGATGGGCGTGGCGGCGCACCAGGGGGAGGGGTCGACAGAATCAGCTGGGCGCAGTGATAGTTTCGTGCAGAAGGTGTGAGCAGGCTGGGGAGCGGAGGATCTAATGACACTGACAGCTTGTCAGTGTCATGAAAGATACACACAATCACTCATGAACCACATAATTGTTTTTATTATCTTCTTTAGCACTAGAACATCCAAGACAATCTGACAGACCATTTGGGTTTTTAGAATTCAAATAAATCTGTTAAAAATAATTCCCCTGTCCTCTAATTCTTTGACTTTTCCTAAATATGTGTCTTGTATGTTTTTCTGAAGCAAATAAGGTCCTAACAATAACACAGATAATATTACAAAGCATTTATACCTCCAAAGGCCAACAGTGGTCTGTGAGACTTATTATTTATTTATTTATTTATTTATTTATTATTATTATTATTATTATTATTATTATTAGACTGATTAAAATGATGCACTTCACGGGGCTTTTTTTTCTTCTGTGATTGATTTGTTTTGGTTCATGCGCGCATCTGAACAGGGGGCTAGCTCTGACAGCAGACAATCAGACAGATGACCAAAAATATCAAGCAAATCCCAAAAGAAAGATAGTAAAAACAGGCATAAATAAGAGATATAAGGTGGAAGAAGCTTTAGCAATGATACAGGAGGTCAGTGAGGGGGAATCGGATGGCGGAGACGTGTCGGACATCAGCGATCTTGACTGGAGTGAAGAGGAGGAATGTTCTGAATCAGAGTCAGAACAGTCGCGGGACAAACAGCGAAACAAATATAATGCTGCTGCCCCAAAAATACCCGACCGACCTCCAGCTGCTGTACAGTCCAGCGTAGAACCTGCAGTGGCGCATGGAAGCGCTCACGCGTCACCTCCAGGTAGAGAATTACTGTAAGCTGCTGTCAGTTTACAACTAAATAATAATAACATAAAATGGTGTAAAATTATTATTATTATTATTATTATTATTATTTAAACTAATGTAATAAATCTGAGCACAACAGTGAACACGGTATTGACAGCAGGGGCACTGCAGCGTCTCCAGATGTGCCTGTTACAGATTCAGGTAAAATATTATATCCTCCATTAAAGTACAGCAAACCATGTATTTTTCGTTTCCAAAAATTAATTTTAGAACGAACATATTTTCTGAATAAATACCTTTGTCCTGTTGAGCCTGCAGTCCCAGAATAAAATGAGCAGGGTGAGGACGGGTCGGTGTGGGAAGGTGTCCGTCCTGGGGCGCAACCGGGGAGACTTATTTTACTAATTTTAATATGTTCTTGATTATTATTGACAGTTAATAATACAACTATTTTGTGTGTGTTGGCGTGTGTGTGCGTGTGTATCAGGGAAACGAGTGCGCGGAGTGTGAATGAGAGGTACGCTGCGCAAATGCGCACTGTAAAAAGTTCAATACATTTTAAAACCTGATTTTAGGCATTAATAAAGCAGATATGAGGCAGACGTTTTGCTGATCCACTTGATTTAATATTTTGTTTCTTTACCTTAATTTCTAATGCATTAGATTACAGAAAAGCAACCTGTTGGTGTGCTCCTGCGCAAAAACACTGCATATGACAGCCTGGCTGACCATAGTGGCCTTTGGAGGGGGGTAAGAATGCTGGCAACACGTGAAGCAGAGTGGAGGACGGAGCAGATAGCAGATGTCGCCACCATTCTCTCATAAATGATTATCCTTCGTCTGGGATGGCCGGAATGCCATGTGTGTGATAGGAATTACAGGGAATCATTTCAGAGGACATCGATCTGATGACAACTGAACCAGCAGTCCTAAGTAGACTCACCCAGCTCCGCTGTGCAGCTGCGCTGAGTGATTGGCACCTGTAATTCTTTGTGCTTTCCCAAATGTATCTTTAAGAGTTATGATGCACACAAATAAAAACAGATTTTCCCTTTCCCTACAAAGTCTGTATGTAGCCGCTAAATGCAGGGTGTCTGCATTTTTATTTCATTTGTCTGGCTCCCCAAGCTCTACAAGAGATTATTTATTTCAAAATGCAGTCATATACATTGTTGCTTCACTATGGTTTAGTATTGAGGCCAGGAAATAAAATGTATTTCATCATGTTAATGTAGCAGTGTCCTTCTTTGAAAAAAAGGAGAGGTGTTCATTTGATTGGTCAAATTGCGCTCAGCCGGGTTCAACCCACTTTCTCTCCTCTCTCTTGCGCCACCTGCGCCGGTGGGCGGGATGGAGGCGTGACTGCGCCTGGTTCACGAAATTGGGACAATTTTCTGGACACGCCCCGTTGACTTTATCCGCCGACGGCGCACTCTGCCCTCCGCTGACAGCGGGCGGATTCGGCGCAGTCAGCGAAGTTAGAGCCCCCAAAGGTTTTCTGCTTGGTTTTAGTTCCAGGACCGATTAGAAGTTTAGAGTTACAGATGGACGCTACTCCACCGCCTCGGCCAGATTCTCGGGGAATACGATACTTAAGTGTATTTGGGGTTGCTTCATTTAAACTGAGATATTCATCCTTCCTTGGCCAGGTTTCAGTGAGATTTAATGCATCAAAATTATGATCAGTTATTAAATCACTAATAAGTAAAGATTTGGAGGAGAGGGATCGGATATTTAACAGTCCACATTTGACTGCTGTGGTTTTTTGTTCTACAGCAGATTTAGTTTGGATTTTGATTAAGTTTCTAAGATTAACTCCTCTCATCTTGTGAACGTGCTGTCTGCTGGAGATGATAACAGAAAGAGAGGTGTGTGACGAGTGGGCGAGACTTACCTTGAGTGAGTCAGCTGGATTGACAGCTGGGGTTGTCTGGATGTTACCTGACAAGATGGAGTTTCCCAGCGTGCTGGGATATAATCTGTCATGACAGTAGAAAGCAGGGCGGTTCTAGAAGAGGTTGAAGTTGTTGATGAAGTGAAGATTGTGAGATGAGCAGGAGCGCTGAAGCCAGGTGTTCAAGCTGAGGAGCCTGGAGAAGCACCCAGCACCCCGGAAGAGTGTTGGTAGAGGTCCGCTGATGAAAACAGACTTCCTGCAGCTTTCCAGCGAACTGAAAAGGTCCTTAAAATCCTTTTTGGTGGGCTCGAAGTGTCGCCGTGTCATGTCATTTGACCCAACATGAACAATCACCCGGCAAACAGACGAGGGTGCAGACTGGAGGAGCTCCGGGAGTTTATTCACGATGATGCCAGGAAAACACCTTCTAATGTTGTTAAAGAAGCGAAAATTTCGCACAATGCTGTCTCCAATGATGAATGAAGTCGGGGTGAAGAGAGGATGAGGTGGAGGCGGGTCAGGAGCGTTGTTGTTCAGGGCTGGGGGCACTAAGCTGGGGCAGCAGCACTGCTGATTGCAGCTTCTTCTCTGGAACGGCAATCCTCAGTCTGTCCCGGACGAGAGGCTCCTGGAGCATCTCCCAACAGCCTCCCTGAAGAGTCCTCAGCAGGCTGCGGAGGTCAATGACCTGGGTAATGGCTGCCGCTCTATTAATACAGAGGAACGATCCTACAGCAGAGCAGCGGCAGAGCGATGAGTTCCGGATTTGGTGGGATGAAGGACTGTCTCAGTGTCCAGCAGCAGAGATGGACCCACGTAGTCTGTAGCTTCTGGGTTGTCGAGGCAGGGAGCTGCAGTAGATACAGGAGACGTACAGACCATCGCAGACCTGGAGACTTCACCACCAGCTGCACCGTCGTTGTCGTGCTGCATCAGAACCAGGAAGCGGTTCAAGACGGAGAGTGGAGGCGGAACCACCATAGCTTTGAGTTTTCGTTTTCCCCGAATCACAATTTCTGCCCATGAGCGTTGGTGGTCAGCTGTGGAGCAGGAGGGAACCCAGGGTGCTGGGTCGGTGGTGGCTGAGAAGGAGGCTATGACCAGGGACTATTGTTGGGCCACTGCCTGGGTCTTAAACAGCAGAGTGTCTTTGTTCCTCTGACAGCTGGGATTTCCTTTTTCAGATTAGCAATCTTTTTATTTGCTTTTGTGACTTCTTGTAGACATGTTGGTCGAAGCTCACGGCTGACAGCTGAGGACGCAGTCTTGTTAGCCAGTGAACAGTCGATACCCACGGGACCATGCTGTCAATCTCTAGAGCTGGGTTCACTACCAAGCTGACGCTGTGCTCTGAGCAACAAACATGTTTACATGTTCTCCCTGAGCCTGTGTGGATTCTCTCAGGTTCTTCATTTTCCCATATTTCATAGACATGCTTGTTGTGTGTCGGTGGTTTTCTGTTCCTCTGTGTTTGTTCTGTGTTGGAATATTGGTGTCTCCCTGCTCTTCACCAAATGTCAGCTGAAATAAGTGTTTCCTCTCTGAGAGCCTGACTTGGAAAACATGAGGATGAACTGGAGTCATTCCAGCTGAGGATCAAAACAGAAGAATTATCTTCCTTTACTGTATTTGGCTGAAATAATAAATTTCTTTATGCCCAATGAAATTTCTGTTGAGATACACAGTTAAGAGGTCGTTCATCCCCTCGGCTATCGGGCTGTTTAACAGATGTGCCTGAGTCGAACTGAGTACACTATGAGCACTTTATCACTACTCTATTGTACTGTTGTTATTTATTTGCGTGCAAATAATTTATGTGTTGCTGCTGGACACCTGAATTTCTCCCTTGGGAGATTAATAAAGTTTTAATCTATCTATCTATCTATCTATCTATCTATCTATCTATCTATCTATCTATCTATCTATCTATCAGTTTTGTTTAAACAGTCTGACTGATGTTCAGACATCAGTAAATACATGCATATTAACATTATTTCATTTCAAACTGATTAAAATGAAGAAGAGACTCGGTAAACTAAGAGTCTCAGATTGAGGTGGAGTGAAATATGTGAACCTGCTCTCTGGTTTACTGTTTACTTCCTGTCACACACTTGATTTGACATCAGTTGGTTTTTGTTCAGGCTGCAGGGATCATTTCTCACTGTGGTAGTTTCCTACCCAGCAGGAGCAGTAGTAGGAGGCTGAATGAGCTGATTTAATTTTGTTAATCTTCAACTCACAGACATTTTGTTTCTTCGCAGCTGAGAAATCCCTTTTCTGAGGATGATTGTAGCTTGAATCGATTGCACCACTGTGTCTATTAATATCCAGAATCACTCTGAATGTTTCTGTGTCTTTCTTCTGGTACCAGAATACAAAAGTGTCACACTGATCAGTTCCTCTACAGCTGAAGGAGACTGTGTCCCCGACTCTCCTGGTCAATGTAAAACCGACCTGAATCAGCTCTGCTGCCATGGCAACCAGCGCTGTGGAGACACAGACAGACAGGTGCAGGTCAGTGTGACCTCCTTTGTTCCAGGTGGAGTTTTCTGGCTCCTGATTGGCTGGAAACACTCACCTGAACACAGACAGCAGAGAGCAGCAGCTGGGAGGAAAAGCATTGTGTGCAGTGGTGTTTCCTCTGGAGGAGCTGAGGAGAAGTGGAGCTCTGATGCAGCCGAGGCCAAACAAGGACGAGCTGTTTGAGCAGACGAGCTCATGTGGTTTCTAACAGCTCCTCAAACCTCCCATCAGCCCACAGATAAGCTGCTGATTGACAGCTCAGCTGAGGCTGCTCTGTGGTTTCATCTGGCTGAATCCAGCCTGAAGAGAGAAAAGAACACTGAGAATATTTATTTTCTCACATATTTAGGTTTTAGGGTGATAAGTTTAGTGTTATGAATGTTATCTTTCAATTGAATTCAGGAAAATAACGATGAGCCAAATCTGTCTCTCTCTCTCTCTCTCTCTCTCTCTCTCTCTCTCTCTCTCTCTCTCACACACACACACACACACACACACACACACACACACACACACACACACACAGATGCATATAGATGCTTTTTCAGAAAAAAATATAAAGACATTTCTGAAATGTTTAACACAAACTAAACTCAAGTGCAAAACCAGAACTATTCCTGAACCTTCTTGGACATGAAACATGTTGAGTTAAAGTCCAGAAAAACCAGCAGACTGGACGACTTTATGGTTCAGTATCAACTGTCACACACCGCCCTCCTCAAGGAATCTGGAGACTCTAAAAGATCTTCCAACAGAGTTAGTGACCACATTTACTGCTTATTTCTGGGATCAAAACCCAAAACTCTACTTTCACCATTTTTAATATTTTCTGCATTTTTTTGTCAGATTGATAGACTATATGTTTATCAGAAAAGTAACAAATATTTTTATTTATACAGAATACCC